>NC_138380.1:69417394-69541933 GCF_054177405.1 Leptonychotes weddellii | reverse complement strand
GAGTGACGTCCCTCAGCGGAGCAGACTTTTAAAAGTTCCGACTTTGTGCTCCGTGGTTCTATCACTTGCCAGAAGCGGCCGACGGAGGCCCCTCCCCCGCCGTCTATCCTCCCGAATATCGCCTCGGATTCACTTCTCCGCACATCCTACCTTCCAGAAAGTGGTCGCTTTTCTGTTCAGAGAGTTGTTGCTATTCCTTTATTCGATCTCCCATTGAGTTTGTAGGTGTTCAGATTGGTTTGATCCCTATCCAGCTGAATTCCTGAGAGGAGACGAAATCCAGGTCTCCTACTCCTCCGCCATCTTGCTCCGCCCCCTTTGGTCAATTAATCTTTAACAAAGGAAGAAAGAATATGCAATGGGAAAAAGACAGTCTCTTCAACAAATGGTGTTGGGAAAACTGGACAGCTAAATGCAAAAGAATGAAACTGGACCACTGGCTTACACCATACACAAGAAACAAACTTCAAGTGGATTAAGACCTAACTGGGAAACCTGAAACCATAAACATCCTAGAAGAGAGCATAGGCAGTATTGTCTCTGACATTGACCATAGCAACATTTTTCTAGGTATGTCTCCTGAGGCAAGGGAAACAAAAGCAAAAATAAACTACTGGGATTTCATCAACATAAAAAACTTTCACACAGTGAAGGAAACAATCAACACAGCTAAAAGGCCACCTACAGAATGGAAGGACATATTTGCAAATGACATATCTGATAAAGAGTTAATATCTACAATATACAAAGAACTTAGATAAATAAACACCTCCCAAAATAATTAATCCAGTTAAAAAATGGGCAGAAGATATGAACAGACATTTTTTTTCCAAAGACCACATGCAGATGGCCAACAGGCATATGAAAAGATGCTCAACATCACCAATTATCAGGGAAGTACAAATCAAAGCTACAATGAGGTATCATCTCACAACTTTCAGAACGGCTACAATCAGGTATTCAAGGAACTCCAAGTGTTGACAAGGATGTGGAGAGAAAGAAGCCCTCTTGCCCTGTTGGTAGGAATGCATATGGGTACAGCCACTGTAGAAAAGAGTTTGGAGGTTCCTCAAAAAAATTAAAAATAGCAATACCATATGATTCTGTAATTCTGCTACTGGATATTTACTCAAAGAAAATGAAAACACTAATTTGGAAAGATAACATGCACCCTTATGTTTATGACAACATTATTTATGATAGCCAAGATATGGAAGTAATATAAGTGTGCATTGATAGATGAATGGATAAAGAAGATGTGATTATATGTATACACACACACACACACACAATACACACACACAATGGAATATTACTCAGCTATAAAAGGATAAAGTTGCTTTTTGCCATAATATGGATGGATCCAGAAAGCATTACACTTAGTGAAATAAATCAGGGAAAGACAAATACCATATCATTTCACTTATATGTAGAATCTAAAAAAACAAAACCAAGAAACAAAAAGCAGAAATAGACCCATAAATACAGAGAACAAACTGATGGTTGCCAGAGAGGAGGAGAGTGGAGGGACAGGCAAAATGGGTGAAGGGGAGTGGGAGATACAGTCTTCCATTATGGAATGAATAAGTCACAGGGATAAAAAGTACAGCATAGAGAATATAGTTAATGACACTGTAATAGTGTTGTATGGTTACAGATGGTAGCTACACTTGTAGTGAGTGTGACATACCATCAAAATCACTATTTTGTACACATGAAACTAATAAAACATTGTGTGTCAACTTTAAAAAAATAAATAAAACAGACTTTGGGAAACACTAATCTAAACAAAGTAATGCAGTGAGGAATTTTTTTAAAGATTTTATTTTGATAGGGATTGCATTGAATGTGTAGATTACTCTGGGCAGCATAGACATTTTAACAATGTTCATTCTTCCAATCCAATCCATTAAGCAAGGAATGTTTTTCCATCTCTTTGTGCCTTCCTCAATTTCTTTCATGAGCGTTCTGTAGTTTCTGGAGAACAGATCCTTTATCTCTATGGTTAGGTTTATTCCTAGGTATCTTATGTTTTTTTGTGCAATTGTAAATTGGATCAATTCTTAATTTCTCCTTCTTCAGTCACCTTGTTAGTGTATAGAATTGCAATTGATTTATGTGCATTGATTTTTGTATCATGCCATGTTGCTGAATTGCTGTATGATTTCTAGCATTTTTGGGGTGGACTCTTTTGGGTTTCCCACATAAAGTATCATGTCATCTGTGATTGACATTTCACAGATCTGGAACAAACAAACCTAAAATTTGTATGGAACCAGAAAAAATCCTGAATCACCAGGGGAATGTTGAAAAAGAAAACCATCACAATGCATGACTTCAAGCTGTATTACAAAGCTGTCATCATCAAGACAGCATGGTACTGGCACAAAAACAGACACATAGATCAATGAAACAGAATAGAGAGCCCAGAAATGGACCTTCAATCTTTGACACAATTCCAGATTTTAAGTTAGATTACAAAGCTGTAGTAATCAAAACAGTATGGTAATGTCATGAAAACCAGAAATATAGATCAATGGAACATTATAGAAAACCCAGAAATAAACCCACAATTATATGGTCAATTAATCTTCGACAAAGGAGGAAAGAATATCCAATGGAAAAAAGACTGTCTTTTCAATAAATGGTACTAGGAAAAGTGGACAGCCACATACAGAAGAAAGAGACTGGACCATTCTTTTACACCATACACAAAGATAAACTCAAAATGGATGAAAGACCTAAATGTGAGACAGGAATCCATCAAATCCTAGAGAACACAGGCAGTAACTTCTTAGACCTCAGCCACAGCAACTTCTTGCAAGACACAGCTCTAAAGGCAAAGGAAACAAAAGCAAAAATGAACTATTGGGACTTCATCAAGATAAAGGCTTCTGCATGGCAAGGGAAACAGTCAACAAAACTAAAAGGCAACCTACGGAATGGGAGAAGTTATTTGCCAAGGACATAACAGATAAAGGGCTGGTATCCAAGATCTATAAAGAACCTACCAAACTCAAGACCCAAAAAACAAATAATCCAGTCAAGAAATTGGCAGAAGACATGAACAGAAATTTTCCAAAGACATGCAAATGGCCAACAGACACATAAAAAAATGTTCAACATCACTAGTCATCAGGAAAGTACAAATCAAAACCACAATGAAATACCACCTTACACCAGTTAGAATGGCAAAAATTAACAAAAGAGAGAACAAATGTTGCCGAGGATGCAGAGAAAGGGGAACCCTCTTACACTGTTGGTGGGAATGCAAGCTGGTACAGACACTCTGGAACACAGCATGGAGGCCCCTCAGGAAGTTAAAAATAGAGCTACCCTACAATCCAGCAATTCCACTACCGGGTATTTACCCCAAAGATACAGATGCAGTGAAAAGAAGGGACACATGCACCCCAATATTCATACCAGCAATATCCACAATAGGCAAAATGTGGAAGAAGCCGAGATGTCCTTCAACATATGAATGAATAAAAAAGATGTGGTTCATATATACAATGGAATATTACTCAGCCATCAGAAAGGATGAATACCTACCAATGTGATGTGATGAGCACTAGGTGTTATATGCAACTAATGAACCATCGAACACTACACCAAAAACTAATGATATACTATATGTTGGCTAACTGAATTTAAATAAAAAAATAATAAAAAAATAAAGATTTTATTTTTAAGTTATCTCTATGCCCAGTGTGAAGCTTGAATTCACAACCCCGAGATCAAGAGTCACGTGCTCTACTGATTGAGCCAGCCAGGCATCCCTGCAGTGAGGAATTTTTAAATGAAAACATATAATCATTTTTGTATTTTTGATATATGATTGTGACAGCAATATTTAACATGAATTTTGCAGAAACAGATCAGTGGCAGAAAGATCATTTAGGAGTTTTTGCAGTAGTACAAAAGAGATTATATAAACCTTAAAGTGATACTAGATATGGAGGATCAGGAACAGAGTTGAGACCTACTTACTAAAAATCAGTAATTAATAGGCTGTGTGCATGGGATGCCTGGGTCTCTCAGTCGGTTAAGCATCTGTCTTCAGTTCATGTCATGATCACAGGATCCTGGGATCAAGTCCCGCACCAGGCTCCTTGCTCATCAGGGAGTCTTCTTCTCCATCTATCTGCCTCTCTCCCTACTTGTGCACTCTCTCTCTCTCTCTGACAAATAAAATCTTCAAAAAAAATAAAAATAAAAATAAATAGGATGTGTTCACGTCTGAATTCTTGGCTACAATTCAAGAAGAAAATTAATAAATTGGAATGATATTTGAGCTCTCAGAAAGTTGGAATGCCTGTCTCATTAAAACTTAAATACATTTAAAAAAAAAATGTAGGCCGTTGAGAACACAGCCCCAAACTGTCACAAGATCAATCTAGTTAGCATGCTGTTGATGGCACCATACCATGGCCAGGACCTCATAAGTATTTTGGGTTCTATTCCACCTGAACCCTTAGAGCTAAGACTGGGTCATTTGGTAGGAGAAGGGAACTCTAAAGGCTTCCTCTTTACCCATCCTACCATAGCAGCCTCAGGGACTCAAGACAGAAATTCTGCCAAGTTGTGGCATATAACTCTTCAGTCAGAAACTAGACATATAGCTAGTAGATAAGTCCAAAGTCCCACAGAGCCTTCCAGGAGCAGATATGGGTAAAGTCTCACTAATCACATGACTGCTTATCATATGACCATCATTATGGACAGGGATCTCTGGGGACTTTCTAGCTCTCTTGAAATTACTTTTTCCTTGCAGCTTCCAACTCTTGAGCTCTGGGTTCTCCGTCTACCTTTACAAACAGCAATAATAAATGACCCAATGATTATTTTGGAAGTTCTAGCAAAAATATTGCTATTACTAATTTAGGATAATCTTTCTCAAGAGCACCCACCTTCCTATTCACACAAGGAATATTGAATCTGTGAATGGAATTAAAACTGGAAATTGGATGAGAAGCCATGACTTTCTGCTTTCTGTGGTTTATGTCAGGTTGCTGTCTACCAAACAGGATTCATATATATTTCTTATGAATTCTATGATTACTTATTATTTGCAAGTTTTTCTGATGGTCAGACATTTCTGATTATTACTCTGGCCTTGATGGTAACAGGAATCCACTCTGCTCTTAATAGTTAAATGAAGCTTCTTGGTTTCTACAACCATTGAAGCCAGAAAGCCATTGAAACTGCAAAATATTCCATTAGTATATCCTGACTACAGAAACAAACAACAGGAACACTTTTCAAGGAGCTGACATTCTCCTCCATAGTGTGTTTCTTAGGGTATTAGTAAAAGAGCATTCATCTCTTACAGATTGTGGTGAGCAGGTACCATACCATTATGTGATTCTCATTTTAACATTTTAGGAGTCCTCCCTCTATATTTAATAAGGTAATTTGGGGCATTTACCATGGGCCGTATTTGAGTCCAAGTACAGCAAGTCCCATCTACATAATTAAGAAAATTC
The DNA here is from genome assembly GCF_054177405.1 of Leptonychotes weddellii. NCBI lineage: Eukaryota > Metazoa > Chordata > Mammalia > Carnivora > Phocidae > Leptonychotes > Leptonychotes weddellii. The sequence goes on along the minus strand of NC_138380.1, from coordinate 69,536,444 downwards.
ATCTTTAAACACCAACACATCTTACAGTGAATATCATTATTTCTGTCTGAAGACTTTTTTCTAGCTGCAGGAGGTAGATAATTAATGGACCATTAGCCACTGCATAAAATATACCAGATTCTTTGCCTGTAAGATAGGATAATTGTGACATGGACTGTAATTTAGCTGGCAGTGTTCCTGGAAGAACATAACCACATTTGTTTATAGTGTTAACCTGCTCAATCATTCACCTATTGTACTGCAAATCCTAGCCAATTCATTAAGGAAAAAAAATTAAAATTTTAAAAATCTGAGATTAAAAATTAAGAATAGCTTTATTGGCATATAACATAATCCTGTAGGTAGAAAACTCTACAGAATCTTAAAAAATTATAGAATAGAAAAATTGAGTAATAATAATAAATACATTTAGTAGGTTGTAAGATACAAGATAAAATGTAAATATTAGTTGCATCAAAAATCAAATGTACTATTGCAAAAATAAAGTGTGTTAATAAATAGAATTTCATTCACAGTACATTCAAAAATAGTAATAAATAAATTTAACTATACAAAACATGTAAACTGAAAGCTACCAAAGATCACAAGGGAGATTTTAAATCTAATACAGAGGGATACACCATGTTTGTAGATTGGAAGATTCAATATTGTTAAGATGGCAGTTCTTCCTGGGGTAGCCATGAGGATCTAACCCTCAGATCCAACTTTATGAACCATAATTGATCTAGGGCCATAGCTGTGTGCTCTGCAATCCATGACTGTATTTGTACTAGGACCATGCATTCTTGCAGGTTATTCATAGCCAGTAACTAAACACAGCAAAGAAACCAAGTCTGAATTATTCCTAGTAAACCCAGAATGTTCTTCTGAATTAATGTGACTCAAAGACTCAACAAATGTCGTCCAAATTTTCCTCAGAACTGCCAAATAGTCTAAGATGCTTCCATTCACGTTTTCTTTCTTCCTTCTATCTCTACTTCATTTGGTATCATACTTTCATCTTGATCTGATGGCTCCCCTGTCTCCCTCTCCATTTTTTCCTCATAATCATGTCTCTTATTTCTTACATGTTCAATACTCTTGCTGTCTGCTTCTCAGAACTTGGAATAATGAACTCCCTAAATTTATCCATACATTTACTATGATCCCAACCAAAATATCATGCTTTTTAAAATTAAATTGATAAACTTAATCTAAAATTAAAATTGAAATGCAAAGGGCAATGACAAGCTAGAACAATATTGAAAAACAACAGTTTGAGGGACTTAAACTACTTGATTTCAAGCATTATTATAGAGGTACAATAATCAAGACAGTGTAGATATAAGGATAAATATATGGATAGATGTAGGTCATTTGGAGAGCCCAGAAACTCACACACATTCAATCAATTTTTAACAAAGGTGCCAAAGCAATTCAATGGGGTAAAAATAGCCTTTTCAACAAATGATGCTATAACGTATGTTGGGGGGTAGGGGGGTGGAAAGTAACTTTAATTCTTACCTCACACTGTATGTAAAAGCTAACTTTAAATGGATCATAGAACATAAGAGCAATTACTGTTAAAACTTAAAGTAAATATTAGAAGAAAATTGTGTGATATTTACTAGACACATATTTCTTAAACAAAATGCAAAAAGCATAAAGTACAAAATAAAAAATTAAAAATTGAACTACATCACAATTAAAATCATCTGCTCTTCAAAAGATAGACTTAAAATTGTGTGGAAAATGTGTACAGTTGGTGGAAATGCATACTGGTTCAACCACTATGGAAATGAGCATGGAAGGTATGTAAAAACTTGAAATTAGAACCACCATATGATCCAGAAATCCCACTTGTGGGTATATATCCAAAGAAAATAAAAACGTGATTTAAAAAAAAGGATAAACGAATGAAAAGTCAAGCTATTAACAGAAAATATTTCCAAAATAGTGTTTTACAAATGACTTTGATCAGAATACATAATGAAGTCTTGCTACTCAACCATAAGAGGACAAATAACCTCCTTCGAAAGTATGGACAAATTTTAACAGTTATTTCACTAAAAAAGAAAGAGATGAATAGCCAATAAAGTACACCCAAAGATACTCAGTATCACTGAGAGATTGAATGTACAAATATCCACCAAGCCAGATATAAAAATAGAACTGTGACCCACTATCTGCACAGTCCAGAAGCCAAACCATAATCTCTGTAACAATCAGCCCAAAGGGTCAGGATTTAATTGATAAATGCCAGCTTCCCTAATTTTTGCCTCTATTTCCAACTCAGGACCAACAGAGAAAGCCAAATACACTTTGCTAATCAGTCACATAGAGTGCTCTGCCAAATATCCCATCTCTAGCTTCCCCATGCCAACAATCTCCCATCAGGGACTACCTGAAGCCTTTCCTCTCTTCCACTCCCCTGCCTGCCCTTGAGTGTCTGCCAAATCCAAGTAATGGCTTACTCCCTTGCTAGAGCAAGCCCTGAATAAACCACCTTCGCTTGTCCTCATTTGGGTGGTTTTTGTTTATTCCTACATGAGTCATTAGGGAAATGCAAATTAACACCATAATGAGATACTACTACACACACACTAAAATGATAAAGTTAAATGGCTGAAAATCCAAGTATTAGTGAGAATATAGAACAGTGGTTCTCAACAGGAGGTGATTTTTGCCCCCAGGGAACATTTGGCAATATCTAGTTTGGGTTATCACAGCTAGGGGATGGGGAAAGCATGCTACCAGCATCAAGTGTAGGTAGTGGCCAGCGATGCTATTAAACATCCAAAATGCATAGGAAAGTCCCCCAAAACAGAATTATCCAGCCCAAAATGTCAGTAATGTTTCTGTTGAGAAATCCAGATATAGAGCAAATGCAACCTTCATATATGTATATCATATGATCTAGCAATCACGCTTCTAAATATTTACCCAAGAGAAAAGAAAATATCTGTTCACACAAACACTTGTAGAGGAATATTCATAGCAACATTATTTGCAATAATTAATAAACTGGAAAGAACAAAAAGATGAACAGAGAAATAAATTGCATATCTATACTATGGAATTATACTCAGCAATGAAAAGGAACAAAACATTAATATATACACAACATGGTGAATTTCAAAAACATTACACTAAGTAAAATAAATCAATGCAAAAAACTATAGTTTTTGATCCTATTTATATAAATTCTAGAAAAAGTAGAACTATAGTGACAGAAGTTAGATCAGTAGTTTCCTGGAACCAGGGTCAGGAAAGAGCATGGAATGCAAAAGGGGCAGACATTAGAGGATGATGTAATTTTTCTATACCTTCATTGTGGTGATGGTTAAATGCACAGAATTACTAAAATTCATCACACTGTTAGGGAGAAGCTAGATATGAGCAGTGGAAGTGGCAGATGGAGGTAGGGAGGCTGATAGAGACAGAAGCTGGAGGCAAGGACAGTGATAAATAGGTTACACATTAGAGGCCCAGGGGCACAACATCCTGACCTTGTGGCTTCCAAGACCTTGGCTCTAACAGACCAAGAGCCACAGGTGCAGAGCATGCACTCTCTAATTCCACCTCTGCCCCAAAGGTAACCCATAGACTCATTATAATGCACCTGCACTGTGGGCACAGCTCCCCATGGAGAAAGGCTGCCATGATGGTCCAGTACAAGCCTTGTAGGGTCAAAAACTTCCCCTTCCAAACTGTGGGAGCAGTCCCCAAAATGATTGGAAGCAGTCTCCATTAGAGACAACCCGAAGGTATACCACACTTCTCCCAGCCCAGAAAGACCCAACAAATATCCAATCCCAAAACAACCTAGGGACTGGTTCCATCTTAAGGAACCTGCCTGCTCTCCCACCTTGAGAATGCACTTTTGCTTTAATAAACTGCTTTGTGCTTGCTACTTTCCCTCTGACTGTCTTTATTTGAATGTGGATCCTCACATAAATGTTTTCATGGGGACTCCAAGAACAAAGACCTCCATTTACACAAAACGTTCTCCCACCAAAAACAAAACTATTCACCTAAAACGACTGAAAATTAGTCCATGACAATTTACATATAATATGTTAATTTTTAAAAATTAAAACAAAGAACTAGAGAGTGTTCATTTAAGAATAATTAACTCTGTTGAATGCTTCCAGAGAGGTAAGATAAGAATGAAAACAAGAGGGAGCCACTGATGACCTTATCAAGAGCAGTTTGAGTAAAGTGGCGGGTTCAAAAGTCAGATTTTAGTAGGCTGTATATAAATGGGAAGTAAAAAAAAGAGACAATAAGTATACACTCCGTTTTTGAGAAGTATGGATTGAACGACACAAAGGCTATATATATAGGGAGACTATTTTAGTAGAGAATAGACTCAGAGACCCAGTGAGACTGCAAAAGAGAAAGAACGACCAGAAGGGATTAGCCTGAAAGCTTAATTGGGGTAGTTGTCCTTCATCAGGATAAAGGATGCTCCCTCATCCAGACTAGGAAAAAGGAAATCATGGCACATGTGGTCATAAAAACATTCATAGGAAGGGCAGGAAACTCAGAAAGGGTTCTCAATTCTCAGTTTTCTCAAAGTAGGAAGCAAGAAAATTTGCTTCATGTGAGGGAGAATAGCAACCTCGAGGAAAGAAATTATGCTTTACAGACAGAAGAGAGGAAATCAGTATGATCTATATCTAATAGCGGTCAGGAAAAGGATTGCATACTGCTATTGGTATAATGAAGTTGTAGATCATTAACTGACTGTGGCTTATATTTATAAATTTGATACCTTTAGAAAGTGTAGTCTTGAGGGTTAACTAGACTTATTTTTGTGATGATTTTGCAATATATACAAATATCGACTCATTATGTCATACACCTGCAACTAATATGTTCTTTTCTATTATACCTCATTTTAAAAAAAAAGTATAGTCCTACACACTTTTTTAGATGCAAAAAAGTTTAATTTTAGCATGATGTATTGGTGTTTTTCTGGGCAGGTGTGGCTGAAGGAAAGAGGTATAAAGGGGCCAAGAATGTTGGTAAAGATACTGTTTCAGATGACCAATCGTGGAATTCACAACAAGTAGAAGACAGTTCAGGAAATACCTATTCATTCTGTCAGGATTACTTATCTTTCCCCAATACATCCTTGAGTCTGTAAAACACACACACACCCACACACACGTTAGGCCAAAACGGTTTCAAAGGCAACAGCTTCCTAAGGCAAATCCATAAAGACAGAACAGGTAAAATCGGTTATTTCTTTCAAAGACTGTTTATCACTAGTAGTTATGGTTTTTTATTAAATATCTGTTGTATAAGTCAGAAGTAAAAATGTTTAAAGTCTTGTACCCAAGTCTTAGCTGGATTTCAGTGAAAGCTGTAAATAAATATTTGCGAATGATAGATCCCTTAGATGATCTTCTGGTTTATAACTATCCTCTTATCACTGTGACATAACAATTGATAGAATTGATCTGGTTTCATAATTATGCATAATTCTTTCATGTTTGACATGAAAAGTATCTGTTAGGAGTGGGAAAATATAATTATCAAGACTTTTTAGTAGTATTTGTACATCTTCATGATTTAAACTAAAAAGCAAAAAAAAAAAAAAATACCCACATTCTGTCAAATTCAAGCCTTTACAGGGGCGCCTGGGTGGCTCAGTCGTTAAGCGTCTGCCTTCGGCTCAGGTCATGGTCCCAGGGTCCTGGGATCAAGCCCCTCATTGGGCTCCCTGCTCCGCAGGAAGCCTGCTTCTGCCTCTCCCACTCCCCCTGCTTATGTTCCCTCTCTCTCTGTGTCTCTCTCTGTCAAATAAACAAATAAAATCTTTAAAAAAAAAAAAATTCAAGCCTTTACGGTTTCATCTATATGCAAAATAAAATGGTGTACCTCACTTGGTTTTTTAATTATATAAAGCAGTTTGTGTATAGTGGTTTCAGAAATGTATATATTTATATATTAATATATTAATATATGATAGCTTTTATATTTGATATACCTAAAATATAAAAATACTGTTAAGAATTAACAAGGTTACAGTTTTGAAAATTCTCATATAACAAACCAAGAAAGCCTCAAAACACATATTTCTTACCTAGTTCAATCTTCAAACATTATCCACAGCCAATTCACATTGCAGTTGAATTACTAAGCCTATAAACAAGTGTGTCTCTATATATATGCTTCACACAAAAAAGCCACATGGGACACTGACTCAGAATACACACCTTGAAAACCCATTCAGCAATTTATGGAGCTACAGGAGTCTTGTCTTTTTTTTTTTTATGATGTGCTTCATTTTTGATGTGTTGTGATCCATGATACTGAAACTTTGGAAGTAAAGCCCAAGGTCGCTTACAAGAAAATATCGATTATTTTAGAAAGTAAGTAGTTAGAAAAAAGCCTACACATCTATACAAGCCAGGTTAAGCACCACTTTTGAAGGCGAGGAGAATTGCATTTGTCTGGATTGTAAAACCTAAGTTTAGATAAAGAATCTGGCAATAAAACTGAAAGGCAGAAGGGATAAAAGGAACAGGGTATTATTAATGCTTATCACTCCTTAGGTTCACACAGTTCAATGACAGTTTCAAAGGGATGTGCTGATAAAGGATTTGCCTGTAGTTTGACACAATGTGTGGTGGTTCCAGTAAGCCTCTTGTGGAAGAAAGAAAGCTAAGACACTTCTGAAGCGTGAATAGATGAATGACAGTTCTGAACCCAAGTGGCAGCCAGCCTTTCCCTCAGGCTTTTGTGATATATATATATGGAGAGAGAGAGAGAGAGAGCGTGCGCGCTATATATATCTCAACTTTCTGTGCTAATACCAAAATAGTAATCCAAATTTCCACTTTAGTTCCACAAATTCTTGTGAGAGCATAGAACAAAACCCTAAATATTCAGAAAAAATCATTGTTTTCAATTTATTACAAATCTTAAATTTGCTAGATGTTTCTAAACTTTATCACTGAAAATATGATGGTATTAGTAGAAATGACAAAGAACATGCCAGAAAATGCAGAATATGCATTTATTTATTCTACCAAATGAAACACTTTTAAAGACAGTGAATTCCAGCTAAATATTAGCTCATCATTTTGAATATATATGCTCTATTAGACAAAATATGTAAATAATAGTTTGAAATTGAACAAGATGTTACTCTTATTATTTACCTGAAGATCAACCAATTCATACAAATTGCTAAAGGTCCTGTACACAGGCCTTAACCTGCATATGACAGGATAAAAGTTCTGAAAATAAGTCAAATAAAGACTTTTGTTCCTTTATCTTTGTACATATGGAGTAATTTTATAAAATATAACAATTACACGAGTTTGCTTTATATAATATAGACAACATTAAAAATATAAATCCTTAATAAAAATATAACCACCATAATACTGTGATATACTTAACTTTATTTTTTCCTGCATAATTATAGTTGAAATTATTCTTAATATGCATTCTGAGACTTTCCCATTTGTATTTTCATGAGGAGTCAAAAACTCATGAGGAAAAATGGCCAAGTACAAATATATACTTTCTCATTGAAAATTTTTATTAAATCATCTCAACACCTGTAAGATTGATGGAGATTAAGTGTTTTTGAAAATGATTTTTAAATATAAAAACAGTACAGTTAAGCAGGTAAAATAGTCATATGTATTAGTATAGATGATAAAAAAATAAAATGAGTCTTCTTCCTCTCTACAACACTGTAATAATCCACCTAAGAGATGACCTTTTTTTTTTTTTTTAAGATTTATTTATTTATTCAGAGAGAGTGGGCGAGCCAGGGGAGGGACAGAGGGAGAAGGAGAGGGAGAGAATCTCAAGCAGACTCAATGCTGAGAATGGAGCCTGACGTGGGGCTTGATCTCACGACCCTGAGATCATGATGTGAGCTGAAACCAAGAGTCGGACACTTGACCCACTGAGCCACCCAGGCACCCCAAGAGGCAACCATTTTTTTTCTTCTGTGTTCTTGTGGATATTTATGTCTTCAGATAAAAAGCTCTCTTTCCTTGCCTCCACCCGCTCCCTCTCCCTTCTCTTCTCTTCCCTTCCCTCCTACCTATACCCCCTCCTCTTTCTTTTCCTCTCTGTGTACATGAATGCGAGTGTAAGATACACATATATGCTTGGTAACATTTCCATATCTGTAAGTAGGGATCTAAACTCAGTTTTCTCAAGTTCATGTTTCACCACTTGGCTTTTATCAAAGATCTACACTAGTACCTGTTTTCCCTAATTGAAAGAAACCTGAATTGGATTGTCATCTAACAGAAAAAGACAAACCTGAATTGGATTGTCATCTTACAGAAGAAGACAAAAATGAAAATAATGTTCAGCGTTTGTTTTGCAGAGAGCCATTATAGAAACATCATGCACCTTGAGTAGGGGGAGTGACTCCCCCCCCACTCCTTCCCCAGGAACTACTCTGAGCATCTCAGCATCAAACTACCATAGCTCTGAACTGTATCTGTGAGCATCTGTGCTTTAGCTCAATTTATTTTGTGCATCTGTTAGCAAGATGTGCCCTAAGGTATCAGAAAAGTCTAAGAGACGTTATTTCCAGGGGTCTGAGAACTCTCCAAGTGTTTCTATATAAATTAATGATAATCCCTTCTTCACCTTCTGTCATTTCAGCTTACAAAAGTCTTCATAGCAATGCCCTACTTTCAAATAATGGAAGAAGCCTCCAGTTTTAAAGGGACCTAAGGCATTTAGCCAAAATGTCTTATACTTGTTACCCTTGAAGGCATTTAAGTTGATTTCAGTCCTTTATTTTTGAAACAATGATGCAGTGTGCATAGCACTCTATAGAAGTGTGGGAATGTTTCTGTAGAAAAAAATTCCTAGAGGTGGAGAGTCTGATCGAACTTTTGGGCATTTTTAATTCGGTATGTGTTGTTAAGTAGTTTTCCAAACAAGTTGCACAAATTCATATTCCAATGATATCTTAATAACCTGTTGACCCATGTTGTGGCCCATATTAGGCATTGCCCAAATATTTGTTTTCAATATAATAGGTGAAAAAAATGACCTGTCAGCGTTGTTTAGTTGGTATTACCTTACCTATGAGCGTACTTGATTGTTTTAGTTTTACATTTTAATATTTGTATTTTGTGTAGGATTTTAAATTTATTCATACTAGTAAATTTACTCATACTAGTACTTATAGCTGATCTATATGACTTTTACGTACCTCATACACAGTGGAGCTTATACATAGGTATACAAAGGTAACAAGTATAAGACATTTTGGCTAAATGCCCTAGGTCCCTTTAAAACTGGAGGCTTCCTCCATTATCTGAAAGTAGGGCATTGCTATGAAGCATTTTGTAAACATGCTAGTATACTAGTACTAGTATATTGAAAAATACACAATCTCAAGTGTAAAGCAGAACAAATTACCACAAAGGGAGTTTTATGCAATAGAACTTTACAGCATTTCAGAAGAGCCCATTTTTCTTCCCATCCACGGTCACCCCTTCTCCAGAAGCAACAACTATTCCTCCATTGTAACAACAGAGATTTACTTTGCCACTTTTTGAACTTTCTAAATCAAAGAAACATACAATCCAAATTCTTTTGTGTCTGTGTTTTGTATCTCCAGATGATCTTTGTGAGCTTTATTCCTTTGTTGAGGATGTTTTGTTTCTTTTGAATTACTGCACAGTATTTGTGTAATGATGTTACAGTGTATTTATCCATCTGCTGTTGAACATTTGGAATGTTTCCAAAATGCTGCTGTGATAAATAATATTATTAATATTTCCATAATATCTGGGGGTTTTTTTAATGTTCTATATATTTTCCGGTATGTGTGTAGTGATTGTGTATCTTCTTACTGATCTATATGACTTCTCCCTATGAACCTCATACACAGTGTAGCTTATACATGGTATTACTCTCTTCTCCTACTGTCTTTTATTTTTAATCTCTTAAGAACATTTTAAGCAACAGATGTACTTAATGTTAATTTATCAATCTTTTCCTTTAGAGTTAGAAATTTTTCTCTTAAGAAATCTTTCCTTGTGTCAAGTTCGTGAAGTTATTCTCTTGTGTTCAAAAGGCTACTGTTTAATTTTTCATTCAGATAATTTACCCAAACTTGATTTTGAGTATAGGAAAATGAAGAGGGTTGTTACTTGTTTTTCCTTCATATAGATATCCAATTGATATTATATAGCTTGATAAATTGCTCTTCCCCCTTTCTCTGTGATGTCCCCTTTTATAACCATTTTATACATAAATCCAGTGTCCCTATCTGTGGAGGTCTACCCAGACACTCCATATTTGTCTTGTTGTATATCCTAGCACCTAAAACATGGGTTTCAATACTGTGGCACCATAATAATTCTTGACATCCATTAGAGTAAGTCCTTTCATTTTTTCTTCTTCTTTGAGATTATATTTGTTATTTTTGCCCTTTAAATTTATTTCATACATGAATTAAGCACATTGCTCAATTTTCAAATATCAAGAGGTATTTTAGTTAACTTCTTATTTCTGACTTCTATATTTCATTGCAACTAGAGATACAATCTGTATGATTATCTGTATAATTGGTATAATTCTTTCAAATTATTTTAGAGCTCTCTTTTTGGCCTAGCATGTTGTATATGCACTTGAAAAGAATGAACATTTTACAGTTTGGCAGGAAGGGATGGATTTGGGAGCATGTTCTATATGTATCAATTATGCTAACTTTATACATCTTTTTCTAAGTTTTTATATCTATCCTTGTTTTCTAATTTCTTATTTGTAAATGTAAGAAGTTATAATAAAATCTCTTTATGATATTGGATTTGTCATTTTCTCCTCTTAAATTCTTCTAGTAAATATTTTATTATGATCTTTCGAGGCTATGTTTTCAAGGGCTCAAACCCTTTGAATGGTTTTACCTTCCTGGAAATCAACCCCTTTGATGGCTATCAAAGGGCTATACCCACTTTTCTATTAATATCAGTATAATCTATCTTTATTTAATCATCACTTTTATATTTCCTGTATCTTTATTTTTCAACTGTGATTCTTGTAAGCTGCCTATGTTTGCTATTTGATTCAGTCTGAAAATGTTTTCTTTTAAATGGAACATTTTTTCAATTGAATGTCATTACTTGAGTTTGTATCAACGGTCTTTGGCTCTGCGTTCAGCTTACTCTGTATTAGTATCTCTTTTGCCTTTTTTGTCATTTCTTTCTTTCCCCTAGCATTCCTTGAACTATTCTTTTACTGTCACTTTAGAAATTAGAACCCAGGGTGCCTGGGTGGCTCAGATGGTTAAGCATCTGCCTTCGGCTCAGGTCATGATCCCAGCGTCCTGGGATCGAGTCCCGCATCGGGCTCCCTGCGCGGCGGGGAGCCTGCTTCTCCCTCTGCTCTGTCTCTTATGAATAAATAAATAAAATCTTTAAGAAAAAAAAAAAGAAATTAGAACCCATTTTTTTTTAAAGAGAGAGTGTGCATACACATGTGAGTTGGGGGAGAGGGGCAGAGAGAAAGAGAGAGAGAGAGAGAATCTCCAGCAGACTCCCCACTGAGTGAAGAGCCCAAGGTGGGGCTCAGTCCCACGAACCTGAGATCATGACCTGAGCAGAAACTGAGAGCCAGAGGCTTCACGGATTGAGCCACCCAAGTGCCCTAGAACCCATTTCTAATCCACTCAACATGTGACCTTATCCAGGACAGTGGAAAGAACTTCAAACATTAGACTCTCTAGAGGCTGATTCCCTCCTTTCAATGTTGCCACCATTTTGACCTTTCTCACTCCCACTTAGGTGGCTATTTTCAATTTCATAGACATAGAAACATACCTATTTTTTTCTGTTTTATTTTTAAACTCAATATTCTGCCTGTGAGATTTATCCATGTTGTTGCATGCATCATTAGTTTTTTATAGCTCAGTAGTATCATATTTTATGAATACGCCATCATGTATTTAGTCTGTCAGATTATTTTTTATGGATTTCTGGATATTGTAAAAAACATCAAAATGATCTGAAGGCTGAGATGATGTTAACTTCTTATAAATAGGATTTATATTTGCTTTTAGGTGGTATCTATCTAGTGGCAAATCACTTTAAAGTTTTTGAGATGTTTGGAAATTGGGGTTTTAGGACCAGTATATTTCCAATTCCTTTATTTTTGGGGTGTATTCCTTTAGGAAAACAACTGAAAGTGTGGGTAATGAGTCACACATCCTCATCATGAGTGGGCAATGACCATCAGTTTTTGTCCACTAATCCCAGTAAAATTGTCAAAATTTCTGCTGTGCTCTCAGTTTCTCAATCTCCTCTTTTAGAAACAGAAGGTATCTCAAGGATCTGCATGACACCAAAAGCATTTTGCCCATTTTGCAATGAAATGAAAGTTATTAAAAAAAACACAGAAGTTTCTTTTCCTGTACTTTAAAATACAGAGGAATTACTTCATGTTGTCATATTTCTGTTACTTCTTTCATATATCTTTACTATTTCTTTCTTCTCAATACTAGCCACCCATTCACATTTGAAATAAATGAGAGTTGCCTATGTTCAACTTAAGTCATTTTATGTGTTTCATTCTCTGTATATATGTATATACATACGTACATACATATATATCTATTTATTCTGTGTATATTATAAAGATCCACATTCTCTACTTGACATCTTTTCATCAATCCTTGTTCAAAAAATTTAATTTTTCCTGTTGCATTTCTATTTCTTATCCATTGTTAATAATAGTACTTAATTAATGTTGAAAAAGTCTGTCTACTTCATTTTAAGCACTTTTAAGCCATTTTAATTATTTATCTTTCTTGACCAGAGTGCATTATTGAATTTAGTAAGATTCAAGTTTGATTGAAAACTAAAAGAAAAAAAAATAGATAAAAGAGATTTAACATAGAAAAAATTAAGCAAGACTGGTAAGAGTGAGAGATCAAATGAAATGCAGAAAGGTCTGAAAGGGAGGCTTTGAATAGGATATTAAAGCAATTGTTATGTGGTCTAAAAGCTGAATGGTGATGCCTACTGATGATTCTTTAACAGACCAATCCTAAGTAAGAGTAGCTCACAAATTTACTTGAAAACAGATATAGGACTAATTCTAGAGCCCAAGAAATTCACATCAATTTGCAAATAGATATAGATGTAGAGAGATATATAATCAAATACAGATAGACATAGATAAATGTGACTACATTATATATCAAAAAAAATAAAGAGGTATATTTATTTTTCAATTTTCTCCAGCTGGTGGTTTAAATACAACGTATGTAGTCTGATTTCCATAAACTGCAGCCGCAAATCAGTCTCATTGCATTAGTACAATTATGTCATATATAATGCAGAAATTAGAGGTTTACATAAACATGCAATCAAATACATTTCAAGAATCAAAAAAACTTAAAAAAAGTTGCTTTTCTTCTTATGTATAGGATATTTAAAAACTATTTCACCTCTCTTGGTCATAGTTTCTTTGTATATATGAAATCAGATTCTAGTGATACCTACCTCAAATAACTACTACAAGGATTATTTTAAATAGATTATGTGGAGTGCTTAATACAATGGCAATCTCTTTATTTGCTCAGTAAATAGTATTTGAATTTGAATATAAAATTAATCTAAATGCCCAAATTATGGGTTTCATTTTTCTTTTTTTAAGATTTTATTTAAATTCAAGTTAGTTAACATATAGTGTATTATTAGTTTCAGGGGTACAATTTAGTGATTCATCAGTTGCATATGTGTTTCATTTTTCTATCTACAGCAGTTAAAATGTGAAGCTGTATCAATTACATCTATAGAAAAATTTATTTTTATTTCAAAATTATAAAGATCCATGCCAGATTTTTTGTTGTTATCATCTAAATAAATAGGCAGGAAGTAAAACTGGGAGCAAATGACAAATCATACTACAAAAGTAATAAATGCTGTCCAAAGAGGATGTGCAAGATGATCCATTAGATTGTAGAAAAAATATTAGAAATGTTGTTTCCTGCTGCAACTGTTCACATGTCTACAAGTTTTCTCAAAGGAACAACACTGCTTGGCCATTGGCCATTTGTTTGCACAAAATGTACAAGGACTCAGACATCAGAACAAATAAACTCAGGAAAAAAATCCTGAAAATTCAAAAAAAGTAAATTTAAAAATAAATTCTGTAATACAGAGTAAAGCATTTTTGTGGTGTTTTTGATTTTTTTTTTTTGAAACAACAGTACAGCCTGGTTTCCCAGTCCTTTGCCTTTCTGCCTTAAAAAAAAAAAAAAAAAACTCTACCAAAGGAAATCACAAGTAATTAAATGTATACCATTAAAAGATTTATCAAAACAATTGAACAGAATAATTTGGAAAGCCATCATTCAGTTTTTAAATGAATATGGGTTTTCTGTCACATACATTTTATACACTATACTTGCTATGTGTATTTTACCAATATAGATGTTTCTATTTTTCATATAATTTAGAAAAATTCACAGAGAACCTGTACTATGCATTAGTACATATTTAGTTTTGTTCTGTAGAGTCAAATATGAAACATTTTAAACATTTTTCCATTTATAGCCCCATTCTATTTTTAAATCACTCTTACCTACCAATTTTTAGAAATCAATTAAGAAAAAAGTCTTGAACTTCTTTCCATTTATTCTTGCATTGAATTTTGGTATCTAAAAGATCTATTCAGTCTCTGTTTCCAAATATGCCTGAAAAGATCCTTATTTAGTTAAAATTATAATGGGAAACAAGGCTTCAGACACTGAGCTTATTTATATTTTTTTCAAGAATAGAAAGTATTCTTATTATCACTGTGTTAATATAATAATTTTGAAATAATTTAGAATAACAGGAAGTTGCAAAGACAGTACAGAAAGATCCTGTGTAAACTTCATGCAACATCCTTTATTGGTGACATATTACATAAATAGAATCAAAAGGTCACATACTGTGGATTATTTTTATATAGTAATCTCAAAATAACGTAAGTCTAGAATGGAGAACACATTAGTGATTCCAAGAGTTAGGAATGGTGGTTAGAAGGAAGTCGGTGTGGTTTAGAGAGGTGGCATGACAAAGATCATTGTGGTTACAGAATAATTCTATATTGTGATTTTAGCAGTGGTCATGTGGATCTACACATGTGATAAAGCTACATAAAACTACACACCCATGCTAAGGTCAATTCTCTGGATTTGAGATTACACTATAGATACCTAAGATGTAGCCAATAAGAACCAGCATGGGCTCATCTGCCACAGCTGATCCACCTGCTGCTAATGCTAAAAGTTCAACTTGCCAGGTACAGAGCCGCCATAAGGTGGTATCATCCTTTAAGAGTGGTTGTTGATTACATGGGACTTGTTCCCTAGTGGAAGAAGCAGTGATTCTTCTTCACTCAAAAAAGATCTTGGGCATGAATTCAACATTTCTATACATAGAACCTCTCAGCTAGTACCTCTATCCAAGGGCATACAGAGTGTTTTGTCCACGAACCTGGTATACTGCATATATCAAACATAAGGCACTCAATTTAAATTTAAAAATGTACAGATCATGGGATACACTGGAGTGATCACATACTGTACCACCAGAAGATGCTGGCTTATTAGAAGGATGGAATGCCTGTTGAAGTTGCAGCTGAAAGAACAAGTGAGACATACTGCCTGTGATCTTCACTAACCTCTGTAGTTCACCATCCATCTGTACTCTAAGCCAAAAACTATTATTCTACCTATGTGGTGCTCCTAAGAGAAAGAATACATGGTTCTGGGAACCAAAGTTTAGAAGTAGGAGTGTCCTGCTTATAATCATTCACTATGTCTCATTTCAAGAATTTGTGCTTTCTGTCTCTTGTTCCCAGAAGGAAAATTGCTTCTACCAGAATTTCTGTAAATATTACATTAAATTTTCGGCTTTGCCCACTGCCTGGTCACTTTGATCTGCTCATGCAAGACAAGAAGTCAAGGAAAGGAGTCGCCATTTAGGGAGGGGTAAGTGATCTTGAACATCAGGAGACAGAGCTTCTGTAACATATTGGGAGGGAGGAGTATATTTGGCATCCAGGTCATCAGACAGGGCCTCCTCTATCTCTTGTAACTTACCTAACCAATTATTGCTTTGGAGAAGACTAATGGTAGTCTAATTTTTCCTCCTGTAAATAAAATACCTTTTTTTTTTGCTTGAATACTCATGATGACATCTTTCCATTTTTTTGATGTTCAAAAAAATTAGAATATATTCCAATATGGACCATTCTCAAATGATGGGTGCTGACAGCCTGAAAGGTACTGGTAACTTGTTCTAGTTGCCTGCTGAAAGAACCCAATATCTGAAGTGATACTGAATAGAATAGTGGAAAATATGGATATGCAGTTACTTGCTATTTGTTAAATTGACCCGAAAAGAAACAATAGAAAGAAACCTTCTCCAACAAGTAATACTTTAACTCTCAATACTTCATTCATAATTATATTCCTCCTCATCTTGTCATCACTTTTGTCTAGCACACAAGCCCTCCAGATCTTCCCTCAAAGAACTAATTAGATTATTGCTTCTCAGCCTATGTGTACATGTATCAAGGTTGCTTGTCTATGGACCATACTTTGAATAGCAAAAGAAAACTAACGTCATATGGCGTGCCACTAATGTTTATTTCAGCTCCATGTATTTTTCTCAATATTCCATTCCCATAAGTTGAAGTCCCACTTACCTGGACAATAGGGATTTGAGCTTTAACTAAAACTCAATGTACCTTACTATGTACAGAAAACCCCAAGACTCTACCAGAAAAAACAGCTAGAACTGATAAACGAGTTCAGTGAAGTTGCAGGATACCAAATCAATTACACAAATCTGTTTTATTTCTATACATCAATAATGAAGCAGCAAAAGAGAAATTAAGGAATCAATACCATTTAGTTGTACCAAAAACCATAAGATACCCAGTAATAAACCTGACCAAAGAGGTAAAGGATATGTACTCTTAAAACTATAAAACACTGATGAAAGCAACTGAAGAGGATACAGAGAAACGGAAAAACCTTCCACGCTCATGGACTAGAAGAACAAATATTGTTAAAATGTCTATACTACCCAAAGCAAGCTACACATTTAATGCAATCTCTATCAAAATACCAACAGCATTTTTTACAGACCTAGAACAACAATCCTAAAATTTGTATGGAAACACAGAAGACCCCGAATAATCAAAGTACCTTGAAGAAGAAAACCAAAGCTGCGGGCATCACAATTCTGGACTTTGAGTTATATTACAAAGCTATAGTGATCAAGAGAGTATAGTATGGGCACAAAACTAGGCACATAGATCAATAGAACAGAATAGAAACCTGGAAATGAACCCACAACTATATGGTCAACCAATTTCCTCAAAGCAGGAAAGAATATCCAATAGGAAAAAGAATGTTTATTCAACAAGTGATGCTGGGAAAACTGGACAGCAACATGCAAAAGAACTAAACTGGACCACTTTCTTATACCAAATACAAAAATAAATTCAAAATGGATGAAAGACCTAAATGTGAGACCTAAAACCATAAATATCCTAGAAGAGAACATAGGCAATAACTTTTTTGACATCAGCCATAGCTACTTCTTTCTAGATATGTCTCCTGGGGCAAGAGAAAACAAAAGTAAAAATAAATTATTGAGACTACATCAAAATAAAAAGCTCTGCACAGTAAAGGAAGCAGTCAACAAAACTAAAAGGCAACCTACAGAATAGGAGAAGACATTTGCAGTTGACATATCTGATAGAGGGTTAGTATCCAAAATATATAAAAAAAATTTATACAACTCAACACCAAAAAAACAAATAATCCCATTAAAAAATAGATCGAGGACATCAATAGACATTTCTCCAAAGAAGACATCTACATCAGAGGGGGAGACAAACCATGAGAGACTATGGACTCTGAGAAACAAAATGAGGGTTCTAGAGGGCAGAGGGGTGGGGGCATGGGTTAGCCTGGTGATGCATATTAAAGAGGGCACATTCTGCATGGAGTACTGGGTGTTATACGCAAACAATGAATCATGGAACACTACATCAAAACTAATGATGTAATGTATGGTGATTAACATAACATAATAATAAAAAAAAAGACATCTACATGGCCAACAGACACATGAAAAGATCATCAGGGAAATGCAAATCAAAACTACAAAGAGGTATCACCTCACACCTGTCAGAATGGCTAAAATCAACAACACAGGAAATAAGTGTTGGCGAGGATGTGGAGAAAAAGGAATGCTCTTGTACTGTTGGTGAGAATGCAAACTGGTGCAGCCACTCTGGGAAACAGTATGGAGGGTCCTCCAAAAGTTAAAAATAGAACTACCCCATGATCCAGCTATTTCACTACTAGGTATTTACCCAAAGAATACAAAAATATTCAATGGATACATGCACCCCGATGTTTATAGCAGCATTATCAACAACAGCCAAATTATGGAAGCACCTTAAGGGTCCATCAGTTGATGAATAGATAAAGAAGATGTGATACATATATCTACAACAGAATATTACTCAGCCATAAAAAAGAATGAAACCTTGCCATTTGCAATGACATGGATGGAGCTACAGAATATTATGCTAAGTGAAATATGTCAGTCAGAGAAAGACAAATACCATATTTCACTCATATGTGGAATTTAAGAAACAAACAAGTAAGCAAAGGGGGAGGGGAGGAGAGAGAGAGACAAACCCAGAAACAGACTCTCAACTATAGAGAACAAGCTGGTAGTTTCCAGAGGGGAGGTGGGTTGGGGATGGATGAAATAGGTGATGAGGAGTAAGTAGTACACTGTTGATGAGCACCCAGTGTTGTACAGAAGTGCTGAATCACTATAATGTACACCTGAAACTCATATCACACTCTATGTTAAGTAACTGGAATTCAAATAAAAATTTGAAAAAAAATGCAATTAATAAAAATAAAACTCAGCATATCTTAGATATTTTCTGTCAGAGTCCATTCTTTCTGATTTCTGACTTTAATTTTTAAGTCTCAGGTTCTTCCCTGAGCTATATTGTCCTTCTTCTTTTCTAATCTGTCTCATCTGTTTGGTTTCTTAGGCTACCATAGTCAAGGTATTGACATTGATAGTCAAGATACAGAACATTTCCATCACCACAAAGGTCTCTTACATTGTCTTTTTTTTTTTTAGTTTTTCTCCTTTTTTATTTATTTTATTTTATTTTATTATGTTACGTTAGTCACCATACATTACATCATTAGTTTTTGATGTAGTGTTCCATGATTCATTGCATATAACACCTAGTGCTCCATTCAATACGTGCCTTTCTTAATACCTATCACCAGGCTAACCCATCCCCCGCCCCCTCACCTCTAAAACCCTCAGTTTGTTTCTCAGAGTCCATAGTTTCTCATGGTTCGTCTCCCCCTCTGATTCCTCCCCCCTTCATTTTTCCTTCCTACTACCTTCTTCTTTTTTTTTTTTTTTTTAACATATAGTATATTATTTGTTTCAGAGGTACAGGTCTGTGATTCATCACTCTTACACAATTCACAGCGCTCACCATAGCACATACCCTCCCCAATGTCTATCACCCAGCCACCCCATCCCTCCCACCCCCCACCACTCCAGCAACCCTGTTTGTTTCCTGAGATTAAGAATTCTTCATATCTCGTGCTCGCTTCGGCAGCACATATACTAAAATTGGAAGAATTCTTCATATCTTTTACACTGTCTTTTATCATCACATGTACTTCCCTCAGCCTCTTCTTACACCCTGCCAACAACTAATATATCTTCCATTTCTCTCAGCTTGTCATTTCAAGAAAATTATGTAAGTAAAATTATACAATCTTTAACCTTTTCAGAATGGTTTTTTCCCCCATTGGCATAATTCTCTGGAGATTTATCTAGGTTGTTGCATGTATCAATAGTTTGTTCCTGTTTATTGCTTAGTAATATTTCATGGTATGGATATACCACAGCTTGTTTAACCATTCAACCAATAAAGAACATTTGTCTGGTTTCTAGTTTGGGGCTATCACAAGTAAAATGGCTATAAATGTTCATGCATGTGTTTTTGTGTCAACATAAACTTTTATTCTCTGGGATAAATACCGAGGAGGGCAATTGCTATGAGTCCCATTGCAATCCCTTCCTGTCTCTGGAGGGAGTCTCAGCTCCACACCAGGCCTCCACTGATAGGCGTCTTCACCATGTTGCTTCTTGGGCCCAATGTTCCTAGCTTGTCTGACTTCTTTCCACTTTTCATTCTTTTCTATGTTTATTTTACATAGAATGTCCAGGGATTTTTGTTGTAATTAGCTGGAAGAATTAGGGAAAGAACATCTACTGCATCTTCTCAGAAGCAAAATGCCTTATTTATTTATTTTTAATCCTGTTATAATTATGCGCTCCTCTTAGTTGGAGGCATATTTAATCTTTTAATCAATTATGTGCCCTCACAATTCATACATGTTTCCAGATAAATTCTGAGTCCACTGATCCTGCTTTCCCATGTGTCCATTTCCCTCAGGAAAAATTAATCCTCTGTGATTATTCTCTTTGTTTTATTGATCTCATCCACATTCACAGAGAAGTAGGTGGTGAGATGGTATAATAGTAACAATACTTAGTAATTCCTTCCACTCTAGATACAACATGTACCACAGGATGTCAGAAAAGTTCCTATGGGTCTTGGTATGCAGCTTTGTATCATCAGTTCAGCTACTTAGCCTCTTGATATATTTAGACAAGCAACAGAGACCAGAGGCACTCATGGGAGAAGAATATTGTTTCTATAGATGTTTACTTCTATTTCTTAAATCCATTTCTCAAAATGCTGTACTTCCATATCTGGTTTTGTATATTCATTCTGCACATATATAGCAGGGATATTTCTAGACTTTCCTATAATTTCTGCCTATTGAATCAATATTTCTCTCAACAGAAGGTTATTTCATATGTTAACATCAGACTTCTATTTTTTTTTAAGGAACTCTGATCATAAAAATTCAAACATAGTGGCTTATCTGCATTTACTTTTTTTCAGTGCATGTAGAGAAATCCCTGATTGTGAAACCATGGACTGAAAGGATTTCTTAGTAGTGGGCTCTCCATTTACCTGTGATTTGCCCTTACTGCTCAACCCATACTGTAAGCTGTGGAACCAGGTAACCGTATCTGTGATGGCCTCATACATGTTTCTACATCCCTGCTGCTATAGTCTTTGAACCTTATGCCCCACAGCAATGAAATGGGCTTCATCTGTGATGACCATCTTTCCTATTGTTCATCATTATCTCTAGCTTTCATTCCTTCAAACCTGGGGATCCTAGTATGATTTTCTGGGATTTTCATTTCTTTTCTATTCTGTGACATTTCCTCCTAACCATCCCCATGTCACTTTCATCACCCTGCCCCTATCTTCAGTCTAAGTTACAGAGGTCCAGGACCCGCATGCTAAAGTTCTCTTAGCTAATTTATATTTGCTGAAGCTACTTCACTAGGAAGCCATAATGAAGTTGCTGCCACATTTTTGAATTATTTCTGAGCTTAGGGGTTTATATTTAAATCACTTTCACACCAATTTTTCTAGAAATCTCTTAAGAACCTATTTTTAAATAGGTAAGATGAAAAATGTATAAAACATAAAATCCTTATGAGAGCTAGGTATGCAAAATATGTGGCTGAAACCCTGACATGCCAAGTAGCTAGCAACATTTTCTTCAATGCATATTCCTCTGACTATTCATAATTCAAAAGAATTATACTTAAGCTAGCTACTGCTGGACATTTTTAAAGTCAGGGAACAGATTCCAGAATGCCTTCTGTGGAAATAGCATATGTCTTCACGAGCAGTGCACATTATTTTCATTTTGGGTTTTCAAGTCTCAAAGGGAGCATCTGCTTATGGAAGTCCATCACGTGTGTATAAGTTTAGTGACAAAGAATTCTGGGAAATGGAGTTAGAGGAATCTAGCAAAAGGGACAGAGATATGCAAAAGACATTTTGGCAGACAAAACACCATTTTTATACCGTACTGTCTTCCAATGTCTGATAAGCTTAACCTTTTCAAAGAAGTTTGTACTCATATATAGATTTTATATATTAATTTCTATGAGATTCTCATGAGAGGATGGCTTAAATATCATTTATTCAGGCAGGCCCTGAGTGGTAAAAAACTGAAGAGATCTTTCTTAGCTACCTTCAGGAAGGCACTTAGGTTGGACACACAATGGCTTCTGGTATCTGAATCTGTATAGCATTCAGATCATGATCCCTCCAGTTCTGGGGCAGTGGAAATCAATGGCTCAGCCTTTACTGTTTAAATTCCACTGCCATCAAATTCACGTAAGGTTTTCAGCTTGTGCAGAGGCCTATGTTTGTGAAAATTTATAAACTGATTAGAAATGTGCCATGGACTAACCCAGACTATACTAGGCATCTGCTCCAAAAGATTATATATATATATATATATATATATCCTATATATAAGATATATATATATATATATAAGATTATACACACACACACACACACAGTTGGCTTGAAATTATAGCAAAATAAAGAACAATTTAAAAAGTTGCAAGCACACATATTTATCAGAGAAGGGAGGGAAAACATGTAACAGATCAGTCTACTTTAAATGAAGAAACAAATAGGAAGCCTTAACCACGACAATGGGTTATGAAAGTAGAATTTAAAATTAACTCTGGTAAAGAGTAGACCAATCATCCTTTAAATTAAATTAGGATTTCAGGACTAATGAACAAAAGGCAGACACCAATTTAGATATTTTTACACCTTAATTTTCAAGGAGGTTGAGAAGAATGCTGAAAACCTTCAAATCAATAGGATCAATTTCCCTGCTATTTTCTCCCGTCAGTGATGGAAGTGTAGATAACAAGATAAGCCCGATTTTATTAGTTTCTGCAGGCACTGTAAAAATAATAATATGAATATAGAGAGTGCTTTTCTTAAAAGCCAACTCACAGCCTTTTATGAAATCGTCCCCATGCTTTGCAAGTCAGTTCAATTCTTATCTTTAGGACAGGATGTGGCAAATATGTGGCAAATATAACGACTTTGTCTTGGTTTATAATTTCTCCATCATATCTGACCATATACCTAAAGTAAACTCTCCCAATGTTGAGCTTTCATGGAGTTCTTATTTGTAAAATTAACATTAATTAATTACTACTACTATGTGATATGCCTTCTACTCCTAAAACCATAAAAAGATAAATTGGTAAAATGTAAATTGTAGATATCAAAGAATATGGATGTATGTTTTAGCACAATTTTCTCATAGCTTTAAGCAGTTGTTATATAGTTCTTTTTGTTTTGTTTTATGTTTATTTCATGGCTCAGAGACTATATTTACCAAATAGAAATCTACACATCCTAAGGAACTGTCAGCTTACAAAATTTGAAAGAATGCAATATTTAGCCTTATATTGACAAAAATGATCTTGCTAAGCACTATGATAAAGTGTTCCAGGAAAAAGAGAGTACTTTTTTTATGCAGTAAGTGTTTTGATTTGGGTTGAGATTATATTTTTACTGGTACCATTGTTTACTATGGATATTTTGATGTGAATGTAACATTTCCCTTAGCAAAGAGCATTGCTACATCATAAATCAAGACAAGGTCAGTCCTGCACGACAGAAAATTAATCTCATTTTACACAGAAGTCAATAGGAATTGAGGGGATATAATTAATATAATGCTAATTCCTCAGTTTTGTCTGCCTGACTCTAGATTAATTAAAGTCCCAGGATCACTCCAACTCTAACAGAGCTCCTGTTATATTATGGTCTCTGCAGGGTAAAATAAAGGATGAGCTAGACCATACAACAAGTTGCTTCAAGTCGCTCTCTCCTTGAAACAAGCCTCAAATTTCAGACTACATGGATCCAACAAGGCATGATTCTATTACCAAAACAAAGAGAAATATTCCGGTGAACTACATGAAATTGCCAGTGTTTTACCATTCTGCACCTAAAATAATTATGTATGGTTTGACCTCATATTGGTTTTACAAAATTGTTTTCAAAACATTTAAAAAGAGATATGGAATCATTGCAAAGTATAATTATCTCTCTACAAATACTCAGGACCATCGGCAATGATGAAAATGATATAAATTAATTAAACACACACAAAAAGTAAAACTTTTTCAGTGTTGGAGCTGCTTTGGAGGTGAAAAGGAGCATCAATTTTTATGGAAACATTATTTCAGTTAAGTAGGATTTACTCTCATTACATAAAAGGTAGTCTTTTAAGTAAGCAGTCATAAATATTAATAGTTTTTGCATATTGATTTATACTTTGGCTTGTTTCTAGAATCATTTCAAGGGATCGGCCATGACTTTTCTATGAGCCAATGTGAAAAGGGAAACCTTGCATATGACTCATATCACAGCATCCTTGCAACAGAATCCCTCAGGAGATATAACATTATTTTGTTTTAAGATCTAGTGAGGTAGTGAACAATTACTTATACAAAGTGCATTGTAACATTATGAAGAACATGGTCAACATGGCACAAAGAAATGCAAAATTGTGAAATGCAGATCAATATATTTTAGTAATTTTAGTTGGAACTAGCCTAGGATGTAACTGTAATGTAACTGGTTGCAACAAAAATATGCGGTAATCACCCATTATTTAAGTTATTCATTTATTTATTTATTCCACACATATTTCTTGAAGAGTTCATACAATACAGGAACTATTCTAAGTGCTGGGTTGCCTGTTCTTATGGAACTTACACTCAGTTGGTACTACAGGATTACCTGTGAGCTCTGTGTTTTAGAATAAGATATAATATCCTCATATACAATTTAGTTCTAAGACAGCAAAGAAAAATCTAACAACTTCCTTCCTGCTCCACTACAATTTCCTTAGAAGACACTATCAGATCTTATATAGACTACTGCAGAAAGATCCTAATGCCCTCCTATAGTCTTCACAAAACTGCCCAAATCTTTTTGAAAAACATAAGCCAAATATTTTCCCTGGTCTGCTCAAAACCCTGAATTTTTTTTTTTAATTTCCTATCTCACTGACAGTTAAAAATTTTTACCATGGCTTACAATGGATAACCTTTGTCTTGCCTTGGACCTAATTTATTATCAATTTCTCCTTGACTGAGTATCCATTATTTCAGATGTCTTACTATTCCTCAAACATGACAAATATGCTCCTACCTCAGGATCTTTGCCCTTAATTCTTCCCTCTGCCTAGAATACTCTATCTTCTGGAATCCACAAAACTCAGTCCCTTGTTTCCTGTTGAACTCAACTCGAAAATGTTTTTATTAGAGAAGGCTTCCCTGATCACTTTACATAAAATAGCTCTGATCTCAGTTACACACCACCTGACCCTTATTACTAAATTTTGCTTTATGTTTAACATAAACTAACATTAACAACACTTTTGTTTTTCAACTTGGAGTCACATAAAGAAAACAAATTAAATATTAATATATGCAACATATGATGAATGCACTCTGATGTTGATACTTAGTTTCTCTCTAGGGGTCTGGTGAGATTCTTTATTCAGCATTAAAAAGAAACCACCACTTTGCCTCTTGCTTCTAGATGCCTCTTTATCCAAATTCACCCAGTCCCCCTCTCTTGTGCATAACCATCTTTTTCCTTACATTGTAAATTTTTCTCTTTTCTTTGTTTCTGATCATCTGTTACCATTTGCAGAATATTTTTAGTTTTGCATCCACATCTATGTGAAGCTCCCTTTGAGTACAGTATTTATCAATTTATTTCTGTGGCAATATGCTTTTCCAATAAATTATGCAAAACTCTGGTTTCTATTCAACAAGAAACATGTTACATATCAGACACTGTCCAAATATTGGAGAGATCTCGAATAATACACACAGGCAACAATCAAGTAGATAAAAACTAAGCTCCACCTCCTAAATGAAAAAGTACCAAAGAATTTGTGGACATATTTTAAAACTACTACATGAATAAACATGTCAAGGCATGGATGATCTCAATATAAAGTACAGGAACTCCTCTGTGGCCATCAACAGATTGAAAACTGAAAGGAGAGAGGTGAAGGAGCTGTCCTGGGGCATCTGTCTGTTAAAGAGACCTAAAGAATCATTATGGAATATACCTGTAAACTCATTTCCCAGCCTTTCTTGTAATACTCTTGGTCATGTGATTATCCTGTCCAATAAAATATGAAGGAAAGCAGTTAGTAGGTTTCCCATGTCAATATGAGTAATTATCCATTATATTCTCTTCCCTTTTCTCCTTCCCCTGTGTGGCCGGCTGGTAGCAAAGAGTTCCAAAATGTCAGTC
The DNA here is from genome assembly GCF_054177405.1 of Leptonychotes weddellii. Classification (NCBI taxonomy): domain Eukaryota; kingdom Metazoa; phylum Chordata; class Mammalia; order Carnivora; family Phocidae; genus Leptonychotes; species Leptonychotes weddellii. The sequence continues at coordinate 69,510,134 of NC_138380.1, read as the reverse complement.
ACATGATCAAAGAAGTCTAGATTCCAAAGTCACCATTTGGAGAACTGCCCAGGAATCTAATTAGAACTACACTTTTTCTTAGTGAAAAAATTACACTTTTATGATGTCAAGTCCCTGACATTTCAGAGTCCATCAGTTACAATAGACTATCTTTCTTGTTCATTCCAAATAACCCAGAAACTTGTACTTTGAAGTGGTATTCATTTACACTTTATAGTGGTGTTGTGTTCTTCTATGACAAAAACATACATGGCAATGGTTAGTAACCTTTTTTTTTTTTAAGATTTATTTATTTTAGAGAGAGAGAACACGAGTGGGAGGGGCAGAGGGAGACGTAGAAAGAATCTTAAACAGACTTCACACTGAGCACAGAGCCCAATGTGGGGCTTGATCCCAAGACCCTGAGATCATGACCTGAGATGAAATCAAGAGTTGGACGCTTAACCAAAAGTGCCACCCAAAAACTTCTTTTGCAAAGGGCCAGCTTATAAATATTTCAGGCTTTGCAGACTATATGGTCCCTGATGTAACTACTCAACAACCCTGTATTCAGCAAAGACAATACATAAATGAATCAATATGGCTGTCTTCCAATACCTCTTTATTTACAAAAACAGGCCAAAGGCCAGATTTGGCCCATAGGCAGTAATTTGCTGAACTGTGGCTTATAGTAGGACAAGGAAATGGATAATGAAGGATGGAAATGTTGTAATCTATGTTATACAGCAGCAAAACATGTAACAAAACCCTTGCTGACATTATAGAGGAGGCCATCCTTGTGACTAGTACCTTAGGAAATCCAGAAAAGGTCATTTTAAAATCCCCGCACTAGTGTGCATTTGCTAATAGTGACTGAATGTAACAACATATAGAAAGAAAAGAACCAAACAAAAGGAGTGGGTCATTCAGTAAGTACAACTGATAAGAAAAATCTGAGATTTTGGGGCACCTGGGTGGCTCAGTCGTTAAGCGTCTGCCTTCGGCTCAGGTCATGATCTCAGGGTCCTGGGATCGAGCCCCGCATCGGGCTCCCTGCTCAGCAGGAAGCCTGCTTCTCCCTCTCCCACTCCCCCTGCTTGTGTTCCCTCTCTCACTGTGTCTCTCTCTGTCAAATAAATAAATAAAAGCTTAAAAAAAAAAAGAAAGAAAAATCTGAGATTTCAAGACCTGGAAAAGCTGAATATTTTCAGAACCCAACAGAAGAGATTAAATTTTAAATGGCTTTAAGCAACCAAGAACTAGAAAAGTTTCTCACTTACCTGCAGTCAGTCAAGGGTTATAAAACCAGATTAAGAGAGTGACCTTCACATTTACAGCTTTAGGGACACCAGTGGGTTGGGGGAGGAATAGTGGGACCAAAAAGCCAAACAGAGCCAGCTGGAAGCACATGCATAGGTGCTTAGTAAATTTTTATAAGATGTGTATTGCCAAAGAAATAAGTAAAAACAACAACAAAAAAAAGCTTTGGGGTAACTATAGACAATGAAGACTGTGTAGTAAAAATTCTCCCCAAATCTCTTCCCAGAGACAGGACTAACAACTGCACTGTGCACCTATACAAAGCCATACAAAATCACACCCTCAACACTGCTTTCGGACAGAGAGTGCAAAGTTACTGTGAATCACGAGGAAAAGCACAAGACTATCAGTGCTGCAGTATGATATGCTCCCATCCAGCCCTCTGCATCTCAGAGCTTTGTGGCAAGCAAAAGCAGAAAACAACTGCAACAATAACAGAAGAGGGACACTGGCTAAGGAGCCTGAGGTTGAGCTGAAACAACCACAGGCAAGATCAAATCTACACTAAAGTTGAAGATACTGGGGGCTGGGGAAGCAAAAAAAAAAAAAAAAAAACAGATCACACAACAAACTGCAGGGAAGGGATTTCAAAGGACATTGTCTTAAAGAGCCAAAACACCATAAAACAGGACAGATGCAGGATTTAAAGAGATGAAGAAAAAAATAAACAAAAGGCAAAATCAGACCTATAATTACAGAGAAAAAACTGAGGGTTGCCAGAGGGGAGGGGTGAAGGGGTGGGCAAGATGAGTGATGGAGAGTGGGAAATGCTGGTTTCTGGTTATGGGAGGAGTAAGTCATGGAAATAAAAGGTACAGCATAGGGAATATAGTCAATGGTATTGTAATAACATCATATGGGGAAAGATGGTAGCTACACTTGTGGTGAGCCCAGCATCATGTACAAACTTACTGAATCACTACGTTGTATCTCTGAAACTAATTCAACATTGTTTGTCAACTATACTCAAAAATAATATAAATACATAATACAAAGAGATGGACTCCATTGCAGGCACACAATGTCAAGAGGTAAATGATTTAACGGAGCAGGCTTTGTAATCAGGAATTGTAACTTTACTGAATTTCATGGAATAATCAAGGGAACAAGATGATAATGCATCTTCATTATGGGGTACTCACAAGTTCATTCAGTGACCCTCATTTTCAACTCAACATTGTTTTTGTAAGAGAAAAAAATATTTTGGTTTATTCAGATACCTTTTCCTATCTCATCCAAGACTTGGGAGGGGGGAAAAAAAAGCATGATAAAAAAGATAACACGGGGCACCCGGGTGGCTCAGTCGGTTAAGCATCTGCCTTCGGCTCAGGTCATGATCCCAGGGTCCTGGGATTGAGCCCCAAGCCCCTCGTCAGTCTGAGTCGGGACTCCCTGCTCAGCAGGAAGTCTGCTTCTCCTTCTCCTTCTGCCCCTCCCGCTCCTGCACATGTTCTCTCTCTCAAATAAATAAATCTTTAAATAAAATTTTTTAAAAAGAAAACAATAAAAACAGTATTCCAAACATACAACTTCTGGGGATGAAAAGGACAAAAGGAAGGGAAAAGTATGCTCTGACAATCAGGTGGTAAAAGGGAAAACGAGAATAAGTGAAAATGTAGGGTCATCCAAGTCAAGAGAGACTCACTTCTCCTTCACCACCAAACCAAAGGAAGGTACAGACTTTCAGTAAGTCTAACTACGGATGGTAACTACACTTACAGTGGTGAGCATTTCCTAATTTATAGAGTTGTCAAATCATTATGTTATTCACCTGAAACTAACATAACATAATTTGTCTATGCTTTCCTTCAGTTAAAAATCTTATAAAGAATGAAATTTGGAAAGTTTTGCTAAGTTTTTAGTTCTTTGCTGGACTAACAGAAAATAATTCCATTAAGAGAAGAATAGTCATGTACAATACCTGGATATCATTCAAGATAAACACAAGAAAAGTAAAGTCCGCAGAGATCTATTGCAGAAAATCATTAAAAATTTGCATGCTACTTAAAGGAGGAAGCTTCCTATACACATAAACATATACCAACACCATCGACCCAAAGAAAACTTTAAATGTACACCCCCAACAGATTTTAAAATATTTCAATAAGCATTTGAAGATATGAAAAGCAGGGTGCCTGGGTGGCTCAGTTGGTTAAACATTGACTTTTGTGTGTGTGTGTGTGTGTGTGTTCCATGATTCATTGTTTGTGTATAACACCCAGTGCTCCATGCAATATGTGCCCTCCTTAATATCCATCACTGGGCTAACACTTTCCCCCACCCATCTCCCCTCTAAAACCCTCAGTTTGGTTCTGAGTCCATAGTCTGTCATGGTTCGTCTCCCCCTCCAATTTCCCCCCCTTCATTAGCACTCACCATAGCACATACCCTCCCCAATATCTATCCTGCGACCCAGCAATTGCACTATTGGGTATTTACCCCAAAGATACAAATGTAATGATCTGAGGGGGTATGTGCACCCCAGTGTTTATAGCAGCAATGTCCACAATAGCCAAGCTATGGAAAAAGCCAAGATGTCCATCAACAGATGAATGGATAAAGAAGATGTGGTATATATATACAATGGAATATTATGCAGCCATTAAAAAAAAAAAAACAAAACGAAATCTTGCCATTTGCAATGACATGGATGGAACTAGAGGGTATTATGCTAAGCGAAATAAGTCAATCAGAGAAAGACAAGTATCATATGATCTCACTGATATGAGGAATTCTTAATCTCAGGAAACAAACCGAGGGTTCCTAGAGTGGTGGTAGGGGGGTGGGAGGGATGGAGTGGCTGGGTGATAAACATCGACTCTTGATTTTGACTCAGTTCATGATCTCAGGAGCCTGGGATCAAGCCCCATGTCAGCCTCTGCACTCTGCTTCTCTTTCTCCCTCTGCCTCTGACCCGCCCACCAGCTTACGCACACTCTCTCTAAAATAAATAAATAAATCTTAAAAAAAATAAAGATACAAAAATCTGCCTTAAATCAAAAATGAAAAAATCAAAATGAATAAAAAAAAAAGGAGCTTCATCCAACAAAATTACGACTGTGAAAATTTCAAAAGGATGGTGAGCATTTTTTAAAATATATGAATATAACCATACAAGCAGAGATGAGGGGAAGACTACTGCATCAACGTTATATATTTTTAAATGATATATAATTGATATATATTAGTTTCAGTTATGCAACATAAGGATTCTATATCTCTATGTATACATTGTTAAATAATCATAAGGCCAGTTAGCATCCATCACCATACATAGTTACAAATTGTTTTTCAATGTGATGAGAACTTCTAGGATGCACCAATGTATTTTCTTAGCAACTTGCAAATGGACATTACAGTATTATTATAGTCACCAAGCTATACATTACATCCCCAGGACCTTGTTTCATAACTATAATTTTATACCTTTTGACCACCTTCATGTTAATCTATTTTGTCATCAGGAATAATGCAACTAAAATGTGGGACGAGAAGGTAGAGAAAACACAAAACGTTTCCTGTTTTACAGGCAATAGGTTGCTATCAATGGGTGCTACTCCCCTCCCCCAAAACCTGATAAAGCCGATGTAAAAGGTTAAACAAGTAAACAGGGAATTAAAGTCATTGAAGGAGATATAAGTACCAAGATGGCCCCTAGAATGAAACATTCAACCTTCTTAAAATCTAATTTTTTTATAAGAGGACGGAGAATGTGCATCCTATACATAAGGACAGCAAATATAACAAAAGGCGCATCATTTTAAATTATAACTCATTTGAAAATAAACTTGTCAGTCCTAAAATAAATGTGAATCAGCTTAATCCATCTATTAAGAGAAAAAAATTATTTTCAATCTGGCACACACATAGGCTCACAAAAACATGATCATAAGATTTCCAATGTTAAAAAGGAAACGAGCAAATAAAATCTGACAGAATTTATAATGTAAGGGACTAATATCTCGATGATCAAAATTTTCCCTTTTGTTCTCTCACTGAACCTCGTAGTTGCAATCTCCCAGTCAGGAACTGTAACTTTGCTGAGTTTCATCATGTAACCAGGAGAACGATAGGACAGTGCATGTTCATTACAAGGGTATTCCCAAGCTAGTTCAGCCGGACTATTTTCAACTGAGCATTGGTGTCTTTAGGGGAGACAAAACATTTTTGATTTATTTAGATGTATTTTCCTTTCTCATCCAAGACTTGTGAGATTCAGTCTCCATATGTGTTTTCACCTCCCTTTTTGCACCATGCCCAATCACAAATGTTCTGTTTTTGTTATTTATCTCGCTAACCCAGATATATATGTCTTTCCATCTGTCATTAAAATAACAGTTTATTTAGCCTTCTTTTTCAGTGATGCCTCAAGTCATGCTAACGTTGGTGTTGTAATGGTTCTGGTTTTCATTTCTGATCCGAACTCTTAGAAAACACGTTCATAATACTTCCGATGTTAAAAAGTAAACTAGCACTATCTCCATACAAAGTACAATAGTTAGTCCACAGGCCAAGTCAAAGAATGTCTGCTATCATTCCCAATTACAACACACTGAAGTTGCACACTTTTATCACAATATTCAAAGTGATGCAACAATGGATAATCCTCATGAACTGTCAATCATGGTTGGCAGTCGGAGTCATCAGAGACAGCAAGGTCAGAAACAGTGACTACATTTTTGGGTAACCTCAACTGTATCCTTTTGACACAAAAATGAAAGATTAAAAGTTCCCAAGAAAGAATATGTTAAGATAAAAAAAAAAAGTATTTTAGGACTCATGCAATAAAGCCTTTTAAGTTTACCCTCCTTCCTTTTTGAAGTAGTGTTTCAAAAAAAAAAAAAAAAGGACAATATACAGCATTCTTTTCATAAGTAAGATTCTGTATCATAAAGACACACTAGCATGTACTGTTTAACAGCGTGCGACACACAAAGGGGGTAGGATGTTCTTCTGTATACGACACAGTAAAGCACAGAAAGGTTGCCCCATTACACAACTCCCAGGCAAGTGAACAGCTGCACGTGGCTTCCTTGAGTCCCAGGTGCTGGTGAGTTAGCGGTTAGAATGTGAAAACACTCCATGGCAACCAGACCCCTCAAGAAGAGGGAGCCGGGTAGATGTGGGTGATGCTGCCTGGTGGAGCCCTGGAGGTGCCCATCTAAACCTGGAGTGCCAAGCAGATACCTTGGCTCTACATTACTGTTGCCAGACCTGTAATATAGCAATTTATAGAGACATTTCTTCCTATTTCAAGTGGCTCATGAAATAATATTGCTAACATTTTCCTCAAGTCAATTCTAATTCCCATGGAAGAGGCAACATACAGGGTAGAAGCAGCCTGTGTAGAGCTGCGCAGGAGATCAAATTCTTCCTGATGAAAGCCTAATGGTATCCTACAACCTCAGAGGAAATCAGTTGCATGCCAGTGATGTGGAATGAAATGTTTAATGAAGCTGTCAATGCAGTGTTCAGATGAATGTATATGTCTTTAGTGGGCTGCCACGTTCCTGGACACTGCAGATGACTCCTCTGAATAGCTTCTGGTCTTAAAGGAGAAGAATTTTTCTAAATGCTAACTATTTTTCACAGTTAATCTTGAGTATAGATTATTGAAGAATATTAATTTGATCAGATTACTTTTTGTAAAGTTTAAAGGAGAGCTTGAAATGCAAGAGTTGACAGCACAAGACGCTCCACTATTTTCCTTATGTAAGACTATATTCTTTAAGTGTGTCCACATAATTCATTTACTTGGCAGAGATCATTTTATGAGCTGGTCATAATATTCTAATTTTAAAAGCTTTAGCAGCGGCGCCTGAGTGGCGCAGTTTACTAAGCATCTGACTCGTGATTCTGGCTCAGGTCATGATCTCATGGGCCATGAGATGGAGCCCAGCCTCTGCTCTGTGCTCCCTGGGGAGTCTCCTTGAGATTCTCTCCTTCTGCCCCTCCCCCCACTTGCACACATGCCCACATGCTCTCTTAAATAAATCTTTAAAAAACATTTTTTTTAAATATAGACCAGTAAAATTGCTCATTTTTCTCTGAATATACTCAAGTCTCTGATTATTGTATGTTAATCTACCTGCCATTTGACGTGATTCACTACCATTTATAGAGCCCCTTTGCAGGTATCTGTTTCAAATATATACACATATGTTCTAAGTAAGACTATCAACAATTATTCACTATTAATTAAATGGCATTAAAAACTTCCATTTCTATACTGAATAAAAATATTTCTCCTCATCAATTTGGGGAGTAGGGAAAGGATCTATAGAGAAACAAAAAGGGTGAATGTGGAAGAAAAAGGCATCAGAGGAGGGGCCCAGGTCTTCCTGTAGACTGTACTGAGGTTGTCCAAGCCTCATCTTATGTTATCACAGAATAGGTCATCCTCAAGAACTATAAAGCAAAATGTTTAGTTGGTGTGAACCTGAATAGTTATCAGTGTCTTAAAAGTGTAACCCTATTACATCACTCATGTTCAAAGTGTTTTATAATTCACTTGGGCTGGTAATAGCCACATATACCAATTCTGGTAAGCCCAAATGAATGCTCTTTTAACTGTTCAGACTCAAGCCAGCCTGTCAGGGTTTGAATTGCAGCTCTGCTGGTTAACTAAAAATTATGTAAGCTCCTCTTTGCCTTTGTTTACTCAATTTTATTTTATTTTTAATCTTTCCAGTATTTCACCTTTATTTTTTTTAATTTTTTGAGTATAGTTAACACAAAATGTTACACAGTTTTAAGTGTACAGCATAGTGATTCAACAACTCTATACGTTATACTATGCTAATCTCAGGCGTAGTTACTATCTGTCCCCATACAACACTATTATAAAACCATTGGCTGTATTCCCTATGCTATACCTTTGATTCCTGTCACTTATTCCTTCTGTAACTGGAAGCCTGTTTCTCCCACTCCCCTTCATCTATTTTGCCCATCCCCTCACTCCCCCCAACCATCAGTTTGTTCTCCGTATTTATAGATCTTATTCTGCTTTTTGTTGTTTATGCATTTGTTCATTTAGATTCCAAATGAGTGAAATCATATGGTATTTGTTTTTTGCAGTCTGACTTATTTCACTTAGCATAATACCCTCTATATCCATCCATGTCGTTTCCTCAATTTTAAATGGAAATTATGATAGTGCTTACTTCATAAGATTGTTTTTAACATTAATTAAGATGATACACCTAAAATACTTCCAACATTACCTAATACGGGGTAAATTTTATAAAGCATTAGGTTTCTATGATTAAGACATAATTAAAATGCAATAAAAGATTGTATACATCCTACAAACTAAGAAGGAGAATCAAGTTCATAAAGGTAATTCCAACAATAACTCTTCCACTGTAGTATTTATAATCTCTAAGAGGTCTTTTGTTCAATAAAGTCAGATAGGTGTGCTCAAAGAAAAGTGAATGCCTGGTCCACACCCCAGGTTCTTCCAGCTTTTCTCGGCATGATGCTGATAAAATACACATGCATTTGTTTTCTTTTGCTTTGCTTTATTTCATTTTGAGTAGGGGCTTCCTTTTGTTTCCTTTGTTTATCATTTATTTTATCTTTGATATCTTAAGAATTTCCCCTGGCAAACACCAGCCACATATGTAAAGCAAAGGTACCTTTTTTCTGTAAAGCATCAAGTGAATAGTCTAAGTACTATAAATATTGTATCCAGGACCTCTCCATTTGCTTAAGGTGATGGAAGATGAATAGAATTGGGAAAAAATTTGTGCAATGAGTCCTCAGTAGACTGGACAAATTCCATAACATATTCGTTGTCATAAATCAATAAAATTTCTTGAGATTCTGTTGTTTTAAAGATCCTACCCTTTTCCTGTATTCTTTTGTACTACTCCTGATACCTAAGAGTCAAAGGTTACATTGTGAACAGATGGTAGTAGCTGTGATACACTCAGGAATGTATCAGTTCTGGGAAATGTTCCAGAATAGCATCACCTGCCCCCCCCAAATCACTCTCCCGAATTATCTTTCTTGTGTAGTTATCTTAAAGTCTATTATTAATATGTTATTTCCTTAACCCAGAAATATCCCCTGTCTTTAAAATTCCTCTAATTAAAATGTAAATGCTCATGTAAACATAAGTGATTATTTCTGGTTTCAATGTTCATTGATAAAAACTTAAATTACCAGTGTACACTTTACAAATTTATTATTTAGCACATGCTGGACATGTAGATATTTTAGGAATGAGCCACAAAACAATTCATCTGGATTAAAGTAAAAAAAAAAAAAAACAAAAACAGTCAATTAGGCCCCAAGATAAACACTCCAAATATACTAATTTTGCCTGAAGCTGACATCATTTGCCAATTATTTAATCCAAATTATAATCAAAATTATAATTTAATAATGATGTATTATTCATTGCTGTATTACTAAGGTCTAGCAAAGGGCCTAGTTTATAACAGGAACTCAATCAATATTTATTAAAAAGCTGAATGAGTGACTGAATAATAATTATAGCAACAGATTCCAATTGTTGCACTTGCAATTTGACCTGGACTCGGGTTTAAAACTCTATCAGTTCTTCAAACGCAGCTACAATTTCCTTTAGTCAAGTATAAATCTCTTGATTTCTGCTTCTGGCTAAAATGGAATCACAGAGACAAGGTATAAATGTAATAAAATAGGTACAAGATCTGTATGATCAAACTGCATCATTTTGATCAAAGAAATCAAAGATCTAAATAAATAGATATTCCATGTTTATGAATAGAAAAACTCAATATTGTTGACATGTCAGTTCTTCCCAATTTGATCTATAGAGTCAATGCAATCTCAGTCAAAATCCCAACAAGTTATTCCTGGATACAGACAAACTGATTCTAAAGTTTATATGGAGAGGCAAAAGATGCACAGTAGCCAAAACAATATAGAACAGAGTCAGAAGACTGATACCATCCAACTTTAACATTTACCATAAAGCCACAGTTATCATGATAGTGTGGCATTGGGAAAAGAACAAATAACAACATAAACAGAACAGAGAACCTAGAAATAAACCAACAGAGTCAGCTGATTTTTAACAAAGGCAGTTCAAGGGGAAAGTATAGTCTTTTCAACAGATGATGCTAGAACAACTGGACATTTGTATGCAAAAAAAAAAATGAGCATGACATAGACCCTATGCTTTCCACTAAAATTAATTCAAAATAGATCACAGACATAAATATAAAACTATAAAATTTCTAGAAGATAACAATGAGAAAAAAAATCTAAGTGACCTTGGGTTTGGTGATGAGGTTTTAAGTACAACACCAAAGAATGATCCATGAAATAAAAAATTGACAATCTGTGCTTTATTAAAATTAAAAATCTCTGCTCTGCAAAAGATACTGTTAAGAGAATGAAAAGACAACCACAGACTGTAAGAACATATTACAAAGCAAGTATCTGGTAAGTGAATTCTATCCATAAAATGCAAAGAGCTCTTAAAACTCAACAATTAGAAAATAGAGAACCCAATTTTAAACAGGGCAAAGATATGAACATATGCCTCACAATAGCTATATATGCAAATGGCAAGTAAATATATGAAAAGATGCTCAACATCATATATCATCAGGGAATTTCAAATTAAAATCATTATGAGATAACATTTTAGAATGGCTAAAATCCAAAAAAGGTAATACTGAATGGTGGAAAAGAAATGGAGCACCAGAACTCTTGCTCATTGCTGCTGGGAATGCAAAATGGTACAGCCATTTTGGAAGTCAGTTTGACAGATTCTTAAAAAACTAAGCATAATTTCCCCACACAATCCAGCAGTCACACTCTTAGTTACCCAAATAAGTAGAAAATTGATATCCACATGAAAATCTGCACATGAATGTTTACAGCAACTTTATTTTTATTGTCACAACCTGGAAGCAACAAAGATGTTCTTCAATAGGTAAACGAATAAACAAGCTGCAGTGTACTGCAGTGCAAACAGTGGAATAGTTTGCAGTAACAAGAAATGAATTATCAAATTCAAATTATCAAACCATGAAAATATGTGGAGGACCATTAAATGCATTTTGTTACCTGAAGCCAGTCCCACAAGGCCACATGCAGTATGATTCCAAGTACACAACATTCTGGAGAAGGCAAAACTACATAGACAACATTAGTGGTTGCCAGGAGCTTAGAAAGAGGGGAGAGAGGAAAGATGAATAGGTGGAACATGGTAGATTTTTAAGGGCAATGAAACTATTCTTTATCACACTGTGGATGATGGATACATGGCGCTATATGCATTTGTCAAAACCCGTAGAATTGCATTGCACTACACACACACACACACACACACACACACAATGTCAGAAATGGAGTTCATCCATTTAAAAATTAAAATAATTAACTCTAGTAACTCTAGTAACAGGCTAAGTGAAGAAAAATCACATGATCATCTCAATAAACAATGAAAAAGCATTGATAAAATCTCTCAGAAAACTTGGAATAGAAGGGAACTTCCTCAGTCTCAAAAAGGGCATTAAAAAAAACCTACCACTGACATCATATTTAATTGTAAAAGACTGAATGTTTTTCCCTAAGTTCAGGAACAAGACTATGATGTCTGCTTTTAACACTTAGAACACTGTGATCAAGGTTTTCAGAATACATCTAGATTGGAAAGGAAGAAATAAAGCTGTGTTTGTTAACAGATGACATGATTACAAATGTGGAAAATATGACAAAATATACCCAAAAAGCAAAATTATCATATCCATAAATCAGTTGGAGTTCTATATACTAGCAACAAATAATCAGAAATAGAAAATAAACAATCCCATTTATATGAAATACTCACGGATAAATGTGAGTGAATATGTGAAATCTTGGCTGGAAACCACAAAATATTACTGAGAGACATTAAAGACCTAAATAAACACAGGGATCATCTGCATCTTCATGGTTCAGAACACTCACTATTCCTGTCAATTTTCCCAAATGATCTATAGATTCAATACAGTCCTAGTCAAAATTGCAGTGGATGTTTTTGCAGAAATTGATAAACTGATTTAGAAATCCATATGGAAACACAAAGTAGCCCAAACAACTTTTAAATAAAAGAGCAAAGTTGGAGGAATGATGCTACATATGTTAAAGACTTGTATGCTATCTAAGTATACAGTATGTTAAGACAATAATGCTACGTAATGCAGACACTAGTGTCCTGACATAAATACAGATAAATAGGTCAATACAATAGAACGAGGAACCCAGAAATAGACCTGCACCTACATGGACTACTAACTTCCAACAAAGGTACAATGGCAAGTTAGTGGCACAACAGTCTTTTCAACAAATGATGTTGGAACAAATAGACATCCGTATACATGAAAATAAATTCGTATTATATCTTATTAAAAAACTAGCTCAAATTATTTAATAGGCATAAAGATAAAATCCAAAACTATAAAACTCATAGAAGAAAACATAAAATATTTGCTTCCTTGGATTAGGGAAAGATTTCTGAGTTTTGACATAAAAAGCAGGCTCCACAGATGGACCAACTGATAAATGGAACATCTTCAAAATTAGAAAGTGATGCACTGTGAAAGATATTATTCAAAGAATCAAAGGACTAGCCACATTTTGGGAGAAAATATCTTTGAAGCATATATATAGTAATGGACTTGTATTCGGAATATATAAAGAACTCTGAAAATTAAGTAGTAAGGGGGGTGTGCCTGGGTGGCTCGGTTGTTAAGCGTCTGCCTTCAGCTCAGGTCATGATCCCAGGGTCCTGAGATCCACATTGGGCTCCCTGCTCAGCAGGAAGCCTGGTTCTCCCTCTCCCACTCCCCCTGCTTGTGCTCCCTCTCTTGCTGTGTCTCTGTCAAATAAATAAATAAATAATCTTAAAAAAAAAAAACTAAGCAATAAGAAACTTGTTTTTGAAATGGGCAAATATCTGAAAGTGGAGTTCACTAAAAAGATCAGAGCAAATAAGAAAAGATGGACCACATAATTCATTAGAAAATGTAAATTAAAACTGCTTGAAATAACACTACATATCAATTAGAATGTCTACAATTTAAAGCCTGACTATACAAAGTGTTGTTGAGGATAGAGAGGAACAGAAAGTCAACATACATGGTGGAAATGTAAATGGTACAACCACTTTGGAAAATAATCAGACAGTTTTCTTAAAATTTAAATATGCATGTATCACATGATCTAGACCTGCCCCTCCTATGGATAGATCAAGAGAAAAAAGAATGCATACAGTCATACAAACACATGTATGTTGATTTTCATAATGGCTTGAGTTGTAAGAGCCAACACCAGAAACAATCCACTTGTTAGCAAGTAAATACATTATTTTTTTTAATTCTTAAGAAATTGTGGTACATCCATACAATGGAATGCTACTCAGCAACAACAAAATAAGAAATTGTTGATATATGCAGCAATATGTATACATATTGCTAAATCTAAATTATTATGATGAGAAAAGAATCCAGACACAAAAAGAATACATATTATGTTACACAATTTATATGAAGTTCCAGATCTGCAAATTAATTTGTAGTGACAGAAAATCAGTGGTCATGGTGGGGACAGGGGAGGGGAGCGGTGGGATGGAGGGATTACAAATAGGTTTAGATAAACTTTCCAAATGATGGATATGTTCACTTCCTGATGTGATTAGTCATCATTTCATCAGTGTACACATGTCAAAATTCATAACATGATACTATTTAATATGTTTAGTTTATTTTATGTTAATTATACCTCAATATAAATTAGAGAAACAAAATAGTAAGAAAAAACAGATTGATAAGTAAGTGGACAAATATACTCAGGGTGCCAAACAATCAATCATTTTCATGCAATCATATGTAATAGCCATACATTATTTCCCATAACTAAGATTCCATTTAATTCTTTTTTTTTTTTAAAGATTTTATTTATTTATTTGAGAGAGAGAGAGCATGAGAGGGGGAGGGTCAGAGGGAGAAGCAGACTCCCTGCCGAGCAGAGAGCCCGATGTGGGACTCGATCCCGGGACTCCAGGATCATGACCTGAGCCGAAGGCAGTCGCTTAACCAACTGAGCCACCCAGGCGCCCCTCCATTTAATTCTAACAACATTTTTTTCTACATTATTAAGTATTCCCTAAGCATCCAATGCCATGCTAGGAGCTGAGAATTTAAACAGGTAGTAGAGTCTATGTGGAATATTCTAGTATAAGTGGTTAAGAGCATTGGATTTATAGCATAATGCCCTGGGTTCACCACCCAGAACCACCCCTTCCTACCTGAATGATCATAGGTAAATATTCAAGTTATCTAAGCCTCATTTTTTCCAGGATAAAACAAAATTAAATGTATATCATGTTCTAACTAATGCACAGGGCATGGTATGTGTTCAATAGATTGTTACAACTGCCTTGGCACTAGTAAAATAAAAACAATGCTTTCAAGTGTATCATTAAGAATTTAGAGAAATAAAAGGAAAGCCTGATTTAGAAAACACTGATAAGATTTTAATAGGTTTATTTCTCCTAACAGGAGAAATTTTTAATTTGTCAGTCTAAAAATACATTTTCTTGAAAATTTCTGCCTCTAGCATCCTATATTTCAATGGCTAAAGAAACCCAAGATTCCTTTAAAATGTCAGAATGGTACACAAGACACCAACTAGTGTTGTCTCAGCAAACTGCAGTTCAATTATCCACATGCAAGATGAAGAAAATAAACTTCAGAACCCATTTTAAAGGCCTTCTGTCAGCTGTAGCAAAGATCACCTGCTGTTTGAAAGTTGTATTCAGCCAAAATATCTAATACACCTTCAAAATGTCTTTTTTTCATTCAGTTAGGACATAGAATGTTTCTACTGAAAATCCTCAGGGCTTTCTCAATAGTATATAAATTTTGACCCATATTTCTGGTCATCACCTTTGGGACTGAAGGCAAGCAGGGTAAAGGAAAAAAAAGAAAGAATAAAATCCCTGTTTAAAGCATGGTTTCCCTTTGAGAACATCAGCAGGAGGGACAGGTACCGTGAAGGATGTAGGCTTGGCTGCCATGTAGATTCCACTACTCTTTTCTTCAGTATTTCCAGGCTGAGTACCTATTTCAGTGGCCAAGTAGGGCCAATACTTAGAGGCAAAGATACTTTGTAAACCTATATGCATCTTATAAAATGCCCAGTATTTATGTACTTATGAAGTATCTAAGCCCCTTGATGCCAAGGTCTAGGGCTGATATGACATCCTGGGCAGAAAAATCAAACCCAGGAAATAATAGTTTGAGCAGTTGAGCTACAAAAGGTTAAATAATCTATCCAGGGAAGCTTTTAGGTCAAGATCAGTGCCCTGGTTAGGAAATCCTACGAGCGTGATACATGGAATGGAGACCTCTGGGAGAAATCCTGTAGATTTTAGGTGCCCCAGATTCTTCTGAACCTCTGTACCTACAGAAATGGCTGACCCCTATGAAGAGCTAGTGCTTTCCTCATGCTGGTGGGCAGGGCAGATGCCTCTCTCCATCAAGGAGCCAGTTTCCCCCTAAGGATATGCCCATCTCCCTTTCTAAGTAGGCACATAGCTATGGTTAACTCACTGTATAGACTAGTTGGGGATATACCAGAGCTGTTACGGAAAAAAGGTCCTAGATCCCTAAGGAATTGCAAGACGTATTTGGCATGTACTTAGAGAAGTTACAGAAATATGCATGGGAAAGCATTCTGGGAGTGACTGTTCATGGGTCCAGAACAAAAAAGTGGACCAGACAGAGTTTACAGCCTGGAAACACTCTCCTAAGATTTAGAATTTTCAACAATTGAGGACTTCAGAAGATGGTTCCTCATAACACAGAAAAGGTGAAGAGAAGGTTTATATTAAAGCCAAGTTGAATTGCTGTGGCAGATGGTGGGAGAAAAAATTAAATGGCTCCAGTAACTGAGCTTTCTTTAATAATACACTATATATGTTCAGAACACCCAGCAGATGATTTTATTTCATAGGAAGATACAGGACGATAAGGAATGCCACTGGAGAACGGCAGAACAACCAGAGTTAACTGGTGGTTCTTTTCTCCAGACAAGAGCTGAAGGAGAGAGGCCTTTATAGAACTTGGCTTGCTGAAGGTAACCAAGTCCACAGACACTGTGAACAACAAGAGCAAGGTCTGAATTTGGATGCCTTAAGCAGTATCATATTGATTGACAGTGGTAGAGTTGTAGCCAAAGAGGCCTGCAGCTAGAAATTTATTGAGTGGGCTAACAGAACCAGAACAATCACAGGAAAAAAATGGATGAGCATCCAACAAGAGGACCCCTCAGCTTGTACAAGAATGACTGGGAATATGACAGTAGTCACTCCTATAAGAAGTCTTTGCAACCTTGCCCAGTCCACAGACCTAAGTCAGTATGGCCATTTATTCAGTTAAATATGTTCCAGGAAAAACAAAACACATATTTCAAGGAATATTCCAAAATATTGGAAACAGGATCTGAGTTCAAAATAATATTCGGAAAAGGTAAGTGGTATCTTGGTCCTGCTTCTCCAGTGAGTCTATGGGAATCTGGTAAGAAATGGAGTCCTGGCCAAAGTCTGACTTACGATGGGCACCCAGAGCATGTGGACCCACTGAGTGAACATTCCCCAGTTCCTGAGGGTATAACTGGGATTGACATACTTGGCAGTTGCTCCACCTGCCACACTGAGTCCCTGACCTCTGGGCTAAGAGCTATGGAAGTGGAACCCTCTGAAACTACCCTCATACAGCCAAAATATTAAGTCAAAGGCAGAATGACATTCTGGAATGGGATGGCAGAGATCAGTGCCACACTTAAGGATCCTAAGGATTTTGACAGTACTAATCCATTCTTATAACTTTTAATTACTGTTGCTTTGAGACCTTCTTTTCCCACCTCATTTTTTAATGTTCCCCTTTTCTCTGATTCTTTTCTCCCCCCCACTGCCCTTTGAGAGCAGAATAGCATTTTATAAATACCCACCTGTTTTGGAAAAGTAAATTTTATTTTTCACATTTTAATGTATACTTTTGGATTTTAACTGGCATACTTATTTTTTTGAAGTCTAAAGTTATTCAAGCTACTTTCCTCGACATAAAGATGTTTGCTTCTTTGTGTCAACAACTGAATAGCCCTACTATCTTATTATTTTTGGCTTAATTTTAGCTTTCTTTTTATAGTATAAACAGGGGTTACTTTTATAGTCAAAAGTAAATTAAATTTGCCAATACCTTTTATCAATTACTAGGTTATTCTGTTACCCTGTATTTCTCTATTTTGCTTCCATCTTCCCTTTCATTGCAACATATTTTTAGTTGTTTCACAAAGTTCCCTGGTTATTAAAATATCAGAATATTTCTATTTCTCAGTAAGTCTTTAGTTTGCCCTTAATTTTTTTCTATTGAGTGATCTCTATACCCAATGTGGAACTCAAACTCATGACCCTGAGATCAAGAGTCACATGCTCTACAGACTGAGCCAGCCAGGTGCCCCATAGTTTGGCCTTACTCTTGAATGATGATTTAGCTGGGCATACAACTCTAGGTTGATAGTTATTATTCTTCAAAAACTTCTAATATATGATTTTATTGCATTCCAGCATCTGTTGTTGCTGAAGAGGAGTTTATTGTCTGTTTAATTCTCATTATCTTATCAATCATCTGGCAGTTTTTGAAGTGTTCCCTTTAATCTTGATAGTCTACAGTTTAATTATGATGTTTGTGTGTTTTTAATTTTTATCTTCTCTATCTCAGCTTGCTCTTCAATATTTGAGAATTCTCAGCTGTTCTCTCTTCAAATACTGCTGTTTTTCTCCTTTTCTCAGTACCTGTTTTTCAGTGTCTTAAAATTGTGATGTATCCCCTAGGGCTCATTTATTATCTGTCTCTTTAACTATCACTTATGTGCCCTGGGGTGAATTCATTAGGAAAATATTCCTATTACTCTTTCTCATTTTATGTCCAATCTAGAGCTTTTACCACTTAATTTTTTTTATTTAATGAATATGTGGGTTTATTTCCAAGATGTTCATTTTCTTCTTTCTCATACACACCTTTTATCTCATTTATATTTTGTTTCACTATTTTATAGATGTGAGCACCCTATACAAGGTCATTTTAAATTTTGATTGTTTTAGAAAATCATTTTCATTTAGAGTAAATGTATCTTTTCATTGTTGATTTCGCTTTACTTGGTATGCTATTTCTTTATAGCTCCTCCTATGTATATGGTAACATCATTAGCTCCTTCATGTTCTTGAGTTTGGGAATTTTGGGTGGCAGAGACTTACTCTAAGTTTGTTTTTTTCCTCCCTGCATTCTTGCCCTCCCCCTTCATTTCCTGCACATCTTTGACTAATCATTCTGAAATTACCTCCTGCCCAACTTCCCCAGCCTCTAAGTCAGGAAAGAGGTCTTAAAATAGGGATTTAGAGTGACTTTTACAAAGTTTGAGTATATAGCAGATCCAGTAATGGAATTAATGTTTGCTTTCACAGTAGTGAATCTGGACCCTACAACCTCCCGAGGCCAATACTCGTATATAAAATGTAAATGTAGGCAGCATTTATAGGATGTTAGTTTACTTTCCTTTTCTTTGTGCTGGAGGGGCTGTGGTTATCACTGAGGCACTGGTTTCATAAAGTGAATTAAATTTATTTCATCATCTTGAGTTATGTAGTTTTAGCCCCAACCATCACTAGGAGGTGAATTCTCAGACACTAATGCCCATTTGCAGACCTGGAGCCAAGCAGATCCAGGATTCACATTAACTCATTATTTTCCTTTATCTCTGCCATTTTCTCATTTACATTTTTTAAAGATTTATTATTTTAGAGAAAAGAAAGGAAAGAAAGAAAAGAAAAAGAAAAGAAAGAAAGAGCAGAGTAAGGGACAGAGTGAGAGAGAGAGAGAAAATCCCAAGCAGACTCCCTGCTGAAGGCAGAGCCAGACACACAGGGCTCAATCTCACAACCGGAGCTAAAATTCAGAGTGGGAGGCTTAACTGACTGAGCCACCCAAGTGCTCCATCTCTGCCATTTTTAATCCAAAGTTCAATTTATAAAGTAAAAAATTACTTTAAAAGATTTTAATAATTTCTGTTTGTAGAGAGAATAGATCCCATATATCCAAGTGTTATTTTAATTTAAAATAAAAACTTCCAATCCTACTTCTGAGAGTGATAGATTGGAAACAAAGAGCACACAGAAGATTTAATTTGGTGACCATGGAAAGAACATTTCTATGTCTAATATGTCTTTCATCTTTTACATCTCAAAGTGTAGATAAGTAGAATAAGGAAAAACTAGATATAACACCCCACACTAAATTATATATATATACACAAACATAAGTTAGGTAAACTGGCTCTATGAGCAAAAGCTCTGAAAATAAATTCCATAGAATAGAGATGAGCTAATTGAAGGATGACTGTCACCGGACAATTAGATATATAGAATTGAATATCTGACTGTGAGCAGCAATTCAGTATCAAGGAAGGAAGGAAAAGGAGGGAAGGATGAAGAGAGGGAAACATGGAGAGAAGATGGATGAGGGATAGGAAGGGAATTTGGTGCAAAGACAAAACTCTCTGATTCTAAAGATTAGGAGATATTAATGCAAAATCTCACTCCCTGGGGATTATTTAGAAAAGTGTAAACAGCTCTCTTTCAGAACTATGTTAAATGTACTTAAATAGCAGCCTTAGCTAGGAACTTATTAGTGAAGTTCCTTGCAGCTTAGTCATTCCCTACCATGCCTTGGAGCTAGACATAGCGCCTCATAAAAGTTCTTTCAACTTCTGCATATTCCAGGCATGAAACTTTGAGCTAGTTTTGCTGAGATTCACACTTCAGTATTACTGATCTAAGAGGTTTCTCACCACATATAAACCTTTGGATACTGATTTGAACTACACTCTAGGGCTTCTAGGGTTGTCTGCTACTTAATTAGACCTTCAACATAGGAAAAGAGCAATGAGCTGGTTGGTGTCCCATCTCCAACAGATGCCAGTGCCAGATGCTCAGAGAAACACACACTCCATTTCCTATAATGTTGTCTACTGTTCCTTTTTATACCATGTCAAAGAAGTCTTTTCTGAGAATACTTCCAGAATTACAGTGGAAACAAATAGACTAGAAACAATAAAAGGGCTAAGCTTTATTTCAAAATTTTTGCTGTATATGCTTTTTAATGAGTCTTCTCTATTTTCTCTTATTCTGTTGCTCATGCTTTAGCTTCTACTTAATTCTCTTCGGTGATTCTAAATTGGAGTAAGAGCCTTGATTATCCACAGTATTACAGAACACTGGATGATCCCCGAAAGTCCACAGTCAGACAATCTGTCCACCTTAAGGCAGGTTTTGAGAAAATGTTATGTTGAGCACATTGCCACCTGATGTGAAGAAAGAGGCAAGAGTATTTTTTCAAGAGATGTGAAGATTTTGAAGAAAAACTAATGATAAATTATATTCACTGTGTTATTTTGCTCAAGGCAGTCTCTAAAAGGCTTTCCATGAGGGCATTAGAAGGAAGAACTCAAGAAGAAGGACATCCAGCCAGGCAGTAAGTCCCATGTATCTAGAATCACCACAGAATTTGTCATTAATATCAATAATGTCACTATTTGTCATCAGATATTACATCTGATAAAAGAATATGACAGTATTTTCTTAGAACTAGGTGAAAGTCTGTATTCAGGAGCATCTGGGAATTGCAGTTAAATTCTTACTTTATATAGTCATCAACACAGAAGGAGATATAATAGAACATAGGTTTTGGTAGCAAACGTTCTAATTTTTCTCACCTACTAGCTATGCTACAGTCTCTCTTCAACTCCTGTGTGTCACTTGATGATTATAATAACATAGTCATTATTAAGTTCAAATGACAGCAGGGTGCAAAGCATCTAGCATAGTGCTTAGTGCCTAGTTGGTGTTTAAACAATCTCAGTGTCCTGCCCACCATTCCCATCCCCACCACCAAACTTTTCTCTCAATGATTATTCTTCATATGACCTCTCCTCTATGTCCCCTCAAATGTGACAGACC
This sequence comes from Leptonychotes weddellii, assembly GCF_054177405.1. Classification (NCBI taxonomy): domain Eukaryota; kingdom Metazoa; phylum Chordata; class Mammalia; order Carnivora; family Phocidae; genus Leptonychotes; species Leptonychotes weddellii. The sequence continues at coordinate 69,488,779 of NC_138380.1, read as the reverse complement.
TCAGATATCAGTTAAATGATATCCTGCCTTTGGGATAGTTAGAAAAATAATCTTGATTTTCTATCTCATCTTTTATGAGAAATCCAAAGCGCTCTCTAAAATTTCAACAAACTCCCAAGAACTTACATTCATGGTCTTATCTGGATCCTAGTTTCTGCCCCAATGAACTCTCAAATTCCTTGCATCTCACCTTCTGCTGCCAGTTATTTCTCTTTACTCCAAGCTGATCCCTATACCAAACTAATTCTTACCCTTGATTTCAACAACAAAAATACAATCACATAAGCAATAGAGATGCACACTGCAGAGATGAAGAACCTAAAACAGAAAAATACATGTCCTTGTTTCTGCACTTTCCTTGTCTGCCCAGAGTTGGAAATTTCTTTTTGGACATCCTTTTTTTTCCTCAAGGTCCAACCCCTAAGTCTGTTGCTTAGAGTTCCTCTCTTATTTATCGTCCTTCATTCTTATCATTTGTTTTTTTTTTCTCCAACACTGAATTTATGTTCATCTTTTACTGTTTAGATAGCTTTCCTGCATTTTCTCAACTTGCTTCTTCAGGAGCTCACCTTGTACCCTCTATTAACTTAGTAGAGCACATTCAGTTCCTTCACTCAGAGGAGCTAATGGGATATAAAAAAAATTTTTTTTAATTATATCACATTAGGAATTCTGAATATATTTTCTCAAAGTAAATATTAATATTTTAGACCTAAATATTATTGCAAATATAAAGGTGAAATATCTTTCTATCCTTATTTCCCTTTTTTTTCAGGCAGGTTTGTTCATTTTTATTTTATTGCTGAATTACTTCTAGCCTTCATGGATTAAATGATCCTCAACATATTGCTTGCACATTGTATACTGAATCTTAGCCCAAGAATAAATAAACCATAACTTATTATAATAGAACAAGTCTTTCTGCCACAGAACATTCTATACAAGAAAGCTCTCATTTTGCTCTGACCCCAACTAGACTGCAGTCTTCCTGAAGACAGCAATTTTGTGTTATTCACTGGAAAATCCCAGCAATAGTTCGACAGTGCTTGGCATAGTAGGTGCACAAGTATATTTTACATATATTTATACTGCATATTATATTATACTATATTATAAAATAAGTGGACAGTCTTTGAATCATTGTTCTCATTCTGCCCATAATAGTAAAATATTGTTCTGATTATTTATTACTGTGTCACAACTATCAGCACAACAAATGCAATATTTTAACACAAAAGTTGATTATTTCCAATGGTTCTGTAGATTAAGTGGGCTCAGCTAGATGGCTGTCACTTGAGGATCTCCAATACCAACATGAGGTAAAGACTAGGTCTGGAGTTCTCTCAAGACTCAGCTGAGACGTATGTACACTATGACCTTTTCACTCACATGCTTGGCCCTTCAGTGTTATTGCTAGCTAGAGGAGGAACTTGAATTTCTGTTTTGGTAGGTCAAGCCTCCAAGACTTAAGGCAGAAGCTGCTAGTCCACTGAAAAGCTGAGCATAGAACTAGTATGGTGCTATAAACCAAATGCTCATTTTCCCCAAGAATTCATGTGAAATCCTAATGCCCACTGTGATAGTTTTTGGAGGTGGTTAGGTCATGAGGGCAGCGCCTTTACAAATGGGATTAGTACCCATAAAAAAGAGACCCCAGAGCTCCCTGGCACCTGCTATGATGTGAGGACATGGTGAAAAGATAGAAAGCTTTGAACCAGGAAGCTAATTTCGACCAGAATCCAATGTTGCTGGCACCCAGATCTAGGACTTCTCAGCCTCTAAAACTATGATAAATGTTTATTGCTTTTATGGTATTTTTCTTATAGCAGCCCAAATGGACTAAAGCACATAATATTACTTCTCCCATAATCTACTGGTCAGAATAGTCACTGGTAGGCTAGCCCACAGTCAAGGAGAGGAAACTATATTCTGCTTCTCAATGGGATAAACATCATCAGTAGCAAATACATTGAACCCTAACCATGGATCAAGCCCCATACAAAACAAAAAATATGTATTATCTCATTTAATGCCCATAACAACTAACTGAGATAGCTACTTCCATTGTCTTAGTCACACAGTCACTGAGTTGGAGAGTTGGCTACTGCTCCTTGTGGTCTGACTTTGATGCAGGCTCTTTGTCATTGTGACACATAGGTTCGGATTTAATTCACCAGAAGATTCTCCCAGTATGATTTATTGCCATCCATCTTTTAGTGCATGGCCAGCAGTTGACACATTCATTTGTTTTTGAGAAGTCCATACAGTTGTTTTTGCAAAGATGAGATTGCAATTCAACCTGCAAGGTTTTGTTTTGTTTTGTTTTTAAGTCCATTGCCAATCGACTACGTGAACCCACAGATAAGACTGGAAATTTATACTTGGTCATGGTTGCTTGTGAGGAAATAAAAACCACCTATGTTTATATTCTGATGGTTTTTAAAATTTATAGTGACTTGATGTTGGGTTTCAAGCTTGGGACAGAGCTCAGAAACCTTTGCTCACCCAGCATTATATAGATCTTGCCTGGAGAGCATTTCAGATAATTATTTCAAGTTCCTATTGTTCCTTTAGTAGCAAAGATGTTGCCATAAAACTCCTTTTAGCCCGATGTCTCTAGTCCTAAATGTATGAAGTTATATTTAGCACATGAACAAGCAAATAAACTAATATAATGAAAAAATACTAGAGCATGCCTGCTTCCATGAACACCTTTTATAGTAATCTAGAATAGCTTGGTTATCAAAGTCTGTAAAATAAAAATTACTCATTTTTGGCAAGAAGTTTCTTCTTCTTATTTAAGTATGATCAATTTTTTCCTAATTGAACTTTTTCCATTTAACCAAGAAATCACGAGGGGAAAAAAAATAAAGACTTCCATACCTATAGAAGTAAATCACTAAAATAATAAGAGCAAAATTTGTTTTATAAAGCACCTTACACCTCCCATTGCTCAAAATGATCCCTAAAATATACAAATAAAAATATTATATAGATCTTAAGACAATTTGATGAATGTTTAAATTGTTTAATCCTTGCTTTTTGTCTAAAAACTACTCTGACAAGTTGATGGTCTCAATGTTCGAGCAAAAACTTGACATTCTGAATTTCACATATTCAGTGATCTATTTTCCTTTCGTCTTATGGTTTGTCATTCTGTTAGCAACACAGTATCCTTGAATGATGTTATCATAGAATTAGCCTTAACTTTCAATCCCAAATTCATTTGTTTAAAAGGAATGAATTTGTCTCTCATCATCAAATCCTTACAAAGTTTGTTCCTATGATTATTTCAGTACACTGTTTCAGAAAAGCAGATCCAGCATTTCAAATTTCCCAAGTGACTGTGAGAAACAACTCAGTGGTGGAGGAGACTCAAAGGAGAATGTGGACTTGCAGTTTAAAATTAAAAACAAAATGATAATCCATGGCAATCAGTCTTTATTTCTTTTGCCTACTCTCCAATCATCTTTAGGGACTGAGAAAATGGAATGGGGCCCAGAATTATAATAATAACACAGAGCATAATCATATAAATAGGGCACATAGTCTGAAATCTTGAGTTCATTTCCTGGCTTGCCCCTATTTGGTTAGGAATTGCTTGGGGGGCTGGGAGGGATGGTGTGAATACATAACCTAAAATACATGTTTCTTCCAAAGAAAGACGCATGATGCTATCTTTCAACACTCTTTGAAATCCTGAATTAAAATTTATAATGTTGGGGGTGGCAGAAATTATGTAAAACTTAGTCTAATATTATGTGAAGATTTCAGTATTAGACAAACCTTAGTATGATTTCAGAATAAAAGAAATCCTCCATTCTGAAGATTAAAGACAGCACCAAGAGTAACTGCAAGCTTTATAATGAATCTTTTTCAAAATGATGTTGTGATTTTCTATCCACACTTAGTAATCATAGTATTCTGAATAATAATGAGTACTTTCTAAATTCTAAATGCAATTCCTAAAATATGGTTTAAAACTTAAGAGTTCAGCCTTTCTTTTGTCTCTAATGATTTGACTAGTTCAATGTCTAAGCTATGTAGAAGTATTTCTTGTGTCATTCGGTCAGTTAATGTGAAAAACAGTGACCAAAGTTGAGGAACATGGGATTTAATAGAAACAAATTTCTGCTGTGTGGGGAAAAAAAAAATAGAAGAGGGAGGGCAGGTGCCTCTCGATTGAATAATTTATTGAAATACCAAAAACAGATGACAAACAGTATACAATAAAACACTGTCACTTCTATTGTAATAAAATACAAATCTCCTGAAAGCCTATGAGAAATTATAATCCAGTGGAGGAAAAATATGCAGACTGCTCTATTGATCTTCATGAAGTAAAAGATAATGAATTCATAATAACCCACTTAGGAACAATGAAGGTCTTTCATTCTAAGTTGAATGAAGAGGAGAAAATGAGGGGACAGACGCGATAGCAATAAAGAGAAAACACTATTAAAACATCATCCTTCAATTAGTTTCTACCACAGAGGATCATGTAGAACACACTGTCAAGACCAGGGACCAAGGCAGTCAGGAGGTGATATATTGGCTTGTGGCGGGGATTGACTGCTGTGCTATGTCAGGAGTATTCTACAGTAAATTAGCTTAATTTTCATTGAAAAGTATTAATATTCACAGTGTACTTAGTACATTGGAATGATGAGATGATTCTCTGGAGGAAAAAAGTGAACTCCTCACAAGTGAGAAGACTATTAGTTGCATTTTTATTGAACTATGACTGTTCTTATCAAGCACAATACAGTTAGGTTTTCTCTCTGATGTTAAGACAACACAATAATATTGATACAATAACATTATACAACGTTATGCTAGAGTTCCTAAACCCTTAATAAACCTTCAAACTGGACAGAAAGAAAAAGTTTTAACTTTAGGTAGTAAGAAGTTTTCATACAGTAATTATTTGCTTTCAAAGGGATTAAAGTTTTTGTATCCAAAAATCAACATCAATATATTCAAATAATATTTTAATGTGAAAGTTTACCTAATGAATTTGAGCAGTATACACAACAAAACTGCTCTGGTTCTGGAAAAACCGCCTTGTCTACCACTCAACTCAATGTCACGAGAATTCCTCAATAGTCTATATAGCTTTGACTCGTAATAAAATGCCATTTTGTGTTTTCATCATTTTTTATATAAAATCATAAACTTGTATTTCTTCAAGTTTAGATAAAAATTAAATTATAACAAGTATTTTCAAGACATTTTAAGAAACGCTAAATACCTTTTATATCCTAAGTCCTTGGAATATCCAGATTTATGCTAGTATCTGGCACCAAATCATAAAAGTTTTGGACCTTTAACTGAGCACAAATATAGCTGAATAATAAGCAAAATAAATGCTCAAAGATGCATTACGTTATTTCAGAAATGTACTTTTAAACTATTTGATATCACACTTTTTTCTCATGTTTAACTGAGAAAACAAAATTTCTTGAGGGATATTAATACATGGGGACATATTTGAAACATTAAACAATTAGATCGTAGTATTGAAAAGGAACCTAGCATGGGTCTGCACAGACATCATTCAGGAATTTCTGAACCATCTTGATGATTAGTACATGTGGATAAGGCTTTCAAATGTTTTGCACTACTAAATAAATGTGAGGGATTATACAGATGGAAATCTGAATTTAAATTCTATGACTGTGAATGTGTCAAGGGGAATAGATAGAGACACTAACAAGATTGAAGATTTTTTTTTTTACAATGATGATCTAAAAATGAGTCTTGCAGTTTGAGCAAGGAACATTCATTTAAGCCATGTGGAAAAATAAAATATAAAGTCCAATGTTAAAAAAGAAGAAATATGGTTAATTTAGATTACAAAGCCAACTGCCTCAAAAATTTGCAGGCTGCTAAATTTAAAGGGAACTTTTATATCAACCCATTTATACCTTTTAAGTGTCCATGTTCCAAAAGAATGCAGATATCCAAGCTGATGACCAAAGCACAGATCCCCATAGGTCAATTCATTTTCTTTACTGGAAGTTAAATGAAATGTCCCTTTGCACACAAGTGGAAAAACAGTTTATCAACAAGTCATTTTAGTTGCTGTAATAAGACAATTCAAAAAGAATCAAAGTCTCAAGAAATTATCAAGATATTGAGGTAACAGGTATCCTTATCTGCAAATTATAGAATTTTGTTTTAGTTGAAAAGATGGTATTACCAGTCAGAATAATCTGGGTGGTACAGTTTGGAACTCTCAGCTGCTCAGTACTGTGGGGGCAAAGGGCAGCTATCCCATGATTAGCCACTTTGGCAGAAACATTATTTTAAATTAAAAGTAATCAAAACCCAGCCAGTTCAGAGAAAGCTCTCTATATCCCCCTCAACTTCCTGCCTGTATCAGGGAAGGAGCTATTAACAGAGATTCCTCTCTACCTAAAACTTTTTTTTAAGATTTTATTTATTTGAGAGAGAGAGAAAGAGAACAGGAGGGAGAGGGAGAGAGAATCCCAAGCTGACTTCATGCTCAGTGCAGAGCCCAAAGCAGGGCTCAATCCCAAAACCTCGAGATCATGATCTGAGCCAAAACCAACAGTCGGACACTTAACCAACTGGGCCACCCAGGTGCCCCTATCTAAGAAAGTTATCTGTGTATTAGGACAACCTTTGTTTTCCGAACTTCTCCTCTTACCTTCACACTAATGGTCTTTCTCCCCTTTGTATCCTCAGACTCCACTCCTCTCCTTAACTCATATAAGCCTCGTGTTGCCGGTCTCTGGAATTTCCATGTCTGTGTGGATTCCCCTTATGTATACTATTAAATTTGCTTTTTTCCTGTTAATCTCTCTCATGTCAATTTGATTTTAATTTGAAGGGCAGAAAAAATTCTTCCTCCCCAACAGTACAACAGAGTTTCTTTTGTGTGCACCCAAGTGGCTTCTAGCAAAAGCAAGTGGCTTGTAAAAGCAAGTTATTATCTAAAATAATGATATCCAGCCTAAGTAAAATAGTACTGGATAAAATTAATTCAGTCAGTCAAAGTTCTAGAAGGCACCTAGTACTACTCATCACAGTGGTTGGCATTAAAGTATTCCATTAGTAATCATTTCTCTGAATTACTTAACTCAGATGTTCCAGAAATATTACTGTGGTGCTATCAGTCCCTGAGGCACATTTTACTACTGCTTTTGTATTTTCCAGACTTTAATACTTCTTATAAGTTGCTAAGTTTAGTAACCTGAAATATTTTTGCACACATATTTTATTTTGACAATTAAGTCTTAGAAGATTGTTCATAAGAAGGCCCACTCACCCCATACACAGAAATTAAGTTTGTTTTTTAGACCTCGAATTTCATCTATATAGTGAGAGAAAAATGTAAAAAAGTTTCCTCACACTTATCTTATGACCCATTGTTTCAGCCAGAGAAAGCAATAGCTATTGTTATCTTCCTTAGTTTAAGAGAATCAAGTAAATCATGCGTATATAAAATGATCACTGATACTTTATTTTGGTGTACAAGTAAAAATGTGTATCATTGGCACAAAGAAAGAAAGAAATCCCATGCTGAGGTAAGTTGAGATTCCCACTTGGGTTTACAAGTACATCTACTGGACTCTTATAAATTAATTTTTACTTACCAATAAAATATTTTTACTTACACATTTTTTTGTATTTTAATTTTAAGATAACCAAAAAGTCTTTTTTTTTTTATCAGTTGGATTCATTAGAGCTAACTAATGGTATCTGAAATAATCAAGTTTTGTGTCTAAAATAAGCTTATGACAAAAAAGTTTTTATTTTTTAGGTATAAGAACCCAATCATTTAAAACCAACATTCAAACAAAACACACACACACACACACACACACACACACACCTTCCAACAAAGGTATTTCCTCCTAAAAAATAATTGTGGTTTTAGGGCTACAAGGCAAAAGTCATTCCAACTATTACTACAAACATTTTATTATAGCAAAGCTCTTTACCCAGTTAAGTAAATATACTCAGATAAAAATTCAACTCAATTATCTGATCCAGAGTAAGTACTGATTTAACTTAAATTTTACAGTAATTCATATAGACATTAATATTCTTTCTTATCTAAACAATGGCTATCTAATGACTAAACCAGAAATTGTTATTGAATTACACAGACCTTTCCATCGAGTGCCGTTGAGATTGATGCCGTCTCATTTCAGCTATAGTTTTATTAAAAGCTGAATGTAAGATATTTGTGGCTTATGTTATTAGGCCAGAAGTTGTGATAACATATCTCAGATTTTTATTAATAGTTTTAAGAACTGTAAGGGCCAAGGGCAGACCACCCCAAGATAGGCCACAAGGCATGTAGATTATCTTGAGCTGAAAAAATCAAGGCCCAAAAGACTCAAGAAGCAATTTTTATCTTCCCCACACCTGCCTAAAAGAATTTAGACAGAGGATCTGCTACAGGACGAGAATGACAACATAGATAACTATATAACAGTATGAACTAGGGGTGGTAGACAAAGAGGAATTTAACAAACTCTCTTAGAATTCTTCTCTTTGTCCCATTGTTTCTGTGTGGCCCAGCATACACTTGTTTACCAAATGTTTACTCTTTCCTGTGACTTTCCTTTTCTTTGAAGTCCCAGACTCTTCCTCCCTTCTTAATTCAGAATGACCTATACACCTCATTTTGCCCATGTTTGGAATTTCATGTCTTTGTAAATTACCCATATACATGAAATTAAATTTTGTTTTCTCCTATTAATCTGTCTCATATAAGTTTAATTCTTAGCTAAGCTAGAAGAACAGTTGACAGAGCAAAGTTTTTCCCTCCCCAGCAAAACAAATTCAACCTTGGACTCCCTTAAAGTCACATAACATACATATATGATATAGAGAAAAAAATCTCTCTCTTATGGCCACAAAATCCTCTAAAAGACTTTTATCTACTGGTTCTGATCAAGCAACAAAGGAAACAGTTCAAGGCCATGGAGGTCTAAAAGGAAATCCAATCATTAATATCCCTCAAAGTACAGGAAAGAGGAAAAAATTAAAGAAACCAAAGTGAACTTATAGAGACAAAATGTAAAATCTGAATCTGTAGAAAATGCCCAACAATATACACATAGAGAAACAGGCATAAATAAGGGGGGCATGTATTTTAGAAAAGCTAATGTGAATCCATTTTCCTGTTGAAATCAAGCAGACTTTTGACTTCAGGGTTTTCATTTGATTTCAGGATAATCAAGACCTAATTTCTTGTGAACAGCTGCCCTTCTGTTGTTATTGGAAGATAGAATTACCAGCTTTTCGATAAGTTTTGTGATTTCTGACTACACAACTTCAGTACTTTCCCCCAAGTTCAATGGCAAAGTTGGTCCTTTACTTAATCCCTAACCATTCCAGTCATCTTCCTTTTGTGTTATTATGCAAATGTTTTTGTCTGTTCTACTAATACATGTGAGACAGAGCAGGGACTGGACTTAACTCCCCTCAACTCTGACTGCAAAATCCAGCCTTCTTTGGCTGCCTCTACAAGAAAAAAAAAAAAGTTTAAAAAGCTAAAACTCTAGGCTTCTTGAGTAGCATATCTTTCAGGAATACAGAAGGTAGATGCTTCCTGAAAAGAGGATGCTCACTACCAAGACTGCTGAAACCAAACCAAAGCAACCTGTGCCAAGACGGAACCCAGTGCTGAACTTTCACTGACTTTTTCCCTCATTATAATAATAAAAATCGTACCCAGGGGTAGAGGTATAACATATTAATTAGACATGCAATGCATAAAGAGCATGATCTTCCAGTGCACAGGTACTAATAAATCCCTACCTCTCCATGCTTAGATGTCATTCTTTTCCCACCCAGCCTTCTTTAAAAAACTCTCCCCGACCTCTCCTTGTGGAGTCAGCCTGAGGAGTCTTTCCTTTGTGCTGCCTCCCTTGTTTTGAAAATTAAGCCCCCATAATGCCTTGCCTGAGACTCCAGTTTGGCCTCTTGTCAGTTTCTATTGCTTGGAGAGCCCAAGCGCCTGGTTCAGCAACACAGGGGCCTCATACAAACTCAACACCCAGACCCTGACTCAGTAGTGTTACAGGGTTCTTGTCTTGAGGAATCAATCTCACAGACACAAAGGGCTAAGTGCGGATTTATTAAGTGAAGGTGAAAACCGAAAGAAGGCTCTCTGGAGTGAGAGGGGTCCCTTCCTGGTCACCAAATGATGTAGTTTTGGAATGTTAGTGAGGTCCAGAGCTGACAGCCAAGAAAGAATTCTTGAGATGTCTTTGGGGCAAAAAGGTGATTTTAGTAAAGCACAGGGACAGAATCCATGGGCAGAGAGAGCTGCACTGGGATCATAAAGAGTGGCCCATTATATACTTCCAAGTTAGGAGGGGGTTAGGGATAGCCTAAGTCTCTAAGGAATTTTGGAAGCAAGGTTTCTAGGACCTCTGAGGGGGCTAGCTATTGTTAGGAAACGGTCATTTATTACTGTCTAATAAAACCTTAGTCATGAGACCCTTCAAATGTGTATCAGTGGGTCATATGCTCGGGGACTGATTACCAACATGTATCTTGGGGGAGGGGGGTAGAGATAAAGGAAGTTTCCAAAGGAATTTTTTTAAGTTAAAGTAGACTTATAGGATCCTGGAGGTCAGGCTAAGATTACCTTTTGCCCTTAGCAAAGTGTCAACATCCAGGTAGTTGAGTCCCTAGAGGAATGTCACTCTGCCTATTTCAAGGACTTGTCAGTGGGCCGTAGGTAATAAGGAAATTTAATAATTTTTCTTCTGCCTTTGTTTCCCACATCAGTAATATAGAACACATTGGTACCTCCTTAATTTAGCACAAATTTTTTATAACTCTATTTTAGGTAATACTATTTCATCTTTTCTGATGTCTAAATTGAGCTATTGGATTATGATTGGTCTGAATTAACAGAGCATACCAATTGCCTTAACTAAGTATCTAGTATAGTATCTCTATATTTAAAGAGTTGGCAGATTCTTTGAGGACACCTTCAACATGTCCTACAAGCAATCATGATTGTTTTTTTGTGCCCAGCATGAAGTTTCTGAATCGATGACCACATGTTCACTAATTTAAAGCTCAACTACACACGTGTACATAAACACAGCATTATTTTAACGTGTCACATCAATAAATATATAAAGCACATAGCTAAGAAATATCTTTCATCTTTTTCAATCCATGTATTTGTTCTACTCCATGATTCTTGCAAACTTTAATATGGACAAAATCAAACATACTTTAGTAATAAGTATCTTACTGTCAGCATATGAAGAACACAGAAGTTCCCCTTTTGTAAGGAAAATCTACATTTATAAAGGGAATTGCCATTTTTAAGGATATCTCCCTCTGTAGGCCAAGCAGAGAAAGACTACCAAAACACAAATTTTTTTTTTTTTGAGAAGACAAGGACCTAAATGCACAAATTAACATTACCCTTGTTTACTGTGCTTGTCTTGGTAACCTCGAATAAATGCCCCCCCAACACACACACACACACACACACCCATCTTTCTTTTGTCATTACTTAAGATAGTATTTAATGTGTTAGCTTGGGCCTCTCTGGGAGTTACTCATTCTGGGTATCTCCCATGTATATATGAAGTATCCTTGTTAATAAACTTCTATCCAAAGAAAAGAAAAAAACCTCTCCCTCCCCAGGATTTAGAAGTATTTTTTCAAATGGATCTTCCCATCATGTCACTGATTTTTAACAAATATGATCTTTGTGATCCAATTACTTATTTACATTTTTTAAAAAGTGAAATGAACAAAATCTACTAACTTTTCAAGGTCATCCAAATGACTATTTTGAGTTAAAATATCACATAGCTTGAAATAAAAATTATGGGTTTCCTTTCAGAACCAGTGTTGGATTTTTCCTTTAGTTCTGAGATTTGACTTGCTCTACAGTAGGAAATTAAAGGTAAAATAAAGAACTACCTCTCCAAAAAAAAAAAAAATCTAGTTAAAAGAATTTTACTTGAATTATCTTGTGATTCTAGTGTTGTTAAAAAGAAAACCACAGGCCCAAAATGGTGTCACTTAGGCCAAGTCACCAAACCAGACCTCATAGATCTTAAGATTTACTATTTATTTTAGAGAGAGAGATAGCATGCAAATGGGGGGTGGGAAGGGGCAGAGGGCGAGGGAGAAAGAATCCTCAAGCAGACTTCCCACTGAGCATGGAGTCCGATGTGGGGCCTGATGCCAGGACCTTGAGATCAAGACTTGAGCTGAAATCAAGAGTCAGATGCTCAACCAACTGAGCCACCCAGGCGCCCCCAAACCAGAGCCTAATACCTAATTTAATTACACTTTCAACTTTCCCTGGAAATGTAGTCTTCACGGTGAGTGATCAGCAATCAGAGAGATAATCTGTCACAGGAGCCCCCTCTTGTGACAAAAGAAATGAGATAATCTGCATGTTAAAAGCCTCTACCCTTACCCTTTTAGAGAAAGTGACCTTCCCTAAAACATTTTCTTTGAAATATTAACTTCTTGCCCCACCTCCTTATTTAAAAAAAAAAAAAAGCCTTTCATTTTGTACAGCTCCTGGGAGTTCCCCTTTACTTGCTAAATGGGATGCTGCCCAATTTATGTATCACTTAATAAAGTCACTTAGACCTTCAAATTTACTCAGTTGAATTTTGTTTTTTAACACTAATATGCACGCATATACATAGGAGAGTGCACAAATTTTGGCAGTGTGAAGTCCTGTATTTGAACTTCACTTCCGTTGTTACTAGCCGTATGATCTGTGGCAGGTTACTGTACCTAACAAAATGCTATTGGCATTATAGAGTGTAAATATTTTTAAGTAAGATTAAGAACTTCTTCCACCTTTGTTGTAAAATTTTATTCTTTTTACTCTGCTTCAGTGATCTTATTAAGCTGCTTACCCTAAATAATTATGTTCCAAGAAACATTTCAAGTTCCCTAAGTATGTGTCTACTTGCTTGAGATTCCCATTTTTTTGTAGCCTAGGCAATTCAAATTCACTGTGCGCAACCAAAACTCGTCATCTTCCTCCTTTAAACTTTCTGTCCTCCTATGTCGTACTGACATAAGTATAGAAGTGAGTCTCATTTGATCTGCTACTGTCCAGCATGGTCATTTTTTGTTCTCCTCTACTTCAGCTATAGGAGTAGATGTTCTTGGTAACTCAACCCTGCCATTCTCTTAGCTTCAATACTTTAGTGAATTCCAGTTTCTTACCAAGTAGAATTCACTTTTCATAATACTATCCAGGACCTCTATGCGGTCAACCTGTCTACCCTTCTAGTTTCAGCTTTCATCATTTCTTGACTCACTACTCATGCTGTTTTTAAATTGTTTGTATTTATCTACAAGTACCAGATTAGTTACAAATACTGTCCCTTTCTTCATGATTTTCTGTTTATGCTTTCCTACCTTCTCCAACTAATACCAGATCTTAAGACACAGATCAGGTGTTATCTCCTGTTGAAAATAAAACTCTATCCTACTTCCTTTTGCTCCCTCCTCAGATTCTTACAAAATAAAAATTTACATTTTATTGCTACATTTCTAGTGTATTTTAATTATCTTTGCCTGTATCTACATTCCCTTATTCCTCTGTGGTTCTTGTCAGTTGACTCCTAACCACCTAAGAGGCACTCCATGTAGATATGAAGGATAAATGAATAAATAAATCACATCTGAGCTAAACTTTAAGAAGATAGGCAAGGTAGTGACTTGTGCAAATGACAGAAAGGTTGTTCCAGGCAAAGGCATAACCTGAGCAGAGGCACAAAGGGGAAAGCAGAGAGTATATCCAAATCAATGTGAAGCCAGTCAAAATGAAACTGATTACAACAGCAGGTGCAGTGACTACTACTGGCCTAGCTGTGTCCTCTCCAGGTACTTGAAATTGTCAGAAAAGCCTGCCCTATCCAGGGATCCTTCTTTACCTCAGTACTTTATATAGATAACAAATGGATTTGCTGAGAATGACTAAACTCATACTTTATAGTAAGTACCTATATAAAGTCAACAAAAACGTAATTCTATACATCATATAGTAGCAAGAACAGAGTTCTGTGGATTTTCCAATTCCAACTTGATCAGGAAGTGATGAAAGCCTTGTGGTTTGTTTTTGTTTTTTTTGAGAGGCATGAGCATTTTTTTATGTTAATCACCATACATTACATCATTAGTTTTTGATGTAGTGTTCCATGATTCATTGTTTGTGTATAACACCCAGTGCTCCATACAGTACGTGCCCTCTTTAATACCCACCACCAGGCTAACCCATTCCCCCCACCTCCCCTCTAGAACCCTCAGTTTGTTTCTCAGAGCCCATAGTCTCTCATGGTTCGTCCTTGTGATTCTTAACATTAATAATCTGTTAAGTTTCTAAGACAACAGTCTCTCCTCCAGGTTTCAGTGCTCTTGGAGCACACTGTCCTCATGCCCCACCATTCTATGCTGAGTGCTCATCCTTGCACTGCAGGATTTCTTCAGTCTCTGTTTGAAGATCACCTCAAGTTTTGTTTTTTGTTTTTTAACCCAAGTGATAGTTAAAGTAGCTTTGTGCCTCTATGTTATGCTCTACAAAATGTCTGGCCTGCATTACTTGGTTCTGTGGACTGACTTCTATTTGGGGGGACCTGAATTTTTCTGTCTCTAATCTTAGGACATTGTGTTCTCTAGCCATCTGTTTCTGGGTTCTGCCTACACAGCAGAGATAGAAAAAAAAAAGTTTTATATACTCCTTCTTTTGTTGGTAAGAGTAACTTCCAGATTAAGAGTGAACTAACAGCAGAAACTCCACTGCGTGGGAATTGTGACTTTCAGGTAGAACACAATGACACCCACAGCCAAATTCATCAACTCAGTTAATATCTAATAGACAATTTTATACTCAATTTCATGAAACCCAACAAGGGAACATTTTGTGGTGGGAAAATAGAATTTATGAAGCTACTACATTTGCAAAGTCAGATGAGCTCAACATCATGGAGGGTTTTTAATGAAGGGCTATATAAGGCCTGAATGAATAAAGGAAGAAATAAAGGTAACTTAATCAAAATAGTACCCTCAAAACAGTGATATTTCTCACAATAAGGAGTAAAACAGTTGTATTTTTACTTTAATATTAAGAATCCTAAGTGGGATGCAGGTGTTGTCAGTATATAAATTAGTTTGGTCATAAACATATCATGTGCTCCAAAATTCTAAATAGATTTTTTTTTAAACATTACGTGGAATTTTCCATTAAAAGATGTGACCTGTTTTTCAAAGCAACAATAAACCTTTTTTTAAGGTTGTTTTAATACTAAAAATAAATAAATTGCCCCTGAACACCCATGCATTTATGCAAGGGTAGTGTCCACTACAGCATTATTTCTAATGGACCACCATACCTGCCTAAAGTAGAAAAAATGACCTCTATTTACCCTTGGAAATTAAGCATCCTTAGCAGCGTCTGTTACGTTTGATAACGATGTAACTTGGCAGAACAAATTAGTGATGTTCAATCAGCTTCGAAAAGGCACATTGGAACTTATTGGAAAGTTATTTTTAACACATTGAAAATGTGGTATATATTGAAAAAAGAGATCCATTTGAGTTTATTTAAATTAAGCTTGTTAAAGTTTGATCTTTAGACAAATGTTCTATCTATAATTTAATTATTGTGTATTTAGTATTTAATTATCAGCTCTTCATTGAAATATTTTAGCTATCATGGCACTTATTTTGTTTTTCTTTTGCTATTACTAGGGTCTTCATGTGGTGCAGGATAACTCCATTTCAAAGATGAAGGAAAATGACCATTACGTCTTAAGAAATGTTTTACATTTAAATGTAAAACATCAAATAAATTATGTATGTAAGAGGTATACATTTTAAGACATTAGGTTAATAGGAATCTTGTTCACACTGGTTAGTTTGTCATTAGTACTTCTTGCTTTTCAACAGTGGTAGTAGATACTTTCTCACAAATGTTTAAATTAGTACATAGATTTAACTACGCCATATAAAATTGTATATCCAATTTTGTTACCTCAGTATTTCTATGTCCTAGATATTAAAACCTCATGGGAGGTTGAATACATATACAAGAAGGACATCCATGGATGTTTTCCTTTAAAAAATAGCAATGTACGGAAATGTAACACCAGGGCGCCTGGGTGGCTCAGTTGGTTAAGTGACTGCCTTCGGCTCAGGTCATGATCCTGGAGTCCCTGGATCGAGTCCCGCATCGGGCCCCCTGCTCGGCAGGGAGTCTGCTTCTCCCTCTGACCCTCCCCCCTCTCATGTGCTTGCTCTCTCTCATTCTCTCTCTCTCTCAAATAAATAAATAAAATCTTTAAAAAAAAATGTAACACCAATTTCAAATTTTAGTTCTGAAAATTTTAGAGGCTCATTATTAGAGCATTTGCCCTCATTTGTGATTTAGAAAACATAAAATGCTACCAAATGTACAAAAATTTCAATATGAATTGTTTTCCTAACCCTGTAAGTAGATACTATGGGATACCACCCAAATCATCCCTTTAAGGCTAACACAGGCATCCTTCAGGAGCAAGGAGTTCTGACTTTTGTTGGTCACCAATGACCTCCTCTTTAGGAACACCCCCCTCCAAAAGAGAGGCTTCATTCAAGGTAATCCATTCTCACTCTCCCCAGAGACAGCCAACATCCAATAATTCTCTTATTGTGGAGGTACAGAGATCCAACCTCCTTGCCACAGTTTTGAATACCTCTGAAGGATTAGATTTCCAGAGTTTCAGTGGGGTCTGATGAAGCCTCTGCTGATATTACAGCACTATTCCAGTTCTTATTCTGCCCACTTCCACTTCCCCAAATCTCTTACAGGAATCACTGGTACCACTGTGTGTACCAACTGCATGTAATGTCTATCCTGGAGCCTACTGTCTGGGGAAAATGACCATGAAAGTTAATGCTGGGCAACAGGCACTAAAATGAGATTTTGGAACCATACTATCCACTGTCTAGGCACCATTCATCACTGGTCCAGATGAAGCAAAGTTAGACCCTAGCATGTGGGATTTTTTTCATTGGTGCACTGGGATAGGATGGTGATAGAAGGGAATGTTTTGGTCATTGTATTATCTCAGACATTTGAGAGCTTCAGGGAAGCATTCTTCCTGAGTGCTACCAATGCATTAGAGAAAAATATAAAAAGGTAGAGAGTGATTAATTCCTAATTCAAGGCAAAGTAGGAAAGCCAGAAGACCTCCCTGGTAAAATATAAAAAGAATCCTATCTCCTGCATCCTGCAGGTAGTTAATGCTGAGGATCAAACCCCAGGACTTAGAAAAGTAGTAAATCTCTCAAAAATATTGAATTCTCAACTCCAACAAGTCTCTATGCCAAGGTCAGATCTGTTATTAAGTAGGAGCAAGAATTTTAGGATTAAGTTTGGCAAGTCTATGTCTACAAGCTAAAATATACTGAACTCCCACATGCTCTAGAACTCTCTAGTCCTGAAAAAGTGGCTCACTGCTCTTTGTTAATGGCTGGTGTTCCTTCCACTCACTCGAACATCAAGTTAGAATTTACTGACATGGTGATCATTTCCATGATTCAATATTTAAAATTCTAGCAAGGACCCAAAGAGCTAGGTGCTAACGTTCTATTAGGATGGCTCTAGAATCATGGAAAAGGTAATACCCCGCACAAAGTGAAGTAAAAATGACAAAAAATGCCATGGGAGACCTAGAAGAATTCAGAGAAGGCTAAGGGAAGTGGACATGCTAGAGGAGGTATACTACATAAAACCAGAAAAATCTGAAAACTCAACAAATGACTATATTCCACAGAGAATACCTGGAGGACCCTCTGTTTACCAAAGTGTAAGAAATTTGTTAGTGCCAAGGGCACCAGAATTATGAAGAAGCTCAGTAGAAGCTGTCCTCTGTAGGGCAAGGATAACAGGAGGATACACTGTTACTAAAATGGTTTTCCTGATAGCAATGTCAAGGATGTAATCCCAAAATAATAGAGGCCATATGGTGTTACTTAACCATTAGAGACAAAATTGGAGCAATTATCCCAAAAGCAGCAAGGCTGGACTGAAAGCAAAAGTGGACTGACTCATAGAAAGCCTTGGAAATGGTTAACAGAACACAGTGACCCTAGGGAAAAGATAGGTTATTATTTAACACAAACAGAAATCAGGTTGGACGATCAGGAGGCTAAGAATGCCCTAATAAAACTCACACTCTCTTGCAGAATGTCCAGACCTGACCAATTTTCAGATCCAGAACCCCTTTGCTATAGGACAGACCAGGTTCCCAGGAAGAAGGATTCCATCTCACTACAGAAAAAAATAAAATTTCTTCTAGCACTTTATTAATAGTATCTACGGCCATTTACTAAATTAACTTCGCATTGAAAAAAGGGAATAGGCCTATTTTTTCTAACACTGGGACATAGTGTCTAAGTGGATATTGCTACCTAGAAAAATGTAGTATCAACATGTCCATTCCCTATGTCCACCTCTGTTAGATTGAACGAATGTGGAGGCCAGGCTCTTATCTGTGGCCTGGCCTAGGTCTGACTTCCGTGTATCTACTGGGTCCACTAACCTATCTTATTTTTGGGGGTCCTGAATGTATCACTGGAATGTCTGCATAGTACAGTTGTCAGCATTCTTACATTGGTTCTAAGGTTTGTGAGGCAAGAGCTATGGTAGTGGGTAAAGCCACATGGAAGCCTCTGAAACTAACCCTACCCTCAGCCAAGATATTAAACAACTGTATTCTGTATCAAGGAGAATCATCCACATATTTAAAAGTTAAAGTTTTGATGGCCCCCATCATTCCCCCATTTACTTTTCCATGCATGTACTCATAGAAACCAGACAGATCCTGAAGAGTAAGAATGGCCTACTGCAAACTCAACCAAGTAGTAGCCCAGTTACAACTTCTGGGCCTAAGTGCTATTTTTTGGTTGAAAAGATCAATAAACCTGAGGTAAACCACCATTAATTTCAAGAAGATATTTTCTCCCCACACATATTAAAAAACAACTTACATCAACATGGGAATGACTCCAGTGTACCCTTCCAGTTTTCCTCCAGGAATAGGTTTAGTCTCCAGTACTCAACTGATACTGTCTGAAGTAATATACATCATTTATATCATCTTCAAAATATTACATTAGTGCAGCCAGTAATGACAACATATTAATCAAACCAAATTACTAGTTCAATTTGGCTAAACAAAATGACAACATGTTAATCAAACCAATCAACACTTTTCTGCTAAACATGTCTCAGGCCTTCATAAGGCACACTAGAAGATCTTCTCTAGAAGATTTTTGTCGGAGAAGTTTTTATATGTCCTATGGTCTAGGGCATGCCAGCACATATCCTTTGTAAATGACTATTTTATTACATCTTCTATCACCAAAGTGACACAAAAATGCCTGCCTTGACTCTCCATTATCTACAGGTGTGTAATCCAGACTTGGGATTACAGTACTAATACATTTACTTGATTACACAAAAGTGTCACCTTTGAGTGAGACCAAAAAAAGAACAGAGCTGGACAGCAGGCTCTGTGTTCCATACAAGCATCCCTGCCTCTTGGGCCATATGATCCGATAGACCCCATGGTTTGAGAAGTATTTACAGTAGACAAAATATGCAATCTGGAGAATTCTCCAGCAGGAGAATGGCAACATAAACTCCTAGGGTTCTTGATCATGGCCATGTTATCCACAACAGAGTGTTAAGTATTTGAAAAACAACCTGCATTGTCCTTCTGGGCCTTGGCGGTGATATGTCAAAGGTCCATACAGCCAGATATCAAGTATCCATATAACCAGAATATTTCATGAGTTGCATTCTATCCTAATAAAGCGTGGCCCCAACAACCCCTTCTGAGATGGAACATGTGGGAAGGAGCCTGAGCAATTCAGAGGATGTAAGGATCTGTTCACAAACAGATTTTGCTCTATGTCTCTGAGTCTCTGTCTCTCAGCTCACAACAATGACTATATGACAGGGGAGGATACCTCAAGAGGAAATGATAGAGGAAACAAAGGCCAATCTTGTATCATGGATGCATAAACTCAGTATGTGAATTTGGCAGAAAAAGTAATTGTTACTGCAGGTCACAAGTGAGGGTACCCAATTTAACCATAGGGGAAATCCTTGCAATGTCAGAGCTTTAGACAGTGAAGACCATCTGTTTTGGGGGGGGGCGGGGAATGGCCTGAAAGAAGACTATTTAGTCTCCTAAGCAGTAGTGAATGACTTGGCTATTGGGTCATGGACATGGGAAAAAAAAACAGAACAGAAAATTAGGAGGTTTGAGGAAAAATGTATGTAAATCGATCTATGTGTTGTAGTTTTGTGTCCACCCTAGAGCATCTACCACAGAAATGGCACTAATAACCTAGACAGAATGACTAAGCTATGTGGTAACACCCAGCCTCTACCACTGGCTATTCCAGTGTTGTGGATTCAGAGTACCTTTGATAGACGGGATGGAAGCTACACACAGACCCAGTAGCAGAGGTCCCCATTCACTGTGTCTGATTTATGTACTATCATACTGAACATCTAAATTTTCAGCAACAGACACTACATCTCAGGTGGTGTGCTAGAAAATGAGTATCAGCTGGTTATCCAAGGAAAAAAGAGCCCTTATTTCAGTGACATATAATTCTTCCAGCATGGTAAATTTCAACTTGCCAAATGAGACACTACTGAACTCTGAGATGTGAAGAGATGCACACAATCACCTCTGAAGAGACGATTCAAGCCAGCTCTAGCACAGCTGTAGTGGGGCCGCTATCTGTTCAGGAGACCAACCACAAACATGGTGTCATGGATCCTTTCCAGTATGGAATGGTTAGTGGATCATCTTCACTAAGATTGATCTATAAAATATACTTCATTAAAGCTGCTTCTCCAACTAACAGGGATAAAACGAACACAAACTATCTGAAGGTTAAAAGAATGTTTGATCCCCTAAAGGATCCCATGTAACACTGAAGATAAGAGAGTCTTGCCCAGCAAATAACTGGGGCTGTGGAAACAGGGTCATGGGATATTGGTTCTATCACATACCACACCATACAGAAGCTGCTGACATGGTAGAACAATTAAATGGACTTTTGAAAGTGCAGCTACCTGCTTAGAATTATGATATTGCATACAAGGTACCATTTTCCAGGACTCATAATATACCCCAAGTCAATGACAGTTGTTTCTTTAATAAGTTGACTACATGGAACCAGTAAGGAGGATATATAAGAGACCAAGGATTCTAAGAGCCATGGTTTCATGTTTGGCAAATTAGTGCTTCCAGGTCCTGAAATTCTGAAGTCTACATTTCTACATGTCTTATTCTTTCTCACAGAAAGTAAACACTTCTACCAGGGGACTGAGCAAGAGCTCCAGTGACTTTCAAGCCCTCATTCCCCAGCAGAAGAGACTAATACCTGCTGAGAGGGCAAAGCTCAATTCCCCTCTGAGAAAGGTTGCTGTTTCACCCTAGTTTATACTCTCTTCTGAGGGACAGATGGCATCAAATGTCCTGAACACCAGGGCTCAACTTGAGATATCCCTGAAGGGCCATCTCAGATCCAGAGCTCCACTCATGCCAGGCAAACCCCCTGTGGAACTGCACCATGGTTCACATTCTCCCCCTGCCCCTTCTGTTTCCCTCACTCCCTCACAGATGCTGGTCCCAAAGAGTACTCCTCAAACCCCTTCCTTGAGAATCTCCCTTTTAGCATCTACCTCCCGGAAAACCAAAAAAATGACAGATACTACCCATGTCAATCTCCTCTTCGGAAACATTTCCCAAATCCACAACCCTGTATTTTTTAGGCCATTTCATAGCAAAGTCCTAAGATTTCAATTTTTCTATTCTTGCTTACTCTTACATTAAAAAAAAAAAAATACTGGAAACAGTGTTCATGTAATCTGGCACTCAATTTTCAGAGTACATCTATATGTGTTGTAAGTAATTCTTTTATGAGGAGCAAATATCCAGCTGTGAACGAAATTACCCTTCCCCTACCACCTCACCAGAGAACACACACAGTCTGACTTCTCAGTAGATCTGTGCTACTAAGGGAAAACAACCACAACACTACTGCTCAGTTTAAGACAAAACCACACACCTTTTAGCCAAGTGCCACATGTCATCCCCTTGGTCTATAATTGCCTCACTATAAATAGCAGTTTCCTTTCTCCTCTAAAATTGCTCCAAAGATTCATGCACAAGTTCCCTTATAATTTTAACACACCTATAGGTGGTGCGGCCTTCCTCCCTTTCTAATTGTGATAAAGGCTTTTGTGAATTACAAAGACTATTTGGCTTTTTAACACATCATTAAATCCTTATGCACTTTTAGAACTTTCTGAAAAATCTACTCACTTCTCAAGTCCATTCAGGATAGAAGTAGTACTAAAATAAATAGGGTGTTAAGATAAAACTCCTTTCTAGGCCATTGTGTAGGTGAGATAAACAGTACTTCTAGGTAAAATTTCTCTTGTTACATTCATTGGTCTTCATTTCACAAGCCTCTTACTTTTCTTTCTTAAAGTCGTCTAGCAGCATGAAAAGTCACAGAATTCACATACTGTTTGTGCTTTCCCTTACCTTTTTTTCCTATTTTCAAAAGGATTGCTTCTATAGCAAAGAAGTAATGTTCTAATTGGCTTCTAAACCATGTATTTTAAAGTAAATGAGCAAAAAAACTAAAAAGTAAAAGGGCAAACTAGACATGATTAACAAGACAAATGTATCTCTTTATCTATTGAAGTCTATGGTAAGATATTATAGTCAAAGAATCCAAAGAGTTTCTTGACATGTCAACATATGATGTATGAACAAGATGTATTAGATCAAGGTATCAACTTCACTGCAAATGGCACATTACAACGTCAATACCTTGAATCAATTTCTACCTCTATAACTCATCTTTCTTCCCATTTTATCCTTACTGTCCCTCAATTCTAATGATCAGCAAATTTTAAAGTCAATAATAAAATTCATCTCTCATTTTTTTCTCTAATACTTCATGTATTATTCCCAGCACATATGTAATTGCTGTCATTTTAAAAAAGACATGAAAATAACTTTACTGTATAATAGATCAATTATATTATAATTGGTTTTAAGGTAAAATCTACATCCAACACCTACAAGATGGAAGAGAGAAAGCATTCTTTAAACTTTTAGAAAAATAAGTTTATAATATATATAACATGATGTCCAGTGAAATATACCACTTAATGTGCTTTTAGTCAAGTTACACTTAGGAAAATAGAATTACTTTACTACCTGTTTGTCTTTCTGTGTTTCTCTTCTCTTCTGGCCTATAAGTATATTGTTTCTTTTAGAACCCCAAACATAGCAGTACACAATTTCCATAGAATGCTTTTTTTTTTTTTTTAATTTGACAGAGAGAGACAGAGTGAGAGAAGGAACACAAGCAGGGGGAGTGGGAGAGGGAGAAGCAGGCTTCCTGCTGAGCAGGGAGCCCGATGTGGGACTCGATCCCAAGACCCTGGGATCATGACCTGAGCCGAAGGCAGACGCTTAAGGACTGAGCCACCCAGGCGCCCGAATGCTTTTAATAGTAAATCAATGAGTGATTGAATTTGTGACTGGATTTAAAATAAGTTATAGCGTTAAATCTACATCAGCAGAGAGGCAAATCTATTTCTGAAACAAGATCAAATAAGCCCACCAACTCTATTATGTGACTTCATTGAAAATTAAAACATTTAAGAGGCTCACAGAGTAATACATAAAAGTAAGTATCATTAGACCATCTTGCTTTCCTTTAAGCCGGCCGTGACCGTGGATTAGAGCAATCTTGAGCCATGAAGCTGCTAAACAGAGCCGGGTCCTTCTCACGATTTTATTCCCTGAAAGTTGCTCCCAAAGTGAAAGCCACGGCCGCCCCTGCAGGAGTGCCTTCACATCCTCAGGACCTTGAGTTTACCAAATTACCAAATGGCTTAGTGATTGCTTCTCTGGAGAACTATGCTCCTGCATCAAGAATTGGTTTGTTCATTAAAGCAGGCAGTAGATATGAGGACTCCAACAACTTAAGAACCTCTCATTTGCTTCGTCTTGCATCCAGTTTGACTACAAAAGGAGCTTCATCTTTCAAGATAACCCGTGGAATCGAAGCAGTTGGTGGCAAATTAAGTGTGACTTCAACCAGGGAAAACATGGCCTACACTGTGGAATGCCTGCGGGACCACGTTGATATTCTAATGGAGTTCCTGCTCAATGTCACCACAACACCAGAATTCCGTCGTTGGGAAGTGGCTGCCCTTCAGTCTCAGCTAAGGATTGACAAAGCTGTGGCTTTTCAGAATCCACAGGCTCATGTCCTTGAAAATTTGCATGCTGCAGCTTACAGAAATGCCTTGGCTAATTCCCTGTATTGTCCTGATTATAGGATTGGAAAAGTGACACCAGATGAGTCGCATTACTTTGTTCAGAACCATTTCACAAGTGCAAGAATGGCTTTGATTGGACTCGGTGTGAGTCACCCTGTTCTAAAGCAAGTTGCAGAACAGTTTCTCAACATGAGGGGTGGGCTCGATTTACCTGGTGCAAAGGCCAAATATCGTGGAGGTGAAATCCGAGAGCAGAATGGAGACAGTCTCGTTCATGCTGCTCTTGTAGCTGAAAGTGCTACTACAGGAGGTACAGAAGCAAATGCATTTAGTGTTCTCCAGTATGTCCTGGGTGCTGGACCACATGTCAAGAGGGGCAGCAATCCCACCAGCTCTCTGTACCAGGCTGTTGCCAAGGGAGTTCACCAGCCATTTGATGTTTCCGCTTTTAATGCCTGTTACTTGGATTCTGGACTCTTCGGGATTTACACCATCTCACAGGCTGCCACAGCTGGAGATGTTATCAAGGCTGCCTATAACCAAGTGAAAACAATTGCTCAAGGAAACCTTTCCAATGCAGATGTCCAAGCTGCCAAGAACAAGCTGAAAGCTGGCTACCTAATGTCAGTGGAGTCTTCTGAGGGGTTCCTGGATGAAGTCGGGTCCCAGGCGCTGGGTGCGGGATCGTACACACCGCCAGCCACCGTCCTTCAGCAGATAGACTCCGTTGCTGATGCCGATGTTGTAAACGCTGCAAAGAAGTTTGTTTCTGGCCGGAAGTCAATGGCAGCAAGTGGAAATCTGAGCCATACGCCTTTTGTTGATGAGTTGTAATACTGAAACACATCCTGCAGGGAAGAGCTGAACATGTTCTCAACCCAGAGCGGCAAACCCATGAAAGTCAAATATCTCTAATATAACATTCATCTCTTTTTTTTCAATGAGGTGAAGTGTTTTAACACGTAAATACAGGTAATTATCCCCAGCTGACTGAAAGTCAATAAAACATTCTGTTTAAATGTTAAAAAAAAAAAAAATAAGTATCATAACTATGGTAGAATTCTTGAGCAACTACCAATCTTTCAACAAGGTGATTTTGAAGAATTATTGTTTACTTTTGTTATTACAAACTCAAATGAAATAATTATCTCCCATTAAGAGTATAGAATTCTCGTATTTAAAACAAGAACATGAAACTGGTATTGAAAGCTAGGAATTCAAAATATATAGTCCCCGACATAAAGGCTGGCCATGTCACAGAATTCAGAGTGTCTGTTCACCCAGAATTCATTGTCCAACAGTCCCTGGAATCTGTGGCAGATTCAGTAGAGGTAGTAAAGCGATAAATGAATAGGCCTGAAGCATTTAAAAGTGAAAGCTACCAGTTACACCAAACTGAGCACTATAATAGCTTTCTTATAGTGCATGACAGTGGGAAGTGTCTTTTACTCAAAAATCAGTATGGTCGACTAGGAATTTAAAACCCAGTTATGGTTTCACGAGATTAAGGAATTCAACTAGACTTTACTCAGTTCACTAAGTGAGCAAATCACCTCTCCACTGCGTGCTCTGGCTGGCTTTTTTCATCAACTGGGGATAATCTCATCTCTCCTTGCATCTCAACAGACAATGTAAGGTTTAATTGAAAAATTTAGGGGGAACATAACTACAAATAATACTATTATTATCCTAAAATGAATTAGTTCTTTATTCATCACTAAGGTATTTGTGGCTATATTTGGAATCTCCTGCAAGCACATTAAAGTTCAGGTTTTTGTTATAATGGTTTATTTTTTCCTGCCTTCTCCTTACTTTTTACCTGATGAGAATTCTGAGTAATTTGAGAGACTTTTAACTACAGACTAAGTCCTTGGCCTTACACAGTTTATCTCCTTCCTCCAAACCTTATCAAGAAGAAAGACACCTGGGAACTACTTGTAACTTTAAGAACAACTTATTTATCTGGTAGATACTCACTTAATATCTGTCCTTCATCAAGCCATATTTTCCAACTTTGGCAAAACAAAGATGAAAGTTATACAGTTTCCACAGGTTAAGATTTCACAACCCCTAGCTAAAGATTCTTAAGGGACATGACTCTGCAGGACTCCTGGGGAATGATCATTGTAAATTTATCACTTGGAACCACTCATTCTAGAAAACATCAGGGCTAATAACAGACCTAGGACTAGACTTTATGAAGGAGCTCCAGACTTTTTGTCAAAGCACTTTGTCTCCAAATCACAACACCTTGAACTTTGCCTTTTTCCAGTCAAATTCTTTTAGCTGCATACTCAAATTCACTACAATCCAATCCCACAGTGAGGTATTTAAGAGCTTACTCTCCAGTTATAGTATCTATATTCAAATCTTGGTTCTTTTTTTTACTAGTTTTATATACTTGGGCAAATATGGAAGAATTCTATGCCTCATTTTCCCCCCATCTGTAAAATAGGGGTACTATTAGTACTATTAGTACTAGTACCTAGGGTTGGTGGAAGAGAAATTAGCATACATAAGGCACATAGAATGGTGCCTGGCACATAGTAAGGATTCAGTCATCATCATTGTCATTACCGTGTGCCATGGATAAACTTAGAGGTGATTGGTAGCAAACTGCTTAGCACTGAAGAGCCTATTCTCAAAAGTCAAATGACCCAATCACTGTAAATTTTCCATCAAAATCCTCTCTGGATTAAAATAGGCTAAAAATGGCTAACTTGATACTGAACAGTGGACCTTCACAGTAAATTGTTTTTTCCCATGACTTACACACAATCTAGATCTCTCTTCTGAGTTAAACGATACTTGTATTCATCCAAAGAGCAGGGCCTATAATAGAAATACCTTTGCATATTAACAGTCATCCTTGATCTATTCCTCTTAGAAGTTCACTTTCTATATCTATCTAATCCATCAGGGAACCTATTGGACTTTATTTCTGAAACCATTTCTAGATTTCATTTCTATCTTTCCATTCTCATTCCCAGTTACTATGATCCCCTACCTCAACTTCAGGGGATGATGCCATGGCCACTCCTGCCAATCTGTTAACCTACTCTGCCTACAGCCCCAAGAATAATGTGTTGAAAAGACAAATGGGAATAGGTCTCTTCTCTCCCTTATTAAAAAAAAAAAAAAAAGACTTTGAAAATAAAAAAAAAAACACATAAAAGATTTTGATGCTCACTGGAATGAAATCCCAAGTGTTTACCATAAACTACAAGGCCCTCTAGGATTTGTAGATCAAATGCAACTCAGGCCAGTCAATATCTCCCCCCATTTCTCTCCTTGACTGGGATTTTTCAAATTCTCCAGGCAGCTGTACTTTCTTTGCTTCCCTAATTGCTATTCCCTCTGCCTGGAAAGTTCCCTAACACACAGCCAATATCCGTTTGACCTGCTAATGCCTGTTCATTCCTCAACTGTCTACTCTAGATCCCTTTCTCAAAAGAAAGCAGTGTAAGTCCTATCATCTTTGAGAAATCATTCTTCTCTTTACTAACACAATAAATTGTACAATTAACGATAGGATTAACATGTTTCCCCCAGCTTAATGCAAGTTCCACCAGAGAAGGGGTCTTGCTTTTTTTATTCCCAGTTGACTCCCATTGATCTTCAGTTTCTGTCTTTGATGTACAAAGAGTTAACTCAAAAGTTTGTTAAAACTCAGCAGAGTCATCACAGGCCAATTAATATTTCAGAGAGCTTAAATTTATTAAAATCTAAAACGTTGATTCTTAATTCCACATTTAATTTCGGAGTAAGAAAGAACCACCTCCACCTTCCTAATGTTTCACTGTTCCTTTATTAACAGCAAATTCAGGTCTCAGTTCTGGAGGTTTGCCCAGCTCTTCACAATAGACAAATGATTAGTACTTTATTCATATGCTAAAGAAATGAACATTATATTTCTTATACACACACACGAAGTTACCTCCATCTGTGGGAGCTTTCATTTTGCCTGAAATCAAAGGGGAAAATAGTAATACCCATTCTAAGGCCTTAGCAAACGGAGTATGAGAAATTAAAAATTAGCCTTAGCTGGGTGTTATATACAATGAATCATGGAACACTACATCAAAAACTAATGGTGATAAATGTAATAAAATAAAAAAAGAAACATGTTTTAAATATTAAGAGAAATTCACAAAGTATTGCTGTCCTTATAGGACTGTGTACTCAAACCCTGAATTAATGCATTTCTTCTATACGTTTCTTTCCATTTGCTTGTGACCGCACATCTTATGTGGTGATCCTTGTACAAGAAAGTTTTAAAACAACAAATTTTATCCCCATACTCCAATTTTCAATGATTATGAAAAGCAAATATACCTCTGGTATATACTTTTCTAAAACCATTAATTCATTTATACTAAAAATATATTTTCTTCTATATTTCAGGAAAGATACTTCAAGTGTGTTTTTTAGTTATAGCCACTCCTTTTCAACTTTTTTGAAAGGTACTCCTTTTTCCATGAGCTACTTAAATGTATTCTTTTGGATTCTGACTTGGCAATCCTAGAAGATTTTTGTTTTTGTTTACCCAGTATCTGTTTTCCTTCCCTGGGAGAGACTTTACTTCCTCACCCGTCAGAGCTTGTGATTTGTTTTGATCGTGGAAATGGGAGAAGTTTCATGTGTTACACACAGAAGTTTTAAGGCTCCATTCCTACTTCGTCATGTTCTCTCTTCCCTCTGCATAATGATAAATGATGTTCTATACAGAAGTTGTTTAGGAAAGCTGTGTCCCAGAGATAAGAACAGAGTAAAAGCCCACCCACAATGGACACATAGCAAATGAGAGAAGGAAATTTTTGTTGTAAATCATTGAAGTTTGGTAGGAAGAGGGGTGGTTACTGCAGTGTAACCACAACTACCCTGACTGATACATCTATCATAATTTCTCACTCTATTCCTGCTCTCTGGCTCTGTAGCCATAGCTTTAGTGGTCACCTGTAGACTAATTATTCTCCCTCCAGAATCTTCAGCTCCACCAGGAAAATCACCTCATTGTTATATGTTTATTTTACATGCCTCTTGAACAATTTCACCTGGATGCCATTCTATCAATTTTTAATAATGACCAAAACTAAATTCATCATCCTTCTTTCAAAGTTATCTACTTGCCCTTACTCCAATATGACTCATCTGTGGCAATCTCCCTCAACGGTTGTCTCTTTCAACCTCACCCCATATCTGATTGTTTGTCAAATTTTGTCAATTCTGTAACCCAAATAGCTATTAAATCTATTCCATTCTCTTCATCTCATTGCCAAAGTTCTGGTTTAGAACCTTATCATTAATCCCCTAGGATTTAAAAATAACTCACCAAATTATATCTACTTCTAATATGGCACAATCTCAGTTTATTCTTCCAAGTTTCACCAGCATGGTCTTTCTAAAATTCAAATGTGCCTCTATTACTTCACTGCTTGGAATCTACCAATGGCAACCCAAGCATTCTGCACAAAGTCTGAACCCTTGGTATAGCATTTGAGATTCCTTGTGATCTGACTCTAATCCCCATCTTTAGTTTTTACCAACCGATACACCCCCACATTCATCTAATTTGCCTGACTTCTGATGGCATCATGTTCTCTAAAACCTCTGTTCTTTTTCATATGTTTTTGTTTATTGATGATGCTTTGCTTCCCACAAATGACTAATTCTCCTCATCAATGTGAGCCTAAGTCTTAACACTGCAGATCAACAAAAGCACTCAGCAGGTGCAAATGAGCACCCTTGGACCTATCCAATACACATGAGTCATAGGAGAAAAAAAATTCTATTCAATTTAGCTATCACATGGGATGAGAAGTACACAAGCCAGTTTACAGTAGGTTAACAATTAAATGGAAGGTGGGTCTTGGAGACAGTAAGTGCAAATAAGTCTCTTGCTAGTGTGGATCAGTCAGGATATAGAGACATAGTAAAATAGCTTGAGTAGACATAATAGGAAGAAAGAATTTTCTCAGATTAGGGTATCAGTGTGAAATTTGGAGATAGATTAGAGCTTCTAGAAGGGATTAGAGTCAAAGGTAATAGTTTCTGAGGGAGTGAGGGTCTGACACAGTGCAGTGGTAGATCAAAATGGAGTCCCCGAGAAACTCCACTGTTTTGCCCAAGGAAGAGAAGTATAGAAATTTATGTTTAGTCATGTGGAGTTTGAAATGACAGCAGCACTGCAAAGTAGAAATATCCTACAGATTTGAAAATACTGGTGTGATCATAGAAGAAAGGTCACAGTTGACCTTTTGTAAATCCCATCCATTGATTTCCTCAGAAAACCAGCCCAAGAAACTATCAAATTGTTCTCCGAGGGATGAGACACGGAGTTGCATTTATCATCTTCCAACCTATTTTTCAAAATAGCATTTTTAATATGATTTTGCCAAGTATCCTTGACAAAACCATCTGACAACACAAAATGAATTTTCTGTCTTTAAAAAGCGTGAATGATATAGAAAACCATGTTTGAATGATGTGAAGAGCTGGACAGTGTATAAACAACTCAAACATATACAGAAAGAAACAAAGAGCCCCAATAAATATTTGAAAGAAATGGGAAAAGAGAGGGAAAGAGAGGATTTTTAAATCTCTTAATTTTGCTAAAAAACAGTCTATCGGGTGGGGGTGGGGGGGCATACTGTGATCTGCCTTTACTGGAATCAACTAATTGCTTTGAAAGTAATTTTCTCTTCGCTAAACTGACCTAACAAAATCAAAATCCACCCCCTAATTTGTATCATTGTTTTGAAGATTCAATGTTGCTTATAAAGCTAGTCGTCGCCTTACAATAGTTATTCTCCATGTATAAATTATCAATCTACATTCAAACAGAGAAAGATAAAATTAAATGCTCAATATATCGCCTTGGTGGAATATTTTTTCTACAAGCTCATCATTGTCTCTAATTAAAACTATCTTTCCTAAAACCAAGTGTCTAGAGATTCCATAGTTTTCTTTCACCTACATAATATTTAAAACTGTGTTGGCAGAGTGCCTCCCACCTTAAACTTTTAGATTGGAGCATGCTTTGTTACAAATACTCAGGGCTGGTGTTACAATGTCTTGGAAATACTTCATTTTATTGAAATTTCTACACATTTCTATTTTCCTAGAAATGTAATAAAAATGGATGGGGTGTCCATTGCTCTAGCAACACTTCTGTATATTTTGTTAAAAACTACACATGTCTATGTTTACAACATCAAAAATCCACATGACATATGAATATGCAAAGGAGTTTCACTATCAGACAGCTAAACATTCCTACCACATCATCCTTCCCTTTTCACATTGCTGATTTGTATTTAAAAAAAAAAAAAAATACATGTTCCTGCCATTAAGAAAAAAGAAAAAATTTTTATGCTCTGATCAATATTAAGACACTTCAAACATCGCAAAAATGCAGTTCCCATATTGCTTGGCACTGCTTCTGATGTTTTCATTTCTAGCTTTTAAATCCCTTTAGAAGTCTTGTGTTTTCCTTTTTTCATGCTACAGTGCTTTAATTTATCCTTATTACAAAGCCCCAGAAAGCAACCAAACCGCTTTGGACTTGTAGGGACCATCTGACTGATTCCGAGCTGGCAGAAAAGGGAGCACTTACACACAGCTCTGGCGGCCGGTGTGAAATGCATCAGCGGCCCCTATCTAGGAGGGTGGGCAAAAGTGTCCACAGCAAGAAAATGCACCATCACCATTGACACTAAGTTACAGAGGAATTTAATGTGAATGAGAAAGTTCCAGTTCATGGTCTCTTATCAGTCACAATACCACTCTAAGTTCTCTTTGTACATTCTTTATCCATGTCATCCAATTGTAGCTTATCTCTTGTGGAAATTATCTAGTTCTTGCAATTATTAGCATGGATAGAGACCAGATAGCTATTTTAAGATGAAAATTTTAATGGTTAGGTCAATGAAGAAGAGCATGTTTAAAAAAAAAAGTCTTTTTTGGACATTCAATCAAGAAAAATAATAAAGGATAAAGAAGGGTGAATGATGTTATCTCTGGTGTGAGAAAAGTATTATTGGTCAGATAAACATTCCAGATGCAGATTCTACTTGACATTGTTAGAGAATGCGAAGTTCTAAATCTTGAGCTTGTTTTTCTATTTATATGCCCAACTAAAACACAACCATGACATAGAGACACCCAGGAAGGCTAATAATTTGGCATCTAAAACAACATTCACCAACCACTTATACTTGGAAGTGAGGAAAATCTGAAGACTGTGGGAAGTCAGGCCAATGAGCGCTGCACATAACAGCTACTTAAGAACTTAGAGATGGGAGGCAAACTCCTCAATAACTCATTAAAAATGGGCATAAACAATTTATTATCTTCATTTATCCAGATCAAGTAAAAATTACTTACATTTATAAGTTGCCACGGGATTATACTGTATTTTTTGTAGTTAAATACAATTCTTTATGATTCATTTCATTTATGTGGCTTCTCAATGTCTGCCTGCTTGGAGAGACCTTTTCTAACTACACAATTTAAAATACTGGCCCCTTTCCATGGAGAGGCTACTTTATCCTTTACATTGTTTTATTTCTTCAGTTTTTTCCCCTTATCTGCAATGATATTATCTGTGTATTTGTTAACTTGATTACTCTCTGCTTCTTTCCCAATAATGTAAGCTAATGGGGACAGAGACCACATCAGCTTTATTCATCTCTATACCCCGACCCCTAGGACAAGGCCTGCCACATGGAAGACACTCATTGTTCTTGAATAAATGACAACAGTTAGTTACTTTCACATAAAGTTACCACATTTCAGTCAGAAATTGACCAATGTATGGTTTTCAGCTGTATTGGAAAACCTATTTTAACTCCTCCCTCCCCCACTAACAAACACTTAAGGCACTATTAATAATCAAAAGGAAGAGGAAAAAGTACACAATTTTACCACTTAAGCACCCAGTAAAACATTCCTTTTACATTTCATCTTCAGTGTGGTTAAGTTGACCATCTTTCTGAGGAACAAGGTGCACACGTCCACTGTTGATATGTATTTATGGATGTGGAAAGAAAGTTTCTGCTTAGCATTGGACCATTTGGGAGATTATCTTCTCCACTAATTCGCATTATCTTAAAACGTTAGAGCAAAATCACTGTACTAAGTCCCTCCACAATAGCACTGACATGGAACGGCATGTAAGTGAAGGAAAATGTTAGTAATTAATGACACCTCACCTTGATCTCCTTGGGAGCGGACAGTGTACAAGTCTCTGGATCTGTGCTGATTCCTGAATAGCACTCACCTTAGCGACTGCCTTCACTTTAAATGAGACTTAGCATCAGAAGTCACTCTAAGTGTTGTCAAATATACAATTGAAGTCATATATATAGTAATGTTATAAGTGCAAAGACTAAGATTCAGAGTCATTGATTATCAGTTTACCCTTTCAATTCTCAGATATAATCAGAATTGTTACCTTCAGGAAAACCTCTGGAAGACTTCGGTATCCTACTCAATTGGTCACCTTCCTACAGGGTGGGAGGGCACGGAAAAAATGAAAGAAATAGAGGCAGCAATCAGTCAGCTGTTCTAGAACTAGTCACAGAGCACAAAGGCAGTAATCACTTTGATAAATGTCATAGAAATTTTCTCAACTCTCCTCATCTGTGGATTGTTATCAATAGTTTCCTTCCTACTAACGTATGTCTCTCCTCCATATTAATAATAAATATCTCTAAAGGAATTGTGACCTTAACTTGACTAATTCTTATTTATGGAAGAGGAAGGAATATAAGAGAAAAACTGGAAGGGTTGAGTATAAAATACCGTGACCGGTGAAACTGCAAAGACCATTTCATCCATTCACCATGTGTTAACTTGTACCCTCTTCTCTTTCCTTTCTCTCAAGCCAAACAATAAAAGAGGCACTGGGGATGCTTTTGGCTTTTTCATTTTTTTTTTTCCCTCAACACACAAGTGTGTTTTAAAACATGATAGATGTAATCTTTTATTTGCAGTGAAATTCTTCCAACACAATTACAATGTGCATAGCCTTCAACCATTCCCAGACTTGTAACAAAATGTCACTAAGTTTTACCTAGCATATTATTAAAGTATATGATTTCTGTCCCCTCCAACGTACACACGCAGATACACATGCCATTTTTTTTTTCCTTCCAAATTTCAGCATTGTGCCTACAGTGACCGCTCACGAAAATGTTACTTCATGAATGGGATCTGGCCTGCATCTCTACAATAGCTTTGTGTTGAAGTGTAGCAAATAAGGAATTGAAGTTCTGAGGATCATTTTATGGGGATCCTCACTGTATGATACACTATTTTCAAATGGAGTTGTACAGAGGGGAAAAAAGAAAGGATCAGAGATAGACAAAGAGACAGACTTCGAGAAATCATCAGGTCTAATCATGAACACAAGTTCAAAACAGTTGAATCTTTTCTCTTTGGTACCTGTGACCTCCTTCCAAAACTGTCTTGCTTCATCTGTCCTTCCTCTTCCTCCTTTCTACTCAGCCCAGCCTTCTGGAGTCAGAAGTGACCTAACTGCCTGCCCTCTAACTACACATCTTCCAAAGAAGCCTTAGAAGAAAGGGGAACATTATAGTAGGTATTATAAACTAGGCATTTTATGTATGCAATCTTATGTAATCATAACAATATATTCCTGATTGTCATTATACCCATTTCACAGGTAAAGGAATGGAGGTTTCATAATGTGTTCATTGCTGCCCAGATTCTAAGTGAAAAATGTGGATTCACGCTCTGTTTTATCTGACCTTAAAAAACCTTGGTCTCTTCAGCTGAATGAAGCAAGTAGAGTGTTCAGCCCATGGTATGGTGGGTCCCTCTGCCTCCTTATCTAGACTTACTCTCACTTGGCCAGCAGTTGGATTGAATTAACTAGTTCCACCAGAGCCTAAATAATGAGTGAGACTTAATATGCTTTCCCTCCAAGGAGTGCACATATTTACACAGGAGAAAACATTTAACTAATGAAGGATTTCCTAAGTTACAATTTCTGGGCTAAGTATCACTTTTCTGGTAGAATGACAATGGAGCTGAACACTCTACTTGCTTCATTCAGCAAGCCATGGCTCTCAAGTAGTCAACTATATTTAGTCCAAACAGACAAGTAAGTGTTGTGTTACACAATGTGTCTGTTTTTTGTTTTTTTGTTTTGTTGTTTTTCTTTTTCTTCTTCTTCTTCTGGTGATTGTTACTGGCAGGCTTTGAAAGCAGTTGCAGTAACATCTGGGAGAACATTGTTTGCTGGGGGAATTTGGTTCAGTACTTAATAAATGCATTTGTCATGCTTCTTATTTTCTTTCTATACTCTCCAAATGCCGTTGCTTCCAAGGCTTAAATCGAGATAACTTCAGTTTGATTCTGTTATTGTCTCTCCTGTCTCCTTCAGGATATCGAGAGAGAGAGAGAAGCAACATGAATGTTGGATAGTAATAGGCTTTGCCACAGGTATTAATGCATCACATTCTAGGGTTGTTGGAACTGCTTTAGTCATGCGACAGGGATTAATAAATTAGCTTCACTTTGTAGCTACTTCCTCAACTACAAATGATGTTAATAGTAGCACCTCACTGGGAAGTTGTCTAGAGCAAATGTCTTCACATACACAACAGTTTAAGAGTTAAGGGTCAAGTTCCAAAGCCTAATGTCCTAGGCTCAAATCTCACTGTTACCTCATAGTTTTGCGGACTACGTTAACTCACTTAGCTTCTCTGGCTTGGATTGCTATTGTACAATAATTACAGTACTTACCTCATTACTCATATGATTAAATGAACAATGTATATTAAGTGTATCAAAGAGTGCCTGACACATTTTGTTGTATGTTAAGTTGCTTTGTAATTCACTAAGTACTTCAGAAACATACCACACATTCCTTGCCTAAGTGGATTGCAAGAAGGGATTCCTTATTTTCTTCAGGATATGAGAAAACAGAATTCATAGCAGGCTAATAGGAGAGTCATGTATTTGCCACTGTGTTCAATCCTTGTATGACAAAGTAGGTCATGTTCAAAGTGCATAGGATTCACCAATGGCATCAAGGGAGAAACTAGGGAAAGAAGAGGCTAGAACACTGAGAGCAGCATGAGAATTCAAAATGATTTCTCAGAGCCAAAGAGGAAAAATTCCATGAGACCCTAAAGGAGAAAATCTAACTTTAAAAAAATAGCGAAATGTCTGCTTCTCCCTCTGACCCTGCTCTCTCTCTCTCATTCTCTCTCTCAAATAAATAAATAAAATCTTTAAGAAAAAAAATAGCGAAATGGATTAGAAACAAGAGGTCACAATGATAAAATACAATCATTTAGAAATGGTCTTCAAAGCCAAAGTGATTACGGCAAAGTTAGGAAATTTTATAGACAAAGGAAGGGTATGGTTGAGCATCATTTTATATGGCCTACCTGTACAGTGTACTGGTGAAATATTTTGAAGGCCCAAACTCAACTGGGAAAGAGACTCTTTCTCCAGAAATACTGAGATATGATTAAAGAGAAGTACTGTTTGTAACACTCTTATTTTCAGTGAGGA
The DNA here is from genome assembly GCF_054177405.1 of Leptonychotes weddellii. Lineage (NCBI taxonomy): Eukaryota > Metazoa > Chordata > Mammalia > Carnivora > Phocidae > Leptonychotes > Leptonychotes weddellii. The sequence continues at coordinate 69,451,863 of NC_138380.1, read as the reverse complement.
GAAATTCATCCACGGAGAGCCTATAAAGAGAGATATGGAAAGTAGAGGAAAGCAGAATAGATTAGAGGAATGTTCCAGAACCCACTTAATTTATTGCCAAAAAAAAAAAAATTCATCTATCACGATACTGATCCTACCTGCACCACCAACAAATCCCCCGTCAAAGCCATGGGCTGTTACTTGAAATCAGTCAGATATACAAACCAAACACATAAATCTTTTAACAAATCTCTACATTTGAAAGTGAAAATATGTAAAAACAAGCAAAAAACCAGCAACATCCCAGGAGACCCAACCATTAATGAATGTCCCCATTCAGGGACTGCCTACAGGTTAGTCCCTTGCTCCAAATACATTTTTCCATGTAAACTGAACATGTTAATATATTCTATCATCTAAATGTTCTTGATTAGAAACTTGAAATTAAACATCTACTTTTAAGAATGAAAATGCCTCTGCGAATGTGAAGAAATTTGCCTGCTAAACATTTAATAGAGATGAACTACATTGGAGAATTTGACTTATAATCCAAGAGGGTCAAAGGTAAATAAGTTATAAGAAAAACTCGAGGCGGCAAGTCGACCTCACTATGGGTTGAGTCAGGACCTACAGTGACAGAATAGCATCCACTAGGTACATGGGGAAATCAAAGAAAGAAGCAGAAAGAGAAATAGAAAAGGAAGGACTGCTGTTAAATTGTGCATAAATTCTAACTTTTGCTTTGGACCATCCTTACCCAAGAAAGGAAATCAAATCTTGTCTTTGTCATTCCATTCTAACCTTCACAACCCCAGAACTTGGATTATATTTTTAAATAAATACTTTATTTTAGTTACATTTGTCATCAGTTAACAGGCTCCTGTACACTGAACATTAGCTAAAATATCAAAGACTGACAATACTATGCACTGGTGGGAATATAGTACAAGTAGAACCCTCATCCATAGCTGGTGGGAAGGTAAATTTCTCCTGCCAATTTAGAGAATAGGGCAGCATCATCAACTGAAACGTACATGTGACCTACTAATCACACACATAGATATGTACCCACGAAAGAAAACCTATGTCCAAAGATCTGAATGTGAATGTTCATAGCAACTTAATAATCACTCAAAACTATTGATAATACAAATGTCCGTCAATACATCAATGGATAAAACCAATGATGCTATTTTTGTATAGCTGAATACTAAGCCATATAAAATGACTGAACAGCTGATAACATGGATACATCTCAAAATTATTAAGTTGAGTAAAGAAGTCAGATACAAAAGAATATATACTGCACTATCCCTTTTGTATGAAATTCTAGAAAATGTAAACCAATCTATAGTAACAGAAAGCAGGTCAATTATTTCCTGGGTTGGGAGAGACAGACTACAAAGGGAAACAAGGAAACTTTTGAGGTGATGGAATTGATCTATATCCTGAGTGTGGTGGTTGTTACCCAAGTGTGTACATTTGTCAAAACTCATAGCACTGCACACTTAAATTAGCACCATTTATTGTATGCAGCCTGGACTTCACTAAATGGGTATCAAAAAGTGGGTGACAGCTTCTACTTCATCAGAGTGATTTAACAGTAGTTTTCAAATACCTTTCAACAACTGTTTACATAATCCAGTTCTTTTTTTAAAGTAGCAAATTCAGCAATACTTGTGACCAAACGACAGCTATGTAGGCTATTCTATTTGGTATTTGAACACTTCTTGCGTTCTCCAGGTCTCCCTCATTTGTGTGCACAGTATTCCTCCTTTCCCCACAGTTTCTACTCTCCCCTCACACTTCTGACATTTAAAAATGCTTATCACCTGAAAGTAATTTTTTAACAGTTTAGCAGTTCAATGCAGAAAAAAAAAAATTAGGCTCTTTTTAGGAAAGATCTTTTGTAAATGAGTCAAGAAATATTGTGGGGAGATGGAAAAAAAAGGTAAATATTTTATTTTATTTTGATAGCTATTGAAGGCCCTTTAGATATTTTATAGCACTGCAGCCAACTGTGAGATCCACCTTTCCCCTTCTCTATTAAGGGAACCCAGATTTTGCATGGTATGGCATTGCTCTCAGCTGAAAAATCAAACATCCCACTTCATTCTCCAACTTCCCTTGTGACAAGCAGTGGCCACATAAGATAGCTGTGGTCAATGGGATAGAAACAGAAATGGTTGGGCAGAGCTTATGGGGCAATTTTAACGAAAAGCTGATGCCATTAGACTATGATTTTTATCCTATACTTTTCCCCTTCTTCTTTCCTTCAATTCAGACACAATGCCAGGGTCAGAGAAGCCATCTTGTACCCACAGGTTGTAAACAAGAGAACAAAAGCATAAGGACAACTGTAAGGTTGGTGGAGCAAAAGTTAGGTGGATCCTGAGCCCCAATATCTTCCTTGGGCTACCAAGCCAACCCTGCATTTTCTAAACCTAAACTTTTTGTTACGTGTAAGACAAAAGGAAAATACCTCATTTGATTAACTTGAATTTTATACGTCACTGAGCCTATTCCTAAATGATACATGTAACCCACCACCTCCTATGACAAAACTTTTTTTTTTTCTAAGACAAAACTTTTTTCAAAATTAGAGAATGGAGGCAAAAGAGGGTAAGTGGCTTCCTTCACTAAATTCTCCTCTCTCACTTTAATTAACAACCAAGTTCTGAAATCCAGGTCTCTTGATTCTGTGCCATGCAAAATTCCACCAATAGATGAAAAAACCTATGTGAGAAAACTGCGAAGACAAATGTATTTCTTCAATGCTACAAGTTTAAGAAAGCTACATCAAACTCTTACAGTTTAACACCTTGAACCACAGACCTTTACATTAAAGGATTTCTTTGTGTGTTAAGAGTAGATATGATTTGCAGTGGGATATACTCAACAGGGGTTAAAATACTTAAAATCAGGTGTGTCTTTCTAAAATTAAGCTATACTGAGAAAATGAATTTGAAATATACCATGGTCTTGAATAGGAGACACAACATTGTAAAGTCATCTGTTCTCCCTGAATTAATTTACAATCCCAATAAAAATATTTAGGAGCTAAGTAATCTAGTACAAAGTTCATCTAGAAGACAATCAGAAAGAATAGCCTGGAAAACCTAATCTCCCCTTAATAAAATAGAAATAGTTCCACCTGGTATTAATAAACATAAATTCACCATAATTAAAACTGCATGATATTCACACATAAATAGCACATACACACAAGGTAAATATGTGAGGTGATGGTGGTCTTAATTGACTTGATGGGGGCAAACTTTTCACACACAATGTATATCAAAATCACATTGTACACTAAATATCTTAATTTTGTCAAGTGTATCTCAATAAAGCTTTTATTATCCAAATTTATCCAAATTTGACTGTAAATTTAGTATACAACAAAAGTGTAATTATTATCATCATAGTCATAAAAAGTAAAGGAGATCCACTCCTTACACCCTTCATAGAGTAAGTTCCAAGGAATTTTGGAATTTAAAGAGTAAAAAGTGAAAGCATATAAACATCAGACAAAAACATAGGTAAATTCCCCTGTAACAACTGTTGGATAAACATCCCTAATTAAGATTCAAATTTAGGTGCAAAGGAAAAAAGACCGTTAAATTTGACAAAGACTATGTAAAAATAAATAAAAATGTGTTTCCTGGCAAACAAATAATCACAATAGTGCTACATGAAATTAAATACCATACTGACATAATAATAATACATATTCAACCTCTAGACAAAATACTAACACCACCAGAACATAGGAGCTTTTAAAACTGCAGAAGAAAAATTGGCAAGGCCTAAGAATGGATGGTTAACACATAAAGAAATATAAATACCTCCTAAACATGTATGTTCAACCTCGTTCATCTTAACTAAATGCAAATTAAAACTGAGTTTCTATTTCTCAACCACACTTCAGAAAATATGAAAACTTTTCACATTATACTTTGTTGGCAATGTCGGGTAATGTAGTTATTTTCAGATATTTCTACTAAGGATGCAAAGTAGTAGAAGCTATTTAAGTAATTTGATTAAGGCAACATCTAGCAAAATTATATAACCATTTACCATTTTTACTTAGCAATTCTACTTCCAGGAATCAACCCCTAAGGTACACCAGCAAAAATTTTACAGACATATATGTACAAGGGTCTTCACATAATAAATGCCCAAGAATAGGGGATTATTTAAAGGAACTATAGTTTGTCCTTGAGTGGAATACTATGTAACTGTAAAAAATAAAAATAAAGTAATATCTCCTTTATGATTAAACCACCTCCAAGATTTACCTCTTTTTAAAGATTTTATTTAATTATTTGACAGAGAGAGAGAGAGAGCACAAGCAGGGGAAGTGGAAGGCAGAGGGAGAGGGAGAAGCAGGCTCCCCGAGGAGCAGGGAGCCCAAAGCAGAGCTTGATCCCAGGACCCCAGGATCATGACCTGAGCTGAAGGCAGTTGCTTAACCAATGAGCCACCCAGGCGCCCCAACCAAGATTTACTTTTATATGAAAAAGAAAAAAAGGGAGAAAATTGGGCATCTAAGAAAGATAGAATTGTATATGAATTTAACTATAATTGAAGGTTAAACTGTATTTAATTAAAAATAGAAGATACAATAGTGACAAAAGCTAGACTTCTCTAAATATACATTGTTTTATAAACTTTTATGTAAAACTCTTTCATGTAATTACAAAACACAAATTTGAAAGTGATATTGAAAAGCTTAGATATACAAAATGAATAAAACTATTAATTTTATAACATAATCACAAAGAGAAAAACTATTCCAAGTTACTTTAAAACACAGTAACTTCATGTATACAAGGTGAGAGAAGTACTAAGCCAAAAAAGGGTTTTAAAAATTCTTAAACTGTTTTCACAAATTGCATTTTTGGTGGCAGTGTATTTTTTATTTGTATACTATTATGCAATATGTATTATGGGATGAAGAAATTGAGTAATTAGTGCCTGAAATCCAGGGTTTTATCCACTGGACATGGAGACATGAGATTGGTGATGTCAAATACACTCTGTAGGACTAAATTGAAATTGAATTATTAGTGTAAATTCATGATTTGTCTCTACAAAATAAACTAACATTTCTAAGCTCTGTTCAATAAAAAAGCCTTGAAGCAATGACAATAGTAATAATGACCCTTTGTATCTAGATTGTGATCTCTAATGATCTCTAAATACTATTTCTCCACTAAAAGCATTTGGTCTTAAGGCAAGAGTGATTTAATATCCAGAGCAGGAAAAAGGACAAAGGTTTCCAGAGAAATCTTGCCCAATGGAAATTAAGAAACTAACAGACTACTAGAGGCGTGTCGAACAGCCAAAACCAGGGAGCAACATAAGGAGTTGCCTACACAGGAGTAGGAATAATGGAGGATCATTACAGATTCAAAGCTACAGTGGACTTTAACACAGAAAGTATGTTGAAATGCATGAACTCATAAAAGCCATTGGAGAATTGGCCACCACTGGCAGATGCTGTTTTTAAAATTAGTCAATAAAAGCAAGCTATCAAGCATTTATCCATTCTTTGGGGTAACCACATATTGATGAAATATGATGCAAGTTTCCTCTTTGTAGAGGTATTCTTGCTAATGGAAAAGGAATGATGTAATTAAATTATCTCCATTTTATAATCCCAGGGGAAATAATTGACCTAAGCCATGATCATTAATGATTGTTAAAAATATGTGAAGTGGAATAAATAGGCATTATATGCTTATAATATTACATATGAAGTATATTTGCCAAAAATATTCACACCCAAATCAAGCATTTACCTCTACCTACCAATTTGCAAGAAATACTGGGGGCAGTTTAATCTTTTAAATGACCCAAGAGGAATGTAATTAGGAAATCACAGGCTATGAGAAGGTCCACAAGACACATTTACAGGATTATTTAATAACTAAAAGGCCAAGAAATTCTTAAGAAACTTGAATATATAGACCTTAATTGATACCTCACCTGAACAAATCAACTATAGAACAATCAGAAAATTCTGAACAATGACTATACATTTGATAACATTAAGTAGTTCTTGGCAACTTTTAGGTGTGTTCATTATATGGTGGCTATTTGGAAAACACCATTTATGATAACATACTAAAATACTGACAGATAAAACGGGTTAAGTGTCTCAGATGTGCTTTAAAATGACCTGGATCTTGTAGGTGAGACCAGAGTTTAGAATTTTTTAAAGCTGGGTGGTTGAGTTCATGACATTATTCCCTGTGCATTTGTGTAAGATAAACATTCTGTATGATGAGGAGTCTAAAAAATATTTCCAAAAATACATACAGATACACAGAACAGCTGATATAGATGGTTCTGCAAGGAGATCTAGAGCAGTTACATTTACAAAATTCTTTTGTATTTATCCCACACACTGGTTTTACCCTTTAAGCCAAAAACTATTGTTTTGACTGCAGGGACAACAAAAGGTGGCTGAGAAACGTGGCATTGGAACATGGTACCGGACAGAGACTTTATACATGACCTTGTCTCTAGGTATAAAGTGAGGCAACTGGGATGTGCTCATGGAGAATGCCGGATGGAGAATAATTTACTCAACTTGGCAAATTCAAAGGTTTTCACTCAGAATTATACCATCATAGCAATTTAGGATTATCTTCAAGTAGGTGTGTTTGACGATGCAGAAACAGGTTACATGTAGCTTTCTTTTCCCCTAAGCAATGTGGAGAAATTAGAAGCAGGGCCAATACAAAGAACTTGGCACTGCACTTTGCTGGATTTTGAAGGCAGATGGAAAGGTGTACAAATATATATCTATCTTCCCTAAGATAACCAAAGGTTAATTTAAGTTGCTTCCTATATATTAATGAGATGAGAAGGAGAGTCCATAGTCAACTAAAAACAGATTATTACAATCATTGATCTTTAATTTTATTCAGAGGACTAAAATTCTAGTCTATACAAGAGTCAGAATTCAGGAAGTTGTATTGTTTCATGGCTATAAAGGTTTTTTTAACATAGAATTAAAATGTTTTATAGATCTATTTTGCTTGCTGATAATTTATCAAGTTTTCAGCATACTGCATTCACCCTTGCTAAGTGCGAAAAAATTGTGGGATACTCATTTTTTTCTATTCCAGCTCAAGTTTTTGTTTTGATTGTAGAAAGCTAGAAAATAAACAAAGAAGAAAAGGAAGGGAAAAGGAAAAGGAAAACATTATTGGATAGGAGAATATGCTGAACTAAATCTCCATCATTTTACTCAAGCATTTCTTCCTTGAAGGGAGAGAAACCTAAGCTTTGTATAATTATTTCCAACAAGACATAATGATATGCTGAAACATAGGGACTTACTACAGCAGTCAACAGAACAGAACAATGTAAACAGTTTCGATTTCAATGATGCATTCTAGTTCTTTTTAGTAATATGTAATTTCAAAGTCAGCACTGGTAACTGCTGGTTGGTCATAAAGATCTTGGGATTATTATACTTAAAATGGGTGGGGGCACCTGGGTGGCTCAATCGTTAAGCGTCTGCCTTCTGCTCAGGTGATGATTCCAGGGTCCTGGGATCGAGCCCCGCATGGGGCTCCCTGCTCGGCGGGAAACCTGCTTCTCCCTCTCCCATTCCCCTGCTTGTGCTCTCCCTCTCTCACGTTCTCTCTCTCAACTAAATAAACAAAATCTTGGGGCGCCTGGGTGGCTTAGTCGTTAAGCGTCTGCCTTCTGCTCAGGTCATGATCCCAGGGTCCTGGGACCCAACCCCGCATCAGGCTCGCTGCTCAACGGGAAGCCTGCTTCCCCCTCTCCCATTTGCCCTGCTTGTGTTACCTCTCTCGCTGTCTCTCTCTGTCAAATAAATAAATGAAATCTTAAAAAAAAAAAATGGGTGGGGTTGGTGTCTGTGCGCATGTGGTCGCACAATGCATGTGTAGCTCAAATAATTACTACAGATTAGCCAACTTTGGATAGGGTCTAAAAGTCTCTACAAACCTAGTGGTCTAATTAGAGGTTTTTGGAAGTTTTTTGTTTGTTTTCATTTTTTACAGAATTTATAGTTAAAGAAAAAGCTCAATATTTAATATTAACATGGTTATTTTTCCCTTAACATCGGAGAGTCTCATACCTGTATGCCTGCATGTACAAGCAAAATAGTTTGCAGTTCCTGATTTCCCATCCTATGCTGGGTAGGTCTATAAAAAATCTTATAGTTTAGATATACAACTGTTTTGAGTATTGCTTGAAGCAGCAAAATATTAGCTACCGCTTCAGAGTATTAATTACATCCACACTGATCAGTTAATATAAAACCATGAGAAGATCATGACTGTATCACCCCATGCTCATGGAACAATTAACTAAATTGGCAATTTGATTAATGGATTTCATGAATTAAGTTAATCAATATTTCATTAACTAAAAGACAACTCAAATATGCAGATCATCCATGACTAATTATTGCCTCAAGATAGGAGCTGCCTAAATTTAGATCTGTGTTTACTATATGGAAGAGAAATGTTGAAATATTTAGTATTTAATATCTACTTCTTAACACTTTTCCATTCTTACCTGGCAAATCTGAAATTACCACAGAATTCTGTAACTTTGGTTATATGTTCTTCAAAATAGAAACAACAACAAAAAAAGCAGTTAAGTAGATCTACAGATAGTATAAGTAAAAACATACAGTAACAATTCAGTTGGTAGCCTAGAGAGAAATCAATTTCAAGAGTTTGCTAATAAACCATTAGACCACATATTCTCTGTTGCACTGATGGTCCATATGGTGATGGATTTATTCTATGTTGGCAGCAGAAAAATTTTATGGAAAAGAAATTAGATTGACGTTTTATTTTTACACATTGCTAAGTTTATTTATGAGCAAATTATATATGAAATATGGTGTGTGCCTGTTGATGTAGGAGGCTTAGGTTTTTAATCAAAGAAATTATTTAAGGTGTATTTCCATTCGTCCAGTAACTGCTATCTATCGGGGTGAGTGAAGGAGGACAGGTCTGGTGGTTGCAGGAACAAAAACTCCTTAAAATTTGCTCTTCCATATCCAACGAAGCTTCTGGACAAACCTGGATTCCTAGCATCAGTCTGGAACCAACTTGGCTTTGAACAAAGCAGGGGGAAGGCATCAAGAGATCAGCCTTTTGGTCTTGACCACAGAATGTAGTACAGTTCTGCCACCTAGTGGTCGGGTTCTCACACGTGACTTGGCAGCGCTCACGCTTGTGTGGGCTCCATCTGCATCTGCACAGGAAACAGTGATGATGCTGGAAAGGGCCTGCAAAAGCTTGGCAAGTCACTTTCTGTCACGTGAATAACAAAACCATCCAGGTTTTGAGAGAAACACACATGCTCCTACATTTAAAGTACGGAACAAGCTCTTCATAATGTGATTGCTTCCTGCCCACTGTCCAACTTGTCCCGCTCCATGAAGAATAACTTGCTGTTACCCAAATGTGCTGTATTCTCTCATGCACATCTTCTCTGCGTGCCTAATGCCCTCACTCTTCTGGGTCGCACTGAACATTCCTTTATCTTTTAACTTGACAATTACGTCCCCACAAAGCCTGCACTTGCTCCCAGGCAGTTGGCCTCAGGTCATTTTTGTCAACGATCCCATTCTGTCTTTTGCATGTCTGCCTTACCTTCTAGAAGGTAAGTTCTTTAAAGACAAGGATTTTACCTTTATATCTGAATTCCCTCAGGGCTTACTGTGCCTCTGGCCAAAAATACGTGATATAGATGTTGTCTGTGAGTCTTTGGAAGGGGTGTTTAATTCCTAATTTAGCACAAGTATTGTTAAGTAAAAATGAAGTCAACATTGTTTGCAATACTGTTTTCCAGGCATGGTCTCCTAATGCTTCATAAACCACATTTCTCTGTGTTTCCAAATGATTTAAGGACATTCATGTCAAATATATGGCAAATTTGAATCCTTAGCCTTATGAGGAATGCTATCTTTAACAGTGCTGGAAATCTTCAAGGTTGATCATGAAAGCAAATGTGAAGAAATTATAAACATCATTTCAAGTTGAATGAGTGAAATGAAAAATAAAACTAGAAGGTATAGATACACTCTATTTGGAAAATCAAATTCCCTGGATTAGTCTTCAATTTGTGCAAAACGTTTAATCTCAAATGCACAATGTAATTTTCATGATGGTTAGAACATTATGTAAAAACACCACTTTTTACTTAATTTAACTCATCCTGGCCTATCTTCAAGCCACACCTGCTTGCTGTATTGATCAACACCATTTACTCCATATTACATAACTGAAATAGTTATGGAAGAATCAGCTTAGATCTTTCTTTCATGATCTGCTGAGCTTACAGCTAAATCCTGATTTATAATTTTGTTGTCCAAAGATGTACCCAAAAAAATAAAGTCTGAGGCTGGAGGCTGCCATATGGAGTTTGCAAAACTATTTCAGAGTTTGCACCAAAATCACTTTTGCATGTCGATTGAACACACGATACAGACAAGTATGAACAGCACAGGCTTAAAGGGCCCTGAAAAATTATTAAGTGTGGCACTTTTTAGCAGGTAACAATACAATCCATCATGAAGATGTTCTTATGTCAGAGTTCACCTGCCTCATTTCTCATGTCTTGGATGACTGGCAGATAACTTTGATAAATCTAGAATAAACAAAATGCCTTAAGTGCTAGGTTTAGTAAGTTTCAAAAGACATAATGAACAGATCTTACTAAGTACCATGTATGTCACAATATTTATGTGGAATCTTAGCATACTAGCTTCCATGTGCTTTTAAGGACCTAATACTCAATTCCATCCATCTTTTAGAAGGGAATTTATTTTAAATACAAATGCAAAGTTATCTTAGGTTAATTGAAATCAAATAAACCACTATTTCCCTAAATAAAAACTAGTTCTATTTATTGTTCTTTGCCTTTAATCAAAGAGATTTTTTTTTAATTGCTGCATTCATTCTGAATTTTCAACCTAAGAAAAGCTCAAGGGGCATCATACAAACCCAACAGGCCTTTAGCTCTATAGGAAGAATAGTTTCCAAACCTTAGTATTAATAGGTCCTGGGAGCTTTTAAAATACAGATGCTTTGGTCCCAGCCTAGACCTACAGAAATACCAACTCTGAGGGTAAGGCCTGGGGGAATCTATTTTTAAAGTTGTCCAGGTGATTCCTACCCATGTCCTTCGAGACTAGGGAATAAACTGGTATTTGTGAAGAATTTGTTCTCAAGGCGTGGTCCTCCAAACAGCAGTACCCACATCACCCAGGAGCTTATTAGAAATATAAATTATCACACCTCACCGAGACCTACTAAAAATCAGAAATCAGTATTTTAACAAGCCCTCCAAGTAATGCCAAATCATGCTAAAGGTAATGTTTGAGGTACTGGTTCTGAAAACTCAGTTGAAAATTGAAGGTTCATTTAATTCATTGAAGCTTAACAAATGCGCACTATTTTGAAAAAAATATAAACAAAGTCCCTAACCTTATGAAGGGCAAAATATAACCAATTCTATTAGGTCTTTATAATCTTTATAATTTTTTTTAAAAGTTATTTACGTGTTACTATCTCCATTTATAACCATTATGTATTTTTCTAGGTTGCCATTATAGATTCCATATGCAATGGGTGAAGCTTTAACACATTTTTATTCAAAGAACTCTATTTCCTGAATAAACTGTTCTCACAAATACCCCTTCTGTGGATTTTCAAAGTTTCTTCTTTTTGTAAGAATCACAGAATTTGGAGGGGCTTGTAGGGCTCATCATTTTGCCTCATTTTACAGACTGATCAAGTAAAAAGCATAATTACCCTTTGAAAATTGAGCACAAAGTCTTGCACATGATAACAGAGCCCTAGGTAGTTACAAAGCTTTCCCTAATTCTATCTTGTTTCTCCTATCATTGTGATAGGGATTAATGTTTTAACATAAATGTAGAAAATGAAGTTAAAGGACTCTCTGATGGTCTTAGTTCACAATCCTTTTGGGAGATTCCTGAATGTAAGGTGAAACTGGCCCCTGGTATGTAGAGGACAGGGAGAGATGGAAGGAGGTGGCAGGCAACTCCAGGAGGGTAGGTGGAACTTTTAATAAACAAGGGAACTTATGTAGGAGACCTTGCTGCAGCAAGATGAATGGATCCCTGTATCCACCTGCTGCATCTTTAAAGTTTATATAGAGAGAGGTCTTGACTGGGTTCAGTCATGTATACAGGACAGGTGTTCTTGACACTACATCACCATCTCAAGGCTTTGTCCTTGGAGTAGACTCTGGGAGTAGGAAAACAAGTAGAACCTACATTCCAAGAATGGGGAAGGGGTCAGAAGCCTCTGATCACTCTATTCCAGGTGACTGGTCAACTGGCAGTATCATCTTTTTGATAACCTTCGCAACCCTCACCTGGTAAATACCTGAGCCCAGATCACAAAACCAGGTAATATAAATTTAAGCTCCATGTTCTTTACAGTAGATCCCACTGCCAAGTCTACTGAATACACAGTGTAGTCGTGTAAAGGAACCAAAAAAGAGAACCTCATCTCTGGGCTGAGAGAAAGGACATCATCAATTTTCTATTCAGATTCCCTTTGAACAGAGACAGCTTAAGAAATAGCGCTTGGAATTCCCAGCCACAAGCATAAAGTAAGAAAACCAATTCATCTCTACCGAGAATACTGATTTATGGAGGTTCACAAATGAAGTAAACTCAGAAAGCATTCACTATGGTACCTGCACAATATTGAAGGTTGTTTCCCTCAATATTCAAGCCTCAAAAGCTTGAATCCACTATTCTTCAGGCTCTAAGACAAATTAGTGCTATCACAATCTCAAGAGTTCCTACTTTCAAATATCCTATCAAAATTTAAACTGAGTCATTTATTTTTCGAGACATCAGATTTTAGCTGAACTATTGATTATGAATTTTTGTGTGGTAAATATGAATTGCTCTACAACATTCAGCATGTCAGATATTTCCCATTTATTATTTTCAACCAAATCAAAACTAGATTTTAGCAGCCAATCATCATAGTTGACAAAGTCAGTATCCATCTTTTTTCAAAACTCACTCCCCGGGGCGCCTGGATGGCTCAGTCGTTAACCATCTGCCTTCGGCTCAGGTCATGATCCCAGAGTCCTGGGATTGAGCCCCACGCTGGGCTCCCTGCAGGCTGGAAGCTTGCTTCTCCCTCTCCCACTCCCCCTGCTTGTGTTCCCTCTCTCACTGTCTCTCAAATAAATAAATAAAATCTTTAAAAAAAAAAAAACAAAACTCCCCACAATTGGTCAAACAACGACACTTAAGTTTACAAAGTTCAGTAAAATGAAGCCCCGCCCCCCACCACCATCCATGAGCCTTCATGTTGGTCACTGGGGCCAATGACCGTTGCTCAGGTTTGAGGTACTTAGAAAAGGGTCAATCTGCATTCTCCCAGTCAGGTCCAGATTATGCCATGGGACCTTTCCAAAGGCCCCTGAATTATGGTTCTCAGTCTCCTCAGGGACCCAGAAAGCTATCACTTTCAAGACTGTCACACAAGGTTGTGCTTCTATGATTCCAAGAACCCATTCTCAAAATTTCAGAAGGGATGTCCCCTTCCTCTTCAGGTATTCCATCCTCACAGATTACAATTGTTTTTAACTACTACTTTTCTTTCAAAATCCCAAAGGACAAAGGCATCTCTCCTCCCTCCTGCCCTCAATTTCATTCTCTGAACATCTAATCAATTTGCTTAATGGACCAATACTTTACACCTTCTCAACTGCAGAACTTGTGCATTAGGGATCTGCCTGATTATGTCCTCACATTCTGTGGAAAACTTTTCTGTCTCTCAAATTCCAAAAGGCCATTTACTTCCTTTGAAGCCAGGAGGTCCCACACAAAAATCTATTCCTGGCCACTCGGATGAGTTCATGGCAGATATACCTGTTAATGATAATAATCAATTAAACAGGAAGAGCCAAATACAGTGTTTTACTATGTCACTGTGCATATTTATTACTGAATCACTCAAACTGTGTAGCCGAGAAGAATTTCAAAAGCATGTAAGAACATTCTTTGATTTTTTTTTTTCCTAATTAACCTTAAAGATCACATCAACTTCTTCCCATAGAGAAGCTCAGGGAAAGAACAAAGTGGATTTATGGGAGTCCTATTCCTTTTCAAATAGCAACAGCTCCTCCACAAGTGAGGTACAAAGGATACATATATGGGTCCACCACACATAGCCCGTGTAGACTCTACCCCTCACTCACGGACCCTTCACACCACAAGCGCTCTCAAGGTGGAGGTTGAGGACACAGGTTTATCCTGGTCTGAATCAACTAGGAAAGCTGAGAATACATTGGGGAGACTGGAGCCAGACTCCATAGCTGATTGGAGGGGGGAGAAAGAAGTTAAGGGAAACAGGAGAGTTGGGGAACAACTGAAGTGCTGTAACCCGCCTCTGTGTCCATCTTTCACTGAGAATTGGCTTTTTAGATACAGGAGTGCAGTCTTACAAAAAATTATAGTGAGCTTAATTTAAGACACAGAGTGTAATGCCTCTGAGACATGCGAGCTCCCTGGGGACCATTCACCCCAAGAGTCGCCCAGGAGAAAGCGATTTAGGTTGGCCATGCAGGAGAGAGGTCTGAGCATTAAACATTCAGCTTTCTATCAAAATTTTCAGCTTCAATCAAAAACTTTAAATTGCTTTTTTAATTAATCACTTCATTGCTAAAGCCTTATCTTTCCCTGCATCCTACTAATCCCCAGAATTTAAGTTTCTGTGTCCTCTTTTCTAGGGGAGAACTACCTCTGAGTACAGCTTCTATTTGTATGTGTTCGGAGGCGGGGAGGGAGCTTGCTTTCAGAAAACTAAGGCAGAGATTTCTAAGTTTTAACTAAACTCCAGGGGCTCTCAGTTTTTTTTTTAGTTTTAGGTAAATGGAAGGCAGAAACACTCTGTAGTTTACTACTGATCAAAATTCCAGAGGTCCAGAGACCAGATTTTACAGAGCAAATAGGCAAAAAGCTCAAGTGATCCAAGTGATGTAAGTCAGTCCATTTGAGCCCCAAGAACAGTTTAATCTTAGTAAATTGCCACTTCCCTCATTGTCTTCTGTGAATGAAATCCTGTATCTAGTCTCTTCAAGCCAGAAACCTTTTCATCTGGCAATGCCCTACCTGCAATGATTTGGCTCTTTCTCTGCCAGAACAAATTCAGCCCTCTTCCTACAAACCCACTCGGCAGGCTCTCGTGTGGGTCTCACTGTCTACAGCCATCACGTCTCCCTGCCTAGTGCTGACACTCAGACAAGCCTGGTTTTGAAGCCTGCACTCCAAGCCTCCACCCTGCTTACTACCTGGGAAAACTTGAACCAGTTAAGCAGTCTCTGGGAGAGTAGGTTTCCTTAGATGTAAAATGGTTGTCATAATACCCAATTCAAGGGACTGTGAGGAATAATTGGTAGTATATGTATTAAGGTAGTTGGCATAGGGACGCCTGGGTGGCTCAGTTGGTTAGGCGGCTGCCTACGGCTTGGGTCATGATCCCAAGGTCCTGGGATCAAGTCCCACATTGGGCTTCTTGCTCAGCAGGGAGCCTGCCTCTCTCTCTGCCTGCCGCTCCCCCTGCTTGTGCTCGCTCTCTGACAAATAAATAAGATCTTAAAAAAAAAAAAAAAAAGTACCTGGCATAATGGATGGCACATATGAACTCTGAAGCATTTTTTTCTTTTTTTCCCTCTTTCTTGTGCTTCCCTTCCTTCCTTCTGCCCCTTCTGCATTATCTCCCCTTTCCTGGGCTGTGCCTTTATCACCCACCTCCCAGCTTCCTCTCCTTATCCCTTCTAATTCTTCCTTCACATTTGTGATAGGTGTTTTACATAATAAAATGTCTGATCATAACACTCCTGGTTTACATTTTTCAAATTCTCCCCAGTGAAATAAAGCTATGGATGCAACTCCATCAGTCTTGGCTCTCAAGGCCACTCTTCTGGAGCACTGCTGACGCGGTCACAAGGTCGGCAAGACCACCGTGGAGAGTGCAGCGACTGTACTTTCATCGAGGCAGGTACTCAAGATACTCCCTCCTAACCCTCATAGCCATCATGGAAAGAAGAGGATTACTGTGATTTATAAATAAGGAACCCAACAGGCACAGAAGGTAAGTAAGTTGCCCCAAATGACATAGGCAGTAGGTGGCAGAGACCAGTTCACCATGTCCCCAAAGTCTCTGTTTATTCCTCTGACTACCTCCTTGCCCTCTTGCCAACCTATTTGTTCCAATTCTGTACCTTCAATCATGCCCACTCCTTGCACCTGGAATGCCCTTCACTCCCTGTTCTACATGGTAAACTCCAGGTCCTGTTTCTAAGCCAGATCAAACGTCATCTCTTTTCTGAAGCATTTCTGGTATCCAAAGGCAGAGACAACAGCCTTGGTCTTTCCTGAGCCCAGAGCGCATTCTATATAACTCTCTATAAATAACTATTAAAGCACCAGTAAACTGTGAAAGCCTCAAGGGCAGAAACTATTTTATTTATCACTGAATCACAGGTCCTACTAGATATTAGGATTTCGATAAATCTTTCAAATTCTTTTTACACATTGTCTCATTCCCATTTCATTGAGCCCTCCATAACTACCTTATCTCTAAATGTTAGCATGCCCCAGAGCTCAGTCCTTGAACTTCCTGTTCATTTGTATACTTGTCTCTTAGATTATTTCAACCAGTTCCTTAACTCTAAATACTGTCTAAATGCTGAGGATGCCTACATTTATTTCCTTCAGTTTGAAATTCATATAGACTCAGATTCAACTATGAATTTAACAGCTGTACTTAAATTAGTAATGTATCTCATAATTACAATTTAGAGAACTCAGCCCTCTGTCTCCCCCACAGCCTGTTCCCCCCATAGTCTTACTATCTATGCCAACATCAACTTCATCCTTCCAATTGTGGTACTGGGGTCTTCCGTGAAACCTCACCTTCTCCAGCAACCTATGTCCACTCCACCAGCAAATCTTATCGGTTGACACCATGAACTAGATCAATAATCTCTTTCTTCCACCCCAAATGCTACTACCTTAGTCCAATATTCACTATTATTGGAGCTGTATTCTTACTATCACCTCTTGCTCTTTTCCACACCAGTTCTCTTGAAGTCTATTCTCCATGCATCAGCAGAATTGATCCTTTCAAAACAGAAAGCCAATAACCTTTTTGTTTAAAATCCTCTAATGGCTTTCTGTCCCACTTGGAATCTAATTCAAAGTTTTTACAGTGGCCTACCTGTCCTAATAGGATCCACACCCCACCCCTATCTCTCAGATTTCATTTCTTACTCTTCTCCCCGTATCTCCATTTGAGCTTCCTTAATGTTCTTTACACACACAAAATTCCCCCATCTTATTGTCTATGTGCTTTCTGCTCCTTTCAGAACTTCCCCCTTCCCAAACACACATGAACTCATGCTCTCTATTCCTTCAGGTCTGTGCTCCTATGCTGTTCTGCGATCACACACACCCAACTGTTACTATCTGTTGCTTCACAGGCTTTATTATTTTTTTTTTAATAGCACCCATTACCATCTGGCATAATATACATCTACCTGATTATATGCCCATTATCCATTTCCCTATTGAATGTATGATCCAGGAGAGCTGGAACCTTGTTTGGTTCGCTATTTGATACCATTGTATAAAACAGTACTAGACTCACTAATGTGAGTAAAGCTTATTCTTTGTCAAATGAATGGAAGAATAACCTAATCAATGACAAAAGGAAAGCTATCAACATGGCCTGGACTAAAACTCCATCTCCTCAATTTTTTACCCATTTTTCCATCAGTTCACTATTTTTCTCTCTCAAAATACAGTGAAATATCACAGGAAACCTAACTGCTTCCTGTGACTTGGCATTCAGCACACTGAATCAAACCCCATGATGCTCTCAAGTTCATGGACCACTGAACAAATGGATTAAGTCCTATTTGCTTAGCCAAAAATTTAACTTTGAACATTGGCTATTTCCTATGCAGGGTCTATTAATGGCAGAGGGCCTTGAGGAGAAGCCAAATTCAGTCCAGACTTTCTGAAATTCTCCCCAGGTGAAATGGTAATGACTAGGAGCAAGTAGGGGAGTGGGAGAGCTTGCAGAAGGAATGTGTAGAGAACCTAACAGTGAGCTGCCCTGAAATGGGCACTTACCAAGCCTTCTTTAGATTCACTTTAGTGAAAAGAACAAAAAGATTCTCTAACCCAAAACCCCTGGGGCACACTTTCAACAGATTAGCAAGCAATGTAAGTGTTCTTGAGTCGAGGCCAGTGAAACCTTTGATATCTTTTAAACTGAAATGAATTAATCTCCCATTAGCTTCTAAGATTACAGTATTATGCACATTGGGCCCCATTTCATAAATATCCCAAAGAAGTAGAAATGTTGGCTCAGACTCTACTATGCCAATATAACATTATAGATCCCTAGACAGTATTTTATCCAGGTTATTATCTCAGTGATTTCTTTGAAGTATAGTTCCATTCACACACAAACAGGGTTGGACTAAAAACTAATCACCCATATAGTAACTTTTTTAATAAGTTAATGTAAATGAAAGATTTCTCATTAAAACCCCATACTCAAGGGAAATATTGCCTTAAAATTAAGCCTGCTCTAGAACATTTTAATAACTGGAAGTGTTTAGGCATTGAAAAATTCTTGGAACAAAAGTATGCACTTATATAGAGGTGCCAGAAAATCTGGGACCTTACTGTTGAGGTCAAATGGTTCCATTATTTTCTGCAGGTTCATGCGCTCAATGAATCAAGGCATTAGAAGAGCAGACCACAGATGTCCCCTGAAAAAACAAAAAACTGGCAGGAATCCCTGAAATGAGACTATTTCAAAAGTGTTATTATTGATTGATTCTTGGTGGCTTCAAGTGAGCCCTTTAGTAGAAAGAAGATCTAAACACAGCTGTTTTTAACCTTTGCATTAAAAAAAAAAAAACCTGGCTCAATCCAATAAATACATATAGAATGCTCCTTTTGTATTTTTTCTTGTTCTTGGCTCGCTAGGAGAGTACAAACAGGTCTAAGATACAATTCCTGCCTTCAGGGCCCCTATAAATGGATAGTCTGAAAGCTAGGACCATGATTACAAGAAGCAGGAGATGGTATGTGAGATGAGCAGATGAGTGCCAAATGCTTTGGGAATTTAGACATTGGGAAGATCCCATCTAACTGAGAAACTCAAGGGAATGCACAAAAAGAGATCATAATTGAGTTGGATGGTGAAGGTTGGACTGCATTTGAGGGAAGTTTTAAACAAAGAAATCCTCAGTGATAATGCAAATCACCAAACCCTGGGTATGTTTAGGTAATAAAAGATAAATGATGTGAAAGGTGGCTTTCAAGAGCACACTCCAAGATCCCTACTTCCTGATACACCATCATGTTGTCACCTCCCTTTGTATGGAAGATGGAACTCAACACTAGCTTCTAATGAAGAGAGTAAGGCAGAAGTGATGGGATGTCATTTCCACAGGTCACAGTGACTTTAACTTCCACCTTGCTGCATTTTCCCATTGCCTTCTTGGCTTGCAAACTCTAATGCAACAAGATCCCATATTGGAGAGGCTTATGTGCCAAGGAATTGGGGGCAGCCTCCAGCCAACACATAATGAGAAACTAAGCCCCTCAGTCCAATAACCCACGAGGAACTGAATCCTGCCAACAAGGACATGAATGAGCTTGGAAGCACACGCTTCGCCAGTTGAACTTTGAGATGCTTACAGGCCCAGCAGACACCTTGCCTGCAGCCTGGCAGAGACCCTGAAGGGGAAGATTTAATTAAGCTGTGTACAGACTTCTGAGCTAAGATGCTATGATGTAACTGTTGTTTTAAGCCATAAAGTTTTGGAGTCATTTGTTATGTAGGGATAAAGAATGTTTGCAGTCCAGATTAACTGTGGCTTGCTGCATGGAATAATTATTTACATGGTGCTTCACTCTTTTCAAAGTACTTTGCCAGGCATTGTCATTTGATTTTTAACAATCCTTTGAGGTGGAAAAAGCAGGTGCAGTACTCCTTTTATAGATCAGGAGAAATTGCTGTGGTTTTATGGTTTATATTCAGAGTCACACTACTAGCTAGTGTTTTGTCTTTTCAGTGCTCTTTTCATTACAACCCTCAGAGGAATAGAAGAAGGAAATGTGAACGATTTAACATACACTAATATTATAGTCTTTAATGGGGACGAACATAGATGGCAAGTACCCGGTCACTAGGGAATTGGTTTTGCCATTTATCTCCGCCTTCCTAATTCGTAAAACCTGAATACTTCATAAATAAGTCTTCCACTAGATTTTATAGCTCTGTTTTGGTGTCTTTGTCCTGCTAAGTATGTCACCAAAATGTCAAAGTGTATTGACATTTCAGTTGGTTTTGAATGGCCATTGATTTTTCGAGAAACTGAAAGCATCTGATATGCAAACAGGCAGGTTTTTCCATATGGCACGTAACATAGGTATAGAATGTAATACATTTTATTGAATTGTTCTGAACACCCATCGCGCACCTATTAAATACTCAGTCAATTGATACTATTCCCTATTAACATGTTTATGTTACCATAATGAAATTATAAATATATACCTTCTCTCACAAATGAGGGCATGCAGAACAAAAATTAATCTTGACAAATGAGTTAAGATGAACTCTAATAGAGCAATACTTTTGTAACACTAAACAATGCTGCATTTAGTAATATTTACAACCCTCAAACCCCTCAGACTTCCATCATTTTTAAACACGGAATGATTGTATATTCTTTCTTCTTAGCCATCCACGATTTCATTTTAACTGGCACCTTTCATTTCTAACTTCCTGCTTTTTCTGTTAAAAGGAAACTCACGAAATACTCAACGATTCTAATGATGATGTTTACAATAGGACTACCCAGGCTCTACTAGACAAGAATTAAATATGAAGGCGGTTATGGGAGCCAGCCTGTGTGAGTTTGACGCCTGGCCCTGAGTAGCAGGGAATATTAGCTTCCTTACAAACATCTGTGCTTCTGATAATAAGAACTGCAATCTTATGAAGTTGTTATGAAGATTAAGTGAGTTAATACTCTGAATGTGAATTTGAATCCCTGGTGGTGAGTGCCAGATATTACTGTTTAATGAAAAAATTTCCAGGGATACCTGGGTGGCTCAGATGGTTAAGCGTCTGCCTTCAGCTCAGGTCATGATCCCAGGGTCCTGGAATCGAGCCCTGCATCGGGCTCCCTGCTCCTTGGGAGCCTGCTTCTCCCTCTCCCACTCCCCCTGCTTGTGTTCCCTCTCTCGCTGTGTCTCTCTCTGTCAAATAAATAAAATCTTTAAAAAAAAAAAAAATTTCTGAGTTGATTCCAATGAGCCCACACTGCTCTAAATCTGTGGCTCTCAACCTGGCTGCAAATTAGAATCACCTGGTAGCTCTTCAAAATTACCAACGCTTGCTCCTGTATTCATTTCCTATCGCCGCAATAACAAATTACCATGAATTCAGGAACTAAAAAAAACACAAATATATTAACTTACTCTTCTGGAGGTGAGAAGTCCAAAATGATTCCCACTGGACAAACTTCAAGACGTTTGCAGGGCTGGGTTTCTTCTACAGGCTCTGGGGGAGAATCTGTTTACTTGGTGGTTTTTGGGTTTTTTCTTTTTTTTTTTTTCTGGCTTCCAGAGGCTGCTTGGATTCCTTGGCCGGTGGCCTCCTGCTTCCGACGTCAAAGCCCGTGGGTGCCCGCTGGAGTCTTTCTCACACTGCTTCACTCCGACACTGAATCATCTGCTTCCTTCCCTCTAGGAAGGGGTTTAAAAACCCCCGTAGGTACATTGGGACCACCTGGATATTCCAGAATAATCTAAGGTCAGCTGGTTAACAAAATTAATTCCATCTGTTACTTTAATTCCCATTTGTCGTGTAACGAATTTTGGGAATTAGGAAGTAAACGTATTTGGGGGGCCATTATTCTGTTTACTGTAGACTCCCATCCTCCAAAGACTCAGATTTGATTGCTCTTGGTATGGATATTCTTCACACACTAAATGATTCTAATGTCCAGCTTCTTTTGAGGACTACTAATTTGAATATAATCAGGGTTCCATGAAACATCACACCCATGAAATGTTCAATAACGGTCAAATTAGATTTGGAAAGCATTTAATTAAATAAATGAGGTGTTAAAGACAGTAAGAAATTCCATGAGAGTAAAATCTGTTCAACCTTATTTATGAGTCCCACAAGCTTTTTGGAGTAACACCTATTAAAAACCCAAGGAAATATTTTTCTTTTCTTTTTTAAAAAGATTTTTTATGTATTCATTTGAGAGAGAGTAGGAGTGGGGAGTGGGGGGCAGAGGGAGAGGGGAGGCAGACTCCCCGCTGAGCAGGGAGCCTAACTCGCCTCCATCCCGAGACCCTGGGGTCATGACCTGAGCCGAAGGCAGATGCTTAACCAACTGAGCCACCCAGGCGCCCCCCCAAAGGAATTACTTTTCTATGTAAGGCCTTTGGGATCGAATGTTCTAGGGAGGAAAATGAGTGTAATGGCACTAATTTTGTTTTGTTTTCTTTACTCATATGCTTTACAAAAATTTTTTTTGTTGTTTTACTATTAAACTATCTGTTGCATTCAGCACATGTTAAGAGCTTAAAACTCAAATTCAAGACCATCTATCTATTCAGTATTATATTACCACACATATTAATAAGAACCATATGGTCAATATAGTATAATTTAATCATTCTTTGAGGAGAGAGAGAAGGAAAGAGCTAGAAAGATCCAAAAATAGAACTGTTTTGTTAAATAAAAAAAATGGTGTTTTCATGCTAATATCTGAGGACTAGTTTGTTCATACAAAAATCATTTAATGACTTAAGGGCATAAATAAAATTTAATCACTCTATATATGTATACTGTTTAGACAGGCCATCCCTGAAAAATCATGACAGTTAGGTGCATATTGCCTAGAAGACTCAAGAATATATAAGTATTTAACTATTTTCCTCAAACTTCTCAGCAGAAATCTACCTTCTTGAGTAGCAAATAAATGTGGAGCATAGAGTGTTGGAAATTTTTGTATCCATTGAAAAGATGGATTATTAATCAATAATTGAAATAATTTGCCAGCTACATTCTCATGTTTTAGAAGGGGGATAATTCAGAACAAATAAAGACACTAAATGAATAGCTTTGGTAGCCCAAGAGCAAGAAGGCTACTTAGGAAAGAATCTCCCTTCAGATAAACTAAGGTAAATGGTTATTTCTGGTTATTGAATTATCTACATCCCATGGATGAAATGTCCCCAAATGCAAACTGGATTTACTGTTCAGCAGAGCTTCTAGGGTCAGTAATTAATGAGTGTAGAAGTTCAGAGTTCAAGTTATTGTTCAAGGTTACCAAGAATATATTCAACCCTTGCTCTATTGCCTAACTCAGAAAATACTGTTCAGTTTTTTGGGTTTTTTTTTTTTGCTTTTTGCTTTTTTTTTTCCATCTTGAAAGTGACACACGGTGACAGACAATGGGAATAGTGGTGAACTACACAGCCCTGAAGCCCAGCTACCTATGTGAAATTCCTGACTGTACCTTTTATTGGATGTGTGACCTTGAATAGGTTAGTTAACCTCTATGGCCTGGGATTTCCTGAGTAAAATCGTGATACCTCAATGCTTGGAACTTAGTAAAAGACTCACTAAATGTTAGCTCTTATTTTTTATAGTTCATTATATTTATACTTATTACAAAATAATGTGATCAAATGCTTAGACAAATTTAATTTAAATGTCTTATTTTGTAAATGTTATTAAAAATACATTTGTAACATACAAGAAGTTAAAGAACTAAATGGAATTTAATTTGAAATCTTGCTATGTGAGGTGGGCATTATTTTTCCACTAATTAATGCCACTGATTTTTAGAAACAGAAACACTTTTAAAAGCTCAATTCTCATATTTACAGATAAACACACTGAATCCCGAAGAGTTCAAGTGACTGTCATATTTTTTTTTTAAGATTTTATTTATTTATTTGACAGAGAGAGAATGAGAGAGAAAGCACATGAGAGGGGGGAGGGTCAGAGGGAGAAGCAGACTCCCTGCCAAGCAGGAAGCCCGATGTGGGACTCGATCCAGGGACTCCAGGATCATGACCTGAGCCGAAGGCAGTCGCTTAACCAACTGAGCCACCCAGGCGCCCAACTGTCATATTTTTTAAACACATAAAAAATAAAGGACAAAAAGGCAAAGCGGCAAAGATTTCATGCTTAATAGTTTTGCTCTATTAAGATCTAAAAACTACTTAAAATTCTTGAGAGAAGCTTTTTAGTATTTTTTTTTTAAAGATTTTATTTATTTATTTGAGAGAGAGAATGAGATAGAGAGAGCATGAGAGGGGGGAGGGTCAGAGGGAGAAGCAGACTCCCTGCCGAGCAGGGAGCCCGATGCGGGACTCGATCCTGGGACTCCAGGATCATGACCTGAGCCGAAGGCAGTTGCTTAACCAACTGAGCCACCCAGGCGCCCAGCTTTTTAGTATTTAAGAAACTCCAAATAAGTCATTCAGAAAGCATGCATTGAATATTTACTGTGTGCCAGCCACCAGTCACCACTAAATGCTGAACCAAAGTTGAACAGTGATAAAAAGGTACATGGGAATTAACAAAACGAGATTTTTTTTTTTTAAGAGTGTTAGAATGGAAAGAGACCTTTGTCTCCAACATTTTTGTATTACTGACAAGGTTGTTAAGTTTTAGAAAATGTTTAAATAACTTGCTCATAATCCTTCAGCCAGCAATGCACATATTTTAAGTTCTACAACTCCCATTTTGCCTACCCAGCAAGTATTGAAATATTCATAGGAGATTTTGAGGCCTAAGGGAAACGACATTATCTGATCGTTATATTGAGTAAAAGAGGAGAAATGCAGTACTGGAAAATTCTCTTAGCTTTTATTTCAATTTAAAAACCAGTAAGAAACCATTTGTGAATTTTCTCACAGGAGATCGGATTTTAAAAAGAAGGTCTTGAATTGAAGAAGCTGATTTTTATTTTGAAATTACAACTAGCTGTTAGCAGGCTACAGTGAAAACAATGAGAAGCTTTCTACCGGCAGTTGGGGCCAGAAGCACAAGCGTCCTCACTTTGCATATATCCCTCTGACTACAGATTTACGGCCTGGGAGTCTCCATCTGATCCTTCTCTGAGCTGAGCTCTGACCTACCTCTTTCCAAAGGAGAATCGTCCTGTTTTTCCAATCTCCTTACAAAGGTTTTCTGCAGTATGCTGCTCACTGTGCTGGTCTAAGAACCTCACTGAGTTCCTAACTATGTGTTTTTCTTCTGATTTCTGCTCTTGTACACACACTGTCAAATCTAAAAAGGTATTGCATTTTTTTTTTACACTTGAAAAAATGCAGTCTTGGGCGCCTGGGTGGCTCAGTCGTTAAGCGTCTGCCTTCGGCTCAGGTCATGATCCCAGGGTCCTGGGATCGAGTCCCACATCGGGCTCCCTCCTCGGGGGGAAGCCTGCTTCTCCCTCTCCCGCTCCCGCTGCTTGTGTTCCTGCTCTCGCTATCTCTGTCTCTGTCAAATAAATAAATAAAATCTTTAAAAAAAAAAAAAGAAAGAAAAAATGCAGTCTAAAAATATGAAGCCTAACTCACTCACTAAGCAGTTTCCCCATATCCAGCACAGTGCTGGGCATTATCTATTGGAGAATCTCATTATTCCTCTGGTGTACTTACTATAATAATTCTTGATTTGGTCTCCCCACTTCCAGTCTTGCCTATATACTGTTGCCAGATAATCTTCTTAAAGCCCAACTCCAATTATATTATTCCCCTGATTAAAAACTAAAAACACCACACACACACACACACACACAAATGAATATAAGTTTAAAAAAAATAGTGAAAGCAGAATAAAGTCTGCATTCCAGCTAAAGGTAATGTATCAGAGTCAATTTCCTGGTTTTGATATTCCACTCTAGCTGTGTAAGATGTCACCGTCGGGGGAAGCTGAGTGATGGGTACACGAGACTGTTCCATGTATGTACTTCCCATGAGTCCATAATTAGTTCAAAATTTACATTTTTTAAAAAGTGAAACCCGTAAAAGGATTTCTTCACATTTTCAAAATACATAAAATTCTGTATTGTAGATCAGCATGCTCTCCAAAACAGAACCACTTAAAATTTTTTAAATATGCCTTGTGTTTACGAAGACGCCTTAGCCTGGATTAATGCCTCTCACTCGTTTTGACTCGTCGAACACGCTTTCGAGATGTGCCTAACACGCTGCTGTTGCCTTCGAGCGCTGAGCGATCATCAGCTGAACACAATCTCTCCCAGCCACACAACCTTGTGCCATCTCCTTTTTGGCACATCTGTCGTATATTATTCAATTTGAAGAGTGATGTTTCAGCCCCCACTAAATTGCTCTTAGAGGACAGAGTTTGTGTCTCACTTATCTTTTTAGTCCCCAAAGATTCTAGTGAGTGCTTTGCTCACTATTTATTGAAGTAAAGGGAAGAATTCCACCTTCAATATGCAGGGGCCGTTGTCGTGTAAAAGTAAAAGTGGGGGTCAGATGTAATCAACAAAGAGTTCAAAAATTTTATACATACTGAGAGGCAAAATAATACGTCTTTTTAATCTAGTATAACTTTTCGTGTTTTTTTGTGTTTTTTAATTTATTTATTTGACAGAAAGATAGCACAAATAGGCAGACCGGCAGGCAAAGGGAGAGGGAGAAGCAGGCTTCCCACTGAGCAGGGAGCCCGATTCAGGGCTCGATCCAGGACCCTGGGATCATGACCTGAGCCGAAGGCAGCCGCTTAACCCACTGAGCCACCCAGGTGCCCCAACTTTTTGTGTTTTAAATATACTTTCTTTGGATATTCTCTGTTAGACACAGTAGAAAATGACCGGGTTGTTCCGATACAGTTGATAGAGGCTCTGACATGGAACTTGAACCAGAGAGTCAGACTGAACAACATGAAGGCAAATCCCAGGGGTGTACAGCATGGGGGTTTCACACCAATTGAGAAGAAATGCCAAATTAGCCAGGTCTCTACAACCACACCTCAGTTTCACCCTTCCATATATTATGTTTTTCTCCATATGAATGTCTTTTCTTGGTTTACTTCCCTTTATCTTCTCATTATTTCTCAGGACTGCTCAATAACAAAGGGTCTAGCAAATCCCTCCAGGGTCGCTGGGATACAGCTCCTATCAAATAAGTTCTGCCATGCATGCCTGGGTGGCTCAGTCGGTTAAGCATCTGTCTTCAGCTCAGGTCATGATCCCAGGGTCTTGGGATCGAGTCCCGCATTGGGCTCTCTGCTCAGCAGGGAGCCTGCTTCTCCCTCTCCTTCTGCCTGCCGCTTCCCCAGCTTGTGAGCTCTCTCTCTCTGTGTTAAATAAATAAAAATCTTAAAAAATAATGGGTATTAAAGAGGGCACATACTGAATGGAGCACTAGGTGTTATGTGCAAACAATGAATCATGGAACACTACATCAAAAACTAATGATGTAATGTATGGTGATTAACATAACATAATAAAATAAAAATTAAAAAGAACACAATTTAGGTCCTGGATAAAGAGACAGGTCCACTAGTTTATAAGTGGAACCACTTGAAATTATTTATTTTTAAAGACAAGTAATATATACAGTTGACCCTTGAACAACACAGTTTGAACAGTTTGGGTAGGCTTAAACGCAGATTTTTTCAATAAATACACAGAGTACTGTAAAAAATAATAATAATAAAATAATTTTTTAAAAAAAGTTCTGCCATGACCTCCTGTAGCTCACCACAGAGCAGTGTTCCAATCCTGAGGCTCGAATGATGGTTTGTGCAGCACTGGGTCTGACACAGCGTTAGTATTTCAGCACCTGTTTTGATGAAAGTACGCGTAAGTAAATAAACGATAATACAACAGTGTAAGAGGAAGCTCGCCTTAAAAAAAAAAAAAAAGTATGTGTACCCATTTACTGAATGTGAACTTCTGCATCTAGTTTCCAAATTTGCTAACACAACTTGTTTTAATCCACTAATCAAGGGGAGTTTTATTCAGATCCTGTTTCCTATCTTGAGCTGTTTTTGAGATGATTAAGCCGCTGGCGTTTGGTAACGAAGTCACATTCAATGAGGCATATTGAGGGCTCCTTAAATGATAGGTACCGCACTGGACACCGAACGGACTTCAATTTTTTCCCAGTCTTTGCGATGAATCTGAAGGCGGCACATATTCCTTTGAACTCCCCATCGGCATCTGCTTGCTAACAAAAGGGTTTTAATGAATCAACTGGAGCTGGCGACATCTTTGAAGGTTTGTACAGCCTACTAGTTCCAAACACGGATCTACCCAGGATCTCAGCTCAGTAGCATCACCGTCTGATGAAAGTCAATTAACTGAAAATTACTTTTTAGTTTATTAATCACACTTTTTCCTCAACATGTACCAAGTGATAATGTACTAAAGGGCAGCTTAATTTTTGCTTACCTGCAATTGATCCTCAGCTGAGGTCATGCTTTTAATTATAGAACTTTAAAAACACACTCTTCAAACTACACCCTCTTCACCTCCTGCACTGAACAATTTCTTTCGCAATTTGCAAAGTCAAAGGGAAGGATATGTTTCTCAAGAAGGGTGCCTTGCAAATATATTTTGATAATTACCCTAAGCGCAGAGCCATGGTAACTCTGTCCGATATAATCTAGAAAGACTTAGCCAGACACAGCTTTTTAAATTAGATGAATGTAGAGGGGAGGGGAGTGGGAGGATGGGTTAGCCTGGTGGTGGGTATTGAGGAGGGCATGTTCTGCATGGAGCACTGGGTGTTATGCACAAACAATGAATCATGGAACACTACATCTAAAACTAATGATGTAATGTATGGGGATTAACATAAGAATAAAATAAATAAATAAATAAATAAATAATAAAATAAAATAAATTAGATGAATGAATCCAAATAACCCTATGTTGTTGGCACCACAGAACTTCACAGAAGCTGTAAGAAATACATTTATTTTAGTTCTGTAAGCTTATGAGGAGATAAACTCACATTAGTTTTTATTGCAGAGACAGAGGTTTCTAGGTGCCATTATTCTGAGTATCCTCAAGAAGATTTCTCCGACATTATAGCCAGGAGTTAGAAGTAAACATCTAATTCCCTATAAGTCTCCGTAATATCCCCATAGATATTTATTACCTGAGAATTGAGGGGAAAATAATATAGTTTGGTATAGTCTATGAAAGGTACTGGTAGAAGTAAAGTGTAATCAGTCTAATTTAAAACATTTAATCGTATACACCAAAGAAACAAGAATTTGATGATTTCAAAGCCAAGAAACACTCTGGATACAGAGCCCGTTAATTCAGAGTTGTGTCGAGAAAATAAATACAAACATTGAGAAATTAATAAAAGCTTTTGAGGAAGCAAAGATATTAAAGCAGTTAGGCTTTGAGTATGGTTGCTTCTCTTACATGTGTGAATATATTTTATATAATGAAAAAATATAACACCGATTTCCTGCCCTCAGAGAGTATCTGGATCGAGCAAATTCCAAGATTTAGTCAAGTAAATACAGAACACATTGAAGAAAAGTACTAAGGGATAAACTGTAACATGAGCTGAAACCTCAAAGAATGTTTAAAATTTGTGCCCCTATTAATTTTATTAATTATATGATATAATAAAATATATAATAAAATATTATTAATTTTATTAATAAATAAAATTTGTACAGATGTGGAAGAGAAAGAAGGGAGAAACATGTACAAATGCATAGATCAGACAACCTAAAACTGAAGATTTTTTTATTAAAAGCTAGGTAGGAATTCTTTCAGGCAGATAAATCTAAAATTAATATAGAGCTAATAAGTGTGTGAGTTCTTGAATAGAGTAGGCAGAAAATTAAATGGCATACCAACCAGTGGTAGAAGACACCTAGGTTTGGGGCGCCTGGTAGAGCATCTGCCTTCAGCTCAGGTCATGATCTCAGGGTCCTGGGATCGAGTCCTGTATCGGACTTCCTGCTTGGTGGGAAGTCTGCTTCTCCCTCTCCCTCTGCCCCCACCTTGCTCTCTATCTCAAATAAATAAAATCTTAAAAAAAAAAAAAGAAGAAGAAAAAGAAGAGAGACCTAGGTTTGTGGGATAAACGATTGCATGTGTTTGTGCGGTGATAGCTTTCATGAAGGCAATAGCAGTCAGATGTGAGAGTCAGGGGTAAACCTGAAATGTATTTCAAATGAAGAAATGGTATAATCTGATGATACACGGATGACAAACTGGATATTTAATAAAGATAGGAGTTAAATTTGATTCCAAATTTTCAGGACTAAGAGAATACAGGAAAAAAATGCCATTAAGTAAATCTGAGGTATAAGAAGGGGAGTGGATACGGAAAATATTCAGAGTGGATTATAAACAGAATCCAAAGGAGACATATAATATCATTAAGAATTATTCAAGGGGCACCTGGGTGACTCAGTCGGTTAAGCATCTGCTTTCAGTTCAGGTCACGATCCCGGCATCCTGGGATCGAGTCCTGCATTGGGCTCCTTGCTCAGTGGGGAGTCTGCTCCTCCCTCTCCCTCTGCCCCTCTCCCTGCTCATTCTCTCTCTCACTCTTTCTCTCAAATGAATAAATAAAAATCTTTTTAAAAAATTATTTAAGCAGGGGTAGGGGGTGCCTGGGTAGCTCAGGCGTTGATCAATCAACCCTTGATTTCAGCTCGGGTCATGATCTCAGGGTCGTGAAATCAAGCCCCAAGTCAGGCTTTGTACTCAACGGGAAGTCTGCTTAAGATTCTCTCTCTCTCTCTCTCCCTCTGCCCCTCCCCACCCCTCACCCAGTTCACATACACTCTCTCTTTAATTAAAAAAAAAAAAAAGCCTTATTCATGCAGGTATTTGGTATTAACTATAGATTGCTCTAAATGTGTAAGTCTTGGGTGAGTGGTTTGGCTAAATATTATGAATTTGTGAAGCATGAATAGAAAGACTGTTCTACTTCCTGAGCGTTGAAGATGTGGCCAAAATAGGGAAGAACGGACAGCCATGGATTACTTTGAAGCTTGTCTCCATAGAGAATAGAGGAAGAATAGAGGAGTAGGAAATGAAATAAAAGACTAGTAGAAGGTCAGAGTTTAGTGCAGTGTAGGGAAGGGGCCACTTTTCTCATTAAGCTCTATGGGCATTCTTAGAATGCGCTATCATTACTTGAAATAAAATATCTTTGTTTAAAGAGAAATTTTTCAGTGAGGGGCTATAATAAGTAAACCTTCAGATCTCAGTGGCTTTGCATAAGGGAAGCATATTCCTTGCTTTCAGGAAATCTAAAACAGATATTCCTTGATTGGTGGGCAGCCTTCCCAGTGTCCAGGCCCTGGAACCTTGTCTCTTGTGGCTTCTCTCTCTTCTAGGGCTTCAGTGTCCTCTGCATTTGGCCAAAGGATAGGAGCAGAGAATGAATTATGTTTTGGAGGTTTTATGAGCTAAGTCTACAAATGGGGTGTGTGTGTGTGTGTGTGTGTGTGTGTTGGTGTGTCACTTTTCCTCACATCCTATTGGCTATAACTCAGTCACCTGGGCTTAACTGCAAGTGTATTTGGGAAATGTAGTCTAGAGGCTCAGGATAACAAGGAATCTGGTTTGGTGGACAGCTAATCAATCTCTGTTACACTCAGTTCTGGGATATATCTGCTAAATGATGATAAGGATAAAGGGATAGGAACCAGATAAAATTTCAACATTTAATTTTTGATGTTATTCACATGAGTATGGAATTAGATCATTATTTTTTTTCATCTTTCATCAAAATGCTCATGTTCTAGTTTTCATCCTGCCATTGAGTTGATGAACTTCAGCAAATCACATTTCCCTTATTCATAGTTCTACTAATGTTGGTGGTAAAGTTATACTAAAAATTTTTGTGAGCAATACTCAAAAGAAATGGAATTTATTGTGTTTGACAGAAATATAATAAGTGAACCAATGTACCATTCACTCATTCTTTGTGGTGAAACAGGCAAAACAAGGAAGAAAGCTAAGAGCACTGCAGAACATTTCACCTTCTTTGGACCGCATGAGTGAGAATAACCGACAAAACAGCTGACTCGGGAGAATTAGGATTTCAGTAAAGGGGAGCAAGCATACTCCTGGTTAACCTAGCAATGAGTCCACGCATTATCCATAATAGCACTGTGATATCATAAATCACAAGCAGATGAACCAAATGGTCATTTGAATCAGAGAAATGAGTGTCTTATTTGGAGGGACATCTGAAGACAAGTCTACTGAACATGTCTCTTAAGAAGATGTGAGGTAATGACAAGAAAGAATTTTAATTAAAAATAGTTAAAATTGATCAAAAAGACAGGAAATAATAAGGGTTGGAGAGGTTGTGGAGAAAAAGGAAACTTCATCCACTGTCAGTGGGAATGCAAACTGGTATAGCCATTATGGAAAACGGCATGAAGATTCCTCAAAAAATTAAATATTGAGCTCCCATATGAGTTAGCTATATACCACTTCTGGGTATTTAACCTAAAGAAAATGGAAGCGGCAATTTGAAAAGATATATTCACCCCAATTTTCATTGCAGCATTATTTACAATAACCAAGATATGAAAACAACCTAAATGTCCATGGATGGATGAATATATAAAAAAGGATGTGATAATATATCTATGTCATATATATTTCATATCTATTTCATGCTATTCAGCCATAAAAAAGTAAATTTTACCATTTATGACAACATGGATGAAACTTGAGAATATTATGCTTAGTGAAATAAATCAAAGACAAATACTATATGATTTCACCTACATGAAGAACATAAAAAACAAAATAAGCTAAACAAAACTGATAAGCATGGAGAACTGACCAGTGGTTGTGAAGGGGGGAAAGTGTTGAGGGGTAGGCAAAATGGGTGAAGGGGGTCAGTTGTATGGTGATGTACATTAACTAGACTTACTGTGTTGATCACTTCATAGTGTATACAAAGACCCAATTATTATGTTGCACACCTGAAACTAATATGTTATATGCCAATTTTTTCTCTATTTAAAAAAAAAAGAACTGATTCTAGTTTGTATGCTCTCTTCTGCTGAGTCTTGAATGTATTTATTGTTTCTTCCATCAATTTGCTTAAACTTAGTAGCAAAATGTCAAGGGGTTTTGCATGCTTACTCTGTCTTACCATCACCATTTTGCTCTTGGCTGTCATGAAGAAGGAGCTGGCTTAGGAAATAAGCATCACTGACCAGCACAATTTGGTTGGGACTTGTAGCAACTGTAACAGTCATGGCTTAGATCGGTGGATCTCAAGCTTGTCTACAGAATGAAATATAGAACAAAAATGTAAACACCGGGATGCCTGGGTGGCTCAGTCATTAAGCGTCTGCCTTCAGCTCTGGT
Organism: Leptonychotes weddellii; assembly: GCF_054177405.1. NCBI lineage: Eukaryota > Metazoa > Chordata > Mammalia > Carnivora > Phocidae > Leptonychotes > Leptonychotes weddellii. Next base: position 69,418,398 of record NC_138380.1, on the reverse strand, counting down.
CATGATCCCGGGGTCCTGGGATCAAGCCCCGCATCGGGCTCCCTGCTCAGCGGGAAGCCTGCCTCTCTCTCTCCCACTCCCCCTTCTTGTGTTCCCTCTCTCGCTGTGTCTCTGTCAAATAAATAAATAAAATCTTCATTAAAAAATGTAAATACTGCTGCCGGATCCTCATCACTACTGACTCTGGTTTTCTTGATGAAATCTGTAGCCTGGTAATCTGAATTTTTCAAGAGCTCCCTAGGTGATTCTTCTGTCAAGTCAAGGCCAAGAACCACTGGTTCAGGTTTTTCTCCTTTCTCTCTATTGCCCAGGAAACTGGACTGTGTCTCTGAGAGTACAGTGAGAATCCAGGGAAGTAGAATTTAGAGTTAGCACTGAGGATTATAATTATTAGCTAGACTTCATTATGTTCCTTGAATATATCCATTTGTGTTTATGTGTCAGGCATTGTTCTCCAGTCTTGAAATACACAGTGAACAAAGGCACACAAAGGTCTCTTCTCTTGTGAAGCTTATGTTAACCAGGAGAGACACAATAAACAATACAATAAATGCCACTGTTTATTAAAAGGTGATTAAGTGCTCTGTAACAAAAAAAAAGGAAAGCAAGGTATGGGGGAATCAAGAATGCTGGGAGAGGTGATGGAATTACACTTTTTTTTTTTTAAGATTTATTGATTTATTTTAGAGAGAGGAAAGCAGGCGGGGAGGGGGGAGGAGAGAGGGAGAGGAGAGAGCCCCAAGCAGATTCCATGCTGAGCGCAGAGCCTGATGTGGGGCTCGATCCCACAACCCTGAGACCATGACCAGAGCCATGCTTAACTGACTGCACCACCCAGGCGCCCCTCAGAAAAGCTTTTTTTTTTTTTAGACAATGACTTTTTTTTTATTATGTTATGTTAATCACCATACATTACATCATTAGTTTTTGATGTAGTGTTCCATGATTCATTGTTTGCATATAACACCCAGTGCTCCATTCAGTATGTGCCCTCTTTAATACCC
>NC_138380.1:69387609-69416894 GCF_054177405.1 Leptonychotes weddellii | reverse complement strand
GGATCATGACCCGAGCCGAAGGCAGACGCCCAACCACTGAGCCACCCAGGCGCCCCTAAACCACATCTTCTTTATCCATTCATCTGTCGATGGACATCTTGGCTCTTTCCATAGTTTGGCTATTGTGGACATTGCTGCTATAAACATCGGGGTGCACGTATCCCTTCAGATCCCAAATTACACTTTTAAATAAGGGCATCAGAGAGACATTTAATCTGACCTTTGCTAAGCACCTTCTGTGTATTATTTCATTCCTTTTTCCCTCAGAGCCTGTGGCTATTATTACCTACATTATACAGAAGTAACTGAGGCTCCAAGATGTAAAGCCACCTGCTTAAAATCATCTAGTAACTGGGTATAGAGCCATTAATAAAACTCAGGTTTTTTTGAGCCCAAAGCCAATGCTCTTACCCACTGCACATGATTCCTTCTTTCTTTTAGTCATATTTTTATTTATCAGATTAATACATCTGGTAGTGTTCCTTCCATTTAGACATCACATGGCTCTTCCTGGATTATTAATCTGGACTAATGTTCCCCGGGGATAGTCTGCCCCTAACAGAAGCCTTACTATAGCCTTGGGACAACGATGCCAAGTTCCAAAAAAGATATATATGATTTATTTCACATCTCTGAGTTAGTCTAGGTATGTGCTGTTTTCAATGACTGTCAAAAGTTGAAACCACAATTTCTAATTTGATTTTTTTTTTAAAGATTTTATTTATTTATTTGAGAGAGAGAATGAAAAACAGAGAGCATGAGAGGGAGGAGGGTCAGAGGGAGAAGCAGACTCCCCGCTGAGCAGGGAGCCCGATGTGGGACTTGATCCCGGGACTCCAGGATCATGACCTGAGCCGAAGGCAGTCGCTTAACCAACTGAGCCACCCAGGCGCCCCTCTAATTTGATTTTTAATGGTCAGACTCTCACTATATATTCATGTGGCTTAAGTGGCAAAGGAATTGTCTGGGGCCTCTCATTTCCTAATACATCACCTCGGGAGTTAGGATTGCAACAGGAATTTAGGTGGGACACAAATAATCAGTCCATGGCAGAGGTGAATACAGCACTTCCTGAAATCATGGAAATGTCAGGGAACAATGCTTTCATTTCTAAAGATGTGATGGATATAAAACACAGGTGTGTGTGTGTGTTTGTGTGTGTGTATGTGTGTGAGTAAAATGATATCTTTACTCTGTAATATTTCAACTCTACCATGATATGGGAAATTAAACTGAATATGCATATATTGAAATATCTGGTCTTAAGTATAAGCTTTGGGGGGGGGGCACCTGGTGGCTCAGTCGGTTAAGATTCTGCCTTTGGTTCAGGTCAAGATCTCAGGGTCCTGGAATGGACCCTGCATCAGGCTCCCTGCTCAGTGGGGAGTCTGCTTCTCCCTCTCCCTCTGCTCCTCCACCCCCCACTCATGTGCTCTCTCTCTCTCTCAAATGAATAAAACAAATCTTTTTAAAAAATTTAAGCTCTTTTGTCCATTTGCCACTATTTTTACTAAATAACTATTTTATCAAGAAGATATCCTTGAGGGTTAGTTAAGTAATCTTTGCTCCAAGGCAATTTTTTAGACATTTAAAAGGAACATTCTTTGTGCCATGTTTAGAATATCTAAAGAGAATAGTTAGTAAATCAGTATGGATACTGTGAATAGTCAATATTCTTCTATCTTTAAAATATATCTTTGGTTATGTCTGTTCTCAAAGTTCTTGTTCAAGTCTTTATCTTCTATCACAGAGGAACTTACACAGATCCCTTCCAATATTCACTGTGGCTGAAAGAATACAACCCAGAATCCTGTTTGGTCCACAAGGCTTTCAGAGTCTGGCTCTTACAACACCACTGTCACATAGCATTCCCCACCTTGCTCAATACACTCCAGCCACAGTAAACCTTCTTTCTTTTCCTTGGACATGTCCCCTCTTGCCCACCCACAGACCTGGCACATTTCGTCTTCTCCTGACTGGTTCATCTTCATCATTTATGGCTCACCTCCAAAGTCCTACCATTTAGTAGACATACGTGTATCTATTAATCTATTTAACATCCCTATTATGTTATCCTGCTGTTTGCTACAGTCTCCCTTGCAGTCTCTGTTAGATTACCCTGTTGTTTTCTGCCTACCACTCTTCCTATCTTGTTTATGTATTTGTTTCCTTGGTTATTCTGCCTCACCCACTAGAAAATAGGCTCCCTGATACATAGACCTTATTATCTATATGCACAGACCTTATTTGTATCCACACAACACTGCCTTCAATAAATAGTTGTTAAATCAAAAAATGAGTAAATTATCTGCATACTATGAGACAGACATTAAAGCCTGATGCATTTTATCCACAATGTATATGAAAGAAAAAGGGAGAAAAATATGTTTGTCTGTGCAGAGATATACGTGTATTCTGTGCATTCTGTAAGTGTGAGGATGTGTGGGTTGAGCTTTCAGAGCAAGCCCAAATACATACTTTTGAAATACGAATTCGTACAGTTGTTTCGCCATTTTATTAACTGTAGTTCCAATCAGTTGTACAGGGATTTTATTTTTTACTATATAAAAATTACCTTTATATTGGTTTGGGGGGTACCTTACATTAGCTTTTGGGAGAGTTATTTACACATGAATACATTTGTACCTGCCCACTGTGATCCAATAACCAAAAAAAAGCCAGGCCTAGGAGTTATCAAATGTAATAACCAGGCCTTCAGATATGCAAAGGAGAAAAGACATTTGGTAGTTTAATGCTCCTTATAGCTGGAGAATTCAGATTCAAGACATCAAACTGTGTAGTGCTCCACTAACCGACACTGCTTTACGTGTTTGGAAAGAAATATGAAAAGAAAAGGACCTTCCCGTTTTGCTAAAGTTGGTTTCCAATGCAAAAACAATAGATGAGAGGAATTTGGCATTTAAGGAAACACTGTTTTGTCAGAAGAGGGATTCTCAGGAGGCAATATGACATTGCAAAGCTTGCATTCACCTCCCCAGCAAAGGTGTGGATTTATCTGGAAAAAAAATAATAGGAGGAAAAATTAAGAAAGCGTATTGCTTGGTTGAATGATACAGAGGGAAATTACCCATTTAAAAATCCCACAGACGGATTCTGATATGTGGTTGCTGGTCTCAGCAATGCTTTGGTCAGTCATCTACCTCAGGGCTGTATGAGGACACAAATGGGAGATACCAAGACTTACTTTCCGCATCTACATTTGCTCCATCTCAAGCGCTACTTTTATCTGGAGTCCTCTGTCACCAAGCTGAAAGAAATCCTCTGCCACGTGAAGACTCTCTTTTAAAATTGTATTATCCTTATTTTTTAGATTATTTTTTCTCCTGTTCCCAGCCAAGATACTAATATTATTCAAGTGCTTCAAAGATATATTGCTTGCACTTTGCAGACAATATCAGGTATTGTCTCTGGTTAAACCTTTATGAAAAAGCTGATTTTTCTCTATAAGAGAAAACTTGTGTAGCAGGACAACAAAAGACTTGCATACTGCATTCTTAAATCTGAATGAACCTGCTGGATTGATAAGAACACTAAAACCAGAATTAGCATATTGTTCAAACTCAGCCTCTCAGCAGTGGCCCTGAGCTATATAATTCACTTTCTCTCATTCATTATTATTCTCAGATAAGGGGAAAGGAAAAAGAAACTCCAATGTACATATTAATATTGGAGTTGTGTGAAAGAAAATGTAGCTTTCTATAGGAGGATGAAAGGATGAAAGATGATGAGATTTCCATATGGAAATTTCCTGAAGAGTGATGCCAGATAAAAACCTAAACAGTAAGACCTTTGTTCCTTAAAAAAAAACAACAACAAATCTTTCACTTTGAAACTATTACAAATATTGGTGTTATTTCAAATCTGCAAGTGTCTAAATCATTATTTCCAGACATACGTAATACAGAATCAGGTGCACAATTAATTAAATGAGAAATAAACATATTTCTCAAATATCCTTGAAAACAATACTGGAAAATTCTATTTAGACTGTGTTGAAATCTTATTAAATCTACTAATCTCCTAATTATACTTTTAAGGCTATAGGAAGATTGTATCATCATCTCATCTCCATCCTTTTCTAGAAATCTTCTCTACCTTCAGCCATTCTCATATTCAAAACCACCCATTCTGTCAGCTAAATCATTCTAATAAGCTCCTTTACAACAAAGTGCTACTAAGTAACAACCTCTATCCCAGAGGAATGTTTTATTTAAACAAAGGGCTATGAAAAAGAGAAAGTTTAAGCCAAAGAAATAGTTCTCAAACAGTAAAATGTCAGGTATTCTTGCCAGCGCACACATAGTAGGAAACATGGCCCTCCACAATTAAAACCACACAACGTTATCATCTGTTTTGCTTGCATGCGGCCCAGTCCTCTGAGACCATGGTCCTCCAAATTTAGCACACATTTGAAGCACCTGGAGGGCTTCTTAAAACACAGATTGCTTAGTCTCACCCCCAGAGTTTCTGATTCAATAGGTATGAGATGGAGCCAAAGATTTGGTATTTCTAATTATCTGCAATGCTGCTGGTTGGTGGGCATACTTTGAGACCCACGGATCTAAGTTAATGATTCTCCTACTTATCCGAAATCCCTTAAGGAGCTTTAAAAATCTGGATGCTGCCCACAGAGATCCTGGTGTCATGTGTCTGCCATGTGACCCAGAAATAGCCTTTTCCAAAGATCCCGAGGTGATTCTATTGGGCAGCAAACGTTTTGATTCACTACTCAAAGTACATTAACGATAATAATACGAATATATAATTAGATAATACTGCTCTTATACTCCCAACCTAAACTAACAATATCAGATGTGTGCTCACTAAACACCAATCATATGTGTCAGGTACTAGGAGTCCTCAGGCCCGCAAAGTCCCATGTGCTGTGACCCCTGGAAATCTTTCTGACCTCACATCTCAACACTTTTCTGCCCCACCTGCCCACAGCCATTCTGCTCCGGGCACAAAGGCCTCCCTGCTGCTCCTTCAGCACATCAAATGCACTCTCGGCTCAGGGCCTTTGCGCCCACTGTCCGCCCTCCAGGAATGCCCTGTGCCCGTGGCTTCCTCCGTCCCTTCCTCTAGATCACCTCAAATATCATCACTTCAAAGACACCTTCCTGACCTCTTTGTCTAAGACAGCCCTGCCTTCCCTCACTCACTCACTTTATCTCCTTATCCCCCCACTTTGTCTTTAGAGCACTTAGAATACATTTATTTATTTATTATCTGTCTCATTCTACTGAACATAAGCCCCATGACAGTAGAGTCTGATTTTGTTCTGTTTTATTTCTATTTAAATTCCAGTTAGTTAGCATAGAGTGTAATACGAGGTTCAGATGTACAATATAGTGATTCAACACTTCCATACATCACCTGGTGCTCATCACAACAATCGCCCTCCTTCATCCCCGTCACCTATTTAACCCATCCTCCCACCAACCTCCCTTTTGCTAACCCTCAGTATGTTCTCTGTAGTTAAGTGTCCATTTCTTGGGTTGCTTCCCTCTCTTTTTTCTCCCTTTGGTCATTTGTTTTGGTTCTTAAATTCCACATATGAATGAAATCATATGGTATTTGTCTTTCTCTAACTGACTTATTTCACTTAGCATAATACTCCCTAGCTCCATTCATATCCTTGCAAATGGCAAGATTTCATTCTTTTTGATGGCTGGGTTATATTCCATTGTGTATATAGACCACTTCTTCTTTATCCATTCATCTGTCGATGGGCACTGGGGCTATTTCCATAATTTGGCTATTGTAGATAATGCTGCTATAAATCTTGGGGTACATGTATCCTTTGGAATTAATATTTTTGTATCCTTTGGGTAAATACCTAGTAGTGCAATTGCTGGATTGCAGGGCAGTTTGAGGAACCTCCATACTGTTTTCCAGACTGGCTACTAGGTTTTGTTCACTGCTATATACCCAATGCCCAGTGATGTGCCTGGCATATAATAGACACTAAATCAATATTGTTAAACCTCTGAAAATGGGATTCATGGTTTAAAAAGAAAATGGGCACTAAATGATATGAGAAGAATAATCCATATGGCTAGAAAAGCACAAAAGACGAGCAAGGAACCACCCTAAAAAGTGGTCAGAGAAGGCTTCCCAGAGGTGATGAGTTCTCGAGTTAAGTACTGAAAATCAGTAGTCATCTTCCAGGAGAAGGGTGGTAGAAATTGCTCAGAGTATAGCACACTGATGAACTGAAAGAAAACTAATAGGTAATTCAGCATGGGTCTACTAAATTTCCACTAGGAACAACATGCTATAATTGAAAAATAAAATATACAAAAAAGACTCAGATTGAAATCCAAGAACATGAGATCCTGAAAGGCTAGAATCAGATTAATGGATTTTAAAAATCTTTTTCCTGCCCTACTACTCTAGCAGGTGACACTGTGCACATAGTAGGCTCTCAATTAGCATCTTGATGAATTAGTTTATGAATGAAGGAATTGCAAACCATGAGATTTCAGGATCTCATTTACTTTTCCACCATGACTTACACACAGAAGGGGCTCAAAATAATTATTGATCAATGATCCCCTAAGATGAATGATATTTACTATACTTTACTCAAATTCCAGACTATAGGACTCAACCTACATGAACATTCCTTAGGTATTATCATTATTGTATCTGTCAAAAAGAAACAATAATTATTTCATTCCATTACATTTTCTTCACAAGCCACCATGTAATACAACTGTTTCCAGCTTTGATTTTATGCTAAAGTTTCTTTACAAAAATTATTCAGTAAATTATTTGGTGCAAGATGCCTCTTTGTACTAACCAAAAGACAGGCAAAATCTTTTGTTTTTTTAAACCTGTCAACCTCATGAAATAGTACATCCAGGTTTTTGTAATCTTCTTATCCTATTTTTAATCTTGAGATACCTGACAAATTCTTAACATCCTTCTGTTGTGACACATCTTAAAAAAGACACCACAGAGAAAACTAGACTGAATACTTCTCCGACAATCAAGTTTTAAAATTAATTTAGATTTAATAAACACTAACCTTTTAACTCCAAGCTTCCTCTGCTAGAATCCTGAAGATATCAGAAACATGACTGAGGTAAAATAAGCAATATCTATCACAATTTTGGTAGGCCAGCTCTAAAGTAGCCCAGTGATCCCTGCCTCTTGGTATTCGGGCTCTTAGGTAATCCCCTCTCCTTGACTGTGGGGCTAGGTCTGTCAATTCACTCTAACAAAATACACAAAAGTGATGAAGCGCCACTTCCAAGGATAGGTTCCAAAAAAACGGTGGCTTTTGTCTTGGACCTACTGTAGCTCTATCTCCTTTTTGAGCCATCAATCATGGAGCCACTCAGGCCGCCTATGGAGGAGGCCCACACGGTGAGCAAGGTGAGGCAGCCTGCTGGCGCCTGCATGAGCGAGCTGGGGAAGGGCCTTCACAGGAGTCCTGCAACAGCTACGTGAGGGAGCTGTGAAGAGGATTCTACAGCCCCAGCTGAGCACGAGGTGGCTTCAGTTCCGACTGGCAGCTCGTGTGCAGCCTCATATGACACTGAACCAGAGGTGCCCAGCTCAGCCACACCTAGATTCCACAGAAACTGTGGGGTAATTAATATTTGATGCTATATGTTGCTAAGTTTTGGAAAATTTTGTAACTAATACAATAAGGAAATCCAAGGAAGATGCCATTATTTGATTTCTACCCTCATGTGGTTGCCTGCCTTCTCCTCCACAGAGGTAATCTAGCATATCGGTTGAGCACTAACTCTGAGGGCCAATACCGGACTGTGAACCACTGCTCCGACTCTTATAAGGAATAACGTGATGATAACACCATCTACCCCACAGGCTGTGATAGTAATTAAATGAGATGACAATTGATACTTAGTGTTCTGAGATCACGGCTGCTCTTACGATCCCTCCTTTACCGACCTACATTTACATTCTCCACTTCATGTAGACAACAGAGGAATGAACTGATGAGTTCAACCCTCTTAAGGCTCATAATTTCTCTTCCCTCCTATGGTTTTCCTTTCTGCCATTCTTCCTCACACACCCAATATTTTTGAAGTTACATTGCCTTGATGATTTTATTTATTGGGCACTGAAAACAGTCTACAGCCAACAGACGTGTACATCTTCCTCATGTAAAAGTTTCTGGCTGGCTTTGGCTTAATGTCTTTAAGATCACTGAGTCTCAGATAAAACCTATTGATATAACTAAACCCATTATATTTAAATTTTTTAGTAAATATTATAATTGACTTGAACTGCTTGCTTGCCATCATTTTAAAATCAGTTTACTTTCTTGATATTGGAAGTCTATAATGGTTACATTTGGAGACATAAATCCATTCCTATAAGTGACCTTCAAGTTTCTTTAGGGATTTATATACTTTTTACCAACTAGCTAAAATGAAAAAAATTTTTTTTCACTGAGCTTTTAAGTGCTTTCTTTAAAAAAAATTATTCATTTATATGAGAGAGAGAGAGAGAGAGAAAGCATGAGTGGGAGAGGGAAGGGGAGAGGGAGAGAGAAAATCTCAAGCAGACTCCAGGCTGAGCACAGAGCCTGATGCAGGGCTCGATCTCATGACCCGGAGATCATGACCTGCACTGAAACCAAGAGTTGGACGCTTTACCCACTGAGCCACCCAGGCAATTTCAATAAAGTGACATGTGCTCCTAAGAAATGCTCAGTGATTCTTTAGCACAAGGTTGAAAAATACTGCAAACTTAGAACACAGTGAGAAGTAGCATGGCTGGCTGCTTAAGAGTGCCAACCTTGGGAGCCAGACTGCTTGGAATCAAATTCTATTCTTACTTCTAACAGCACCACCCAGGCAATTTACTTCACCTCTGTAAAATATGGATAACAATGGTATCTGCCGGGTAGAGTTTTTATAAGGATGACATGAGTTAATACTTCTAAGTTGCCTAGAATCTGGTATATAATATATATCATATTGCTTGATAAATAAAAATAAAATAAAGAGTGAGGTTTAGAGCTTTCTGAAATGGAAATTTATTTATTTATTTTTATTTACTTTTTTTTTTTTTACCATGAAATGCCAGCTGGAGGCTTAATCTTTTTTTTTCTTTTTTTATTATTATATGTTAATCACCATACGTTACATCATTAGTTTTTGATGTAGCGTTCCATGATTCACTGTTTGCATATAACACCCAGGGCTCCATGCAGAACGTGCCCTCTTTAATAGCCATCATCAGGCTAACCCATCCTCCCACCCCCTTCCCCTCTAGAACCCTCAGTTTAAAAAGAAACCAAAACATAAAAGTGAAAGGAGAACTTCATGATAATCTTAAGTGTTCTATCTCTGAGTCCTATAAAAAATAACTCATCTTTTTTCAAACACATCACAAGAATATCTACATTCAGAAGAAACACATGAGCACTCGAGGACCATCCAGGAGACAACACTGGTTGAAACAAGCAGAGACTTGAATGGACACTGTGAATGACATGGAATCAAACCTACTATGTTCTAATCATATTAATTGGGATACAAGTGGAATTTGGAGGTTGTATAAAGGCAAACCACTTTAATTCAGCAGTTCTGGCCAGTAAATCTCAAGTATCAGCTGAGATGAAAATTTATTTGTACCTTCACTCATTCACTTGGCATATACTGAGAAGCAGATTTCTTGAGAGACCAAGATGAATAGTTACTGGCTTTAGGAGGCTTACTCTAGAGAAAGAATAAGATCCATGAAAAACAGACTGTTCTGTGTGCCCTAATGAAGCCATTTCACAGATGTAATGATAATGTAGTGAAAAGACTATGTGGAGGAGATAATAAATATGGGCTTTTCAAAAGAAGTAAAAATATAAAGACATTTAAAAAAAGAGCAAATGTTGAAGTGATAACTAAAGGCAGGTGACATCCCAGGAAGAGCAATCAGGCTCTACGGAAGCATGGATAGGCACCTGAGTGTTGAAAATTAACCAAAGCCAACGATGCTGTGTTTGAAATGTATGGGAGAAAGTGGTGGAAAAGAACACAGATACATAGTAGGGGGGAAAGTCTTGAAAGGGCTGAGTACCACAGTATGAGATACATAGTTCTTCTTAAAGGCCAAGAAATGTTCACAAAAATGAGCTGCTGGTCAAATAAGCTTGGGAAATGCTGAATAGCACATGTCATTGGAGAATACTTTGTCTATAAATGTTCTAAGCAATCACAAAGAAATTATTTTACAGACTTATTTGAATAGGGAAATTCAAATGGAATTCCATTTTCTGGAAATCACTGTCCTTGGGAATATATTTTAGAGAATGTTATATTGTAGGCAATCGGGAGTAACTTTGCTTTATTTTAAAGATTTATTTATTTATTTGAGAAAGAGACAGAGAGAGTGGGGGAAGGGGCAGAGGGAGAGAGAGAATCTCAAGCAGATTCCCCAGCTCAGAGTCTGATGCAGGGCTTGATCTCACGACCCCAAGATGATGACCTGAGCTGAACAGGGGTCGAGCTCCACCGACTGAGCCACCCAGGCACCCCAAACTTTGTTTTGATATGGAAGACAAATTTGAATAGAAAAAAAAGACTCAATCAGAGAGAAAGGAAGGAAATGAGTAGAGTGCCAAGCAAGGAAAGGGCAAGGGGATGTCAACAACGAGATCATTAGGAGGCAGAACAACAGGACATGGTATCCGATTAAAGGTGGAGTCAGAGAGAGAGAAGTAAGTTTAAAGTGACCGAGAGATTTTACCATTTATTTTTTATAATAATTCCTTTTTTTAAAGATTTTTATTTATTTATTTGTCAGAGAGAGAGAGCACAAGCAGAGGGAGAAGCAGGCTCCCCGCTGAGCAGGGAGCCCGATGCAGGGCTCGATCCCAGGACCCTGAGATCATGACCGGAGCCAAAGGCAGACACTTAACTGACTGAGCCACCCAGGTGTCCCAGAGATTTTATCATCAAAAATTGAGTAGTTGTTGTCTTCCTTTTAGGTGTCAAACACAAAAAAGGTTCAGAAAAATTCAAACAAATATAAGAGAAACACTGACCTTAGGAACTTACAGATAGGTAGAGAATGCTAAACCAAGACAGAGCAAATGTGTTAGAGGTATCGTTTCTTCAATGTTCAGGGATTTTGCTTGTTGAGCCATTTTTTCTATCCCTGCAGAGCCCCACCCCTCTTTAATATTCCTGTGAAAGCCCTTAACATTCCTGTTGCCAATGCAGTTCTTTCTCCAGGAAGATTCCATTCACTTACACCCAGGGTGAATTTAAATAGATGCATTTGTCTCTTAGATATTTCTAATTTAAGCTTATTAGTCTAAAACACATTAGAGGCTTTACCTTTGGGACATAAAGTACATCAACAAAGGGAAGAAGAGTATATTCTTGGGGAAAAAAAGAGTTTGAATCACCCTAAAAATCACAGGGCACAGGTGGCTGGCCTACTCCTTGTTAAGAATAGCTCTGGACCTGTGAGGGGGTAGAAAAGTAACATGCCCTTAATTTTATTCTCAATGCTTGTGAAGTACACAACACAGCATCATCTTTCCAAAATACCTAGGAATACACACGTTGAGATGAACATTCCCTCAAGTGCAAACCACTATTCTTTACAACAGAATAGACAGAGAGGTTTGTTTTAAAGATGCAGATTCTTGGGGCACCTGAGTGTCTCAGTCAGTTAAATGACTGACTCTTGGCTTTGGCTCAGGTCATGATCCCAGGGTTGTGAGATGGAGCCCCACTTCGGGCTTGCTGCTTGGCGGGGAGTCTGCTTGAGATTCTCTCCCTCTTCCCCTCCATCTGCACTCTTTCTCTCTCTCTCAAATAAATAAATAAATCTTTAAGAAAAAAAAAAAAAGATGCAGGTTCTCAGATTCTATCCTTAGGAATCTCTAGATTAGAGACCAGGAATCTGAATTTTTACCCAACACCCCTAAATGACTCTTTATGAACACTAATATTCAAGAACTATTGACTATATAAAATGTATGGAAATTATGTTAGGTAGAAAGCTCAATATAAAATATAGGCAAACAACATTTGGTTAATCAGATTTGGGGCTATTTTTCTCAGCAGTGATAGAGAAGCCAGAAGGCAAATTTCACTGTGAACTTGCTTTAGGTAAGTTAATTATAGAGGGATTTACCAGTATTTCTCAGAATGGATTTAGAATCATTTTGGAACATTTTTATTATCTTGATTTAAGAAAGGATTTAATTTTAAATCATTCTAATTTGAAAGAGCTAGTCGATATAATCAAATTTTAACCAAAAATGGTAATGGTATTTATTTGACATTACTTCAGTTTGTTGTTCACAAATTTGAAATAGCTGAAGATCGTCTTGTGCAAGACAAAAATGTAAATTTAAAATAATTATTTTGGAACATTCACATCATAAAACTGAATGATTCTTTTGTTTGCTATTGAAAGATAGATATGAGACTCTATGAGGACAACCATCTCCATTTTAAGTTTATAGTTATATTTTTAATACAAAAAGCAAATTATTCACAGTTTAGATTTTTCCATCAACAAACAGGTATTAACACATATGTAATACTATTTAGAAAAAGCTCATAGGTTACATTTAAACTTTTCTGGAGACAAATGTTCTGTGCTTATTTTAAATGTTGCATAGATGATATCTGCCCAAATTAACATGAAAACTGAAAATACATTTTTACCCTGTTAACTGACTTCATCTTACTCCTTTTGTTTATGCTCTGATTAGAAAATTATATTTTACTTGCTCAAAACTCAATTTTGCAATTTAATATTCATTTAAGCAACACTTCTTATGCTTGGCTAAATATAAGGATCATTAGGGAATTTCTTAAACTTACTAATTCTCAGGTTCCACAGAAATTTGAGGGATAGGGCTAGACTACTATGTGCTTTAGAAACTTACTGGGTAATTCTAATGTCTGGCCAAGGTTGAGATACCTGGTTTATGGGGAAAAGACACAGTTCTAGATGTGCAGAAGACTCTCTTGTTGTTAGATTTGCTTATCACATGAAGAGTTTCAATTAATAGACTCCAGCTATGTGAATGACTCACATCTGCTCAGTGGCATGGCGTTATGTATGTGTGTATATGTGTGCCCATTCATGTGTGTGCATGCTTTGGGATTTGTTTGTTCATTTGCTTGTTTTTACCATTAACAAAAAATACAATTTTCTAAATATTTTACTCTTCACACCAGTCTCTCTTAGGCATGGCTGGATGCTGCAGTCAAAGCCAAATTTTGCCTTACATGTCCAAAGTGTCACTGCCACCAAGTATTAGTGAGGAAAGGAGCTGAAGACAGCCCAGACTTGTTGCTAGACATCATAAAACTTACCTTAAATGTTTTTTTTTTCAATATATTGTCTGAAATACCTTAAAACTTAAAGACGTAACACACTTTAGTCAAAATTAAAATATACGTCATTTCCAGTTTGGTATGTATTGGTTTCAATATATCAAATCAAGATTATGCTTAAAATAATATAGAAGACTATTTAATGATAAAAGCATGAAAATATACTCAAAATATATAGTCAAGATTTGACTTGAAATATATGTACGACAGAATCTCAATTTTATTGTGGAAAATGTTCTCAATATAAATGGGGAAAAGACAAAAGCTATAAAATACAATGTTAACATTGTTTACTTCTAGGTGATGAGTGCCAGCGATCTTATATTCTGTATCTTTTCAAATTTTCCCTGAATGAACATTGCATTACAAAGCCAGATTACTTCCCAACTGGTTGTATAAATCAAAGGGATTCATAAAAAAATATTTATATTAAATTTATTTTCTAAAAATATACTGTTATTTTTAATTAAAAAAATAATGCAAAACTACATATTTTACCCATACTTTTCTGATTGTTGAATTCTTAAAGGAGGAATGACTTTGCCTATTTTTACCTTAGGAGAAATGATCTAAGTTGAGTCTATTTGGCTTATGCAACTTAGTTGGTTGGATTCACACATTTGCAGAACCCAGGAAGGCAAATATGTTCAAGAAGATGCAGCAAAATATCCACATGCCAACTCTCATTTTATCTACCCATTTTCTAATTTGTCTTGTCTCTTTTTCTTCTATGCTCTTCTTTCACTTTTAATAGCATGTTCACAACAAAAGAAAATTTTAATTTTGGCATTTTATTAAATGCCACTGGATAAGTGTCTGCAACATGCTCAGCTGCTAACATATATGAAATAGAGAATGTAGGGGCGCCTGGGTGGCTCAGATGGTTGGGCGTCTGCCTTCGGCTCAGGTCATGATCCCAGGGTCTTGGGATCGAGTCCTGCATCGGGCTCCCTGCTAGGCGGGGAGCCTGCTTCTCTCCCTCTGCCTCTGCCTCTCTCTCTCTCTCTGACTTTCATGAATAAATAAAAAAAATTAAAAAAAAAAAAAGAAATAGAGAATGCAGACCTTGTTTCAGAGCCTATAAGCCAGACAAAAATAAAGCAATTTTTAAATCTCCAATGACGTCTCTATTTTTACTTTTTTAAATTTTTTAAAAGATTTTATTTATTTATTATTTGAGAGAGAGAGAGAGCAGGATCAGGGGGAGGGGCAAAGGAAGAGCTGGAGAGAGAGAATCTTAAGCAGACTCTGCAGTAAGCGCAGAGCCAACCTCCAGGGCTCAATCTCATGACCCTGAGATCATGACCTGAGTCAAAATCAAGAGTCAGATGCTAAACTGACTGAGCCACCCCAGCGTCCCTACAAAATGATTTCTCCATTTTTAAAGAGTAACAGAAAAGATCTCAATAATTATCCTTAACTAGGACCTCATTATTAAGTAAATTTATGTTTACTAATATGAACTAGAAGTGGTGGTTAGAACAACATTAGGTTAAGTGATTTGATGTTTGAGGAAGGACAGTAAGTTAATGACAGAGGAGGTTGAAAGGTGAGAGACAGAGCTAAAAGTGATGTAAATTAAATAGAAAAAATTAGTGGATGCTGAAAACATCTCATCAGAAACATGCTGCATGGTTCAGAGCTGACTGCAGCTTTTTCTCCTAAAGTTCTATTTCTCTAATTATATTTATATGTTAGTTAGAATGGTAGTTACAAAGCAGCCACTTCCATCCATGCTTCTAGATGAAGGGCAATTATATATAAATTTTAAGAACAAAATTTCTCAGAAATCCTGTTCTTAATAATTGTGAGCTAATAAAAATATATGTAGGAAGACGTTTTAATGGCATATAATAATGTACATAATATAATGTTAACTAAAACCAGTGGGATACAAACTTATAAATAAGGTGAGATAGTAGCTATTTAAAAATATATGTATATGCCTAGGAAAACAGACTGGAAATAAATGTACCCAAACCAATGGCTGTTAATAGTTGTCTCTGGAAGAATTGAGAGCAATTTCCAAATCATTTCTTCATTATTTTCTATTTTTAAATGCTTATTTTAAAAAGGAACTAGCTGTTTATTCAAATAGAGGAGTGCCAAAAGTACACACAGATATGTAAAATAAAGCTAAAATAATTTGAAATGAGGAAAATTTAATCTAACAAAACCAAACAATCAAAACAGACTTACTTAGACATGCCAAACATAGAGCTTAAGAATTGATATTTAAAAACAAATGAAACAGTCAATAAGGAATACTAGAATTTAATGGAGACACTTTCTTGACTTTTTTTTTAAGGTAGGCTCCACGCTGGATGTGGACCACAATATAGGGCTTGAACTCACGACCCTAAGATCAAGACCTGAACCGAGATCAAGAGTCAGTTGCTAATCCGACACCCAGGCAACCCCTTGGCTTTCTTAATCACCTTTTTGTGTATACTGTTAGTCCCATGAGGTGAGAGGAAAAACATGGAGTTTGTGAGGTCCTCATCAGAATATATAGAAAAATAAGAAACTGAGTAAGGTGTACAGGCAGTGTTTCTCAAAAAAGTAGGCAAACACATGTTTGTTTTCAACTGATTGTTGATAGTTTCAGAATGGAGACTGTGATTCAAGCACCAAGGCGTGAAATACACCATTTTAAAGTGAAATGAATTCAATGCTGATAAGAATTTTCAGACTGAAAGGAGGTGAGGGAGCTACTTTAGTCCCACCTTCCTCCCCTCTTAGCTAAAAGTCTCCACTTAAACACTTCCTCACAAGGCAACCTAGTAAGTCAAAATGTCATTCTCCCAAGTTATACAAAAGGAAGCTACACAAATTTGGCCAATGCTGTCATCTACAAATTAGGCCTTCAACTATTGGATGGGAGTTATCATGAGCACAGCCAGACTAATCTTTTTTAGACTTCTCTGTTTTATTTTCATGCTCTGGCTTGATTTATTCCTTAAAATTTGGCACCCAGAACTAAAAATTACTTCAGATATGGTCTTACCAGAAGGGGAGCTTTCAAAGGAAATGTATCTCAGATCCCCACAAAATCCTCAAAGTCACAAATCTCACCATAACATATAATTATTGCAATATAATGCTCAATGCCCTATTGAGTATGCACACATGCATGCACACACACGTGAACACACACACACACTCACAGGAAGAAAGGAGAGCAAGTAGCTTGCAGGATTAAGTATTTAGCAATTAGCTGTGGGATGTCTTTCAGAAAGGCAAGATGATGATGCAGAATGGTGACAGATAAATCTGGCCACTGAATAAGAATCAAGTCAAAGAGCTCTATGTGTCATCCTCAGGAGTACTGACTCTGTTCAGCCTTACAGAGCACAATGATTGGTGTATATATAAGCATCACTCTGATGACCAGGAAAAATATAGTTTGAATGGTAGCAACAGAAGAGGCAAGAAGATATATTGAGAGAATGTGGCAATCATCTATGTGAAAAATGATGTTCTAATCTAAGGTGGTGAACTCGAAGAGAAAGGTCATAATTGAGACACATTCAGAATTAGACTCAAAATTTATGTTGTTGTTGAGGGAGGGGGTGGCAGCAAGGATTTTGCCAGGTTTCACCTCACTTCTTTAGGCATAGCTAGTAATTTTTATTTAATTTTTCAAACCTGAGGTAAACAGCATGGATAATAAGCTGTATTAGTCAATAAAAAGCTATTCTAGCAACCCAGTGGTAATTAATACACTAAATGGAGTTAGAAAACATTTTGCTGACAGCAAAATATTTAGAGAAAATAGATACTTATGCAAAATTATCAAATGCTGATAACAAGCACATTTAAAGGAAAATACAAACTCATTTTAATTAATAAAGCCAACTAAAGACTTAAGAAACTTAAACAGAATTGTGATACATGTTATCACTTACCAGGAGAGTAAACCCACACCATCACATGGTATGACGATAGATATCCAGTAGGTAGCTGGATATATGGGCCAGGATTTGTGAGGGGATTCTTAACTAGAATTTCACTCATGATTCCTAAAATTACATAAATTCTCAAAGCCACATGATTGTGTAAAATCTGAAGGTGGATAGCTTCCTATGAAGTCAAGTTGATGTATTTAATGCCTCTCCATCTGCTTTCTCGTTGGCATTATTAGCAACTAACTGTCAGACTTCTACCCCTCAAGAGTCCACTTGGGAGCTTACCTAACTTAATGAAAATTTTGCTCACATCTAAATATTCCAAAATTTACCTTGTGTCTATTCTAATTTTTAAAATGACTTGGACACTTTCTTTTGAATTTCCATTCACTGCCACACTACAAACTTCCTGTGAGCCAAAGTTAAGAATACCAAAAACAGTTGATATTCTCTTGTTGCATCTCAGCTAGACAATCACAAAGTCAATTTCCTTTTCCACGAGTCACAAGCATATGGATCAGCTCCAATAAAGACCAGCCTTTTGCACGTGTCTTCTCTCCAACACTTAGTGATGTCTAAGATTACAAGTAGAGTGGGTAGTGGTGAAATGCACAGACTCTGGAGCTAAACCACCTGGGTTTAAATTCTAACTCTGTCACCTTCAAGCTCCATATTCTTGGGCAAGCAACTTGACTCTTTAGGTCTCAACATTCCCATTCTAAGAGGAGAAAACAGTATGTACTTCTTGGTGTTGTCATAAGGAGTACACAGAAAGTGCTAAAAGAGTGTCTGGCTCATTTTAAGTGCCATGTAAGTGTTAGCTATTGTTTTTTTATTTGTTGTTTTACCATTATTTTACCTATCCATCAGTCTTTCATACAGAATTCTTGGAATCTGGCATGACAATATCCAAAAATGTGAAAAACATATAACTAGCTAATATTATCAGCTTCCTATAATGAGAAAAAAAGGATGTGGGTCAAGAATTTCTATTTAATCCATGTCAGTAGAAAAATATGCTAAACTTTCATTCTATTATGACGCCTGTACATTTTTATAACAATCAATAATTTACAGATAGATGAATATTTTATGGGTTATAGCTGTGGTCAATTGCTAATAATTCCCAGCTATGTGTAACTTCAATAAATATTTAATATCTTTAGCCAAAAATGATCAAGGTGGGAGGAAAATAGCTTTGGCAAGTAGAAGTATAATTTATTTTGAAATGAAAAAGTTCTTCATGTATCCAGCAGAATCGGCCATTAAATATAAAAAGGCAATCAGCTCTAAATTGCAGGAGTATCATCAGAGATACAGCTCTGTCAGGACTGTCATTAGCAGGCATTGGTGATGGTGCGCACTTCACAGAAGCCTCTGTTGCTCACAACACAGAGCCACCATCTCATCTTTAAAGTGAACTATGGGAGACTCTGGGAGCTGCTCTTCAACCCTACAAGGTTTTATCAGTGTCTTGAAGACTCATTTGCTGTATAAGAATATGTTGGTTGCAAGTAATAGAAAATACAATCTACATTGTCTTACACAAGCTTTGGTTCTTGTAACTGAATCATTCAGAGGTAGGATTGGCTTCAAGTATGTTTTCTCACAATTTACCCAGCATTTCTCTTTGATTCTCTTTGGTCCAGCCTCATCTATGCACATTTCATTTCCAGCCTCGTGTCCATCATGTAGCCAATAGGCTGAAACAGTATCAGGTCTCACCAACCACATACACTATCCTCCAAAAGACAGACAGCTCTTTTCCTTGACCACAGGTCAAAAGCTCTGAGCTTCACTCAGTTAGGACCAGCTTATGTCACAGGTCCATCCCTGATCAATTATTCTGCAAGAGGAATATGATTTTGCTGAGTGGTTATGGCTGCTACAGAGTAGGGCATAGGCAGAATAAGTGTTACTACAATGCTATTTTTTCTTAGCTACTATTTTGGAGTCAGGTCTGAGATTCCATTCCTATTCTTATCAAAACCTTCATTCCTTATATTTCATGCAACCAAACCGCCATCAGTAGGATAAACACTGGGGTATTGTTTTCATAAATGTCATGAAGACCCCAGATGAGTCAGCTGTCAAGTTTGTATGCTACATCAGCAGTTCTCATATCCAGTACTACATGGATTAGTACTTGTTCAGACAATGGACAGTGTTGGTTAAAAGGGTACATTTAAAAAAAGAATATAAGCTATATTATTTTAACTTAATATTTAACACTCATTTAATAACTTTAATTATTTTAAGTTATTCCCAAGAAAGAATATACTTTTCTACAAGTTTATCTCCAACATTTCATCAGAATATTCTTCATTCAGCTGTAAATCAATATAACATACAATTATATCTATGACTTTTCTGAGTAATGTATGAGCTGTTGGTTCTGGATTCAATTTTACAGCTTCTTTATATACATCTTAATTTTTTTTTTGTCCATACATGTAGGAATTCTACATTTTGAGTAATTTAATTTGCCAGAACATTTACCACTAACCCCTATGTATTGTCTTCCAGTAAATCTCTGCACTATTTGGCCCCAAATCAGCTAATACTCTAGAGTCTTTATTATTTCTCATTTTTCAGAGTTTTTTACAACACTGTAATTCTCAGGTGGCATTTTTCACCTATGTTTATCAAAGGATGAAGTAGAAACTTATATCTTTAATAATGATACATTGTAAAAGTCTTTGGTTAGTGAATACGAATGACCCCATAAGACATATTCTTGTCTTGTGTTTTTTCCAAAACAGAAAAATTTTTGCCTGCATCATCTTAAGACACTCTAGATTCCTTTAATGTGTAGGCTGAAATCAGCAATGTCCTACTGAAGAGAAAAATAAAAAGTCTTTCCAATATCTTAAGTTTTTCAAATTGAGTTGTAAAAGTGCGTTATCTAAAATGAATTTGCTTTTCGCGTAACTTTATTTTTTTTCACATGTTTCTTTGAATAATTCACCATCCATCCATGCTGGGTTTTGTGAGCTGCACTAAATTGGTAAAGATAAAAAGATTTATGTTTTTAAAGCTCTAAGATTTGCCGATTTAAAAAATAGCAATTTTGGATATAAGCTGCATTGCTGCAAGTGGTTGCTGTGATTTCTTCTTTGAATTTCTGATTCTAGATGCTGCATGCTTATTTTTATGCCATTATTTATGTAAGTAAATGTGACATATTCTCATTTAGACCTGCTTCTCCAATTTTGTAGAGTTGCTCTCTAATCCAATTTTCTCTGTTGATAAATGACTTTAAATTTTCTGTAAGTCTCTGAGCAGCATGCATATCACCAGGTAATTTCTCCCAGTTGGTGTTCAACATGAGGATCCCATGATTTTCTTTCCAACATCTATACCAAAGTCAGTTTGTTAAAAACACGTGGGCTACCCACACTTTTGATGCAATGGCAGGATCTTTTTGAGTATGGTTGATGAAAATTCTACATCGTCCCTGCTGTGTAAGAACTATCGATAATGGATCAGTTATAATTTATAATTTGAATTTGCATTTCTGAGATAGGACAAAAATTAGAAACTTGTAAAAAATCTTGTATACAAAATTATAGATTGTTGCTTTTTTATGATGTTCTAGCCCACACATAATTGAAGAACATTTTATTTTGCAAAGTGAATTTATCATGTATTTATAAATTATATTATAGCTTTTATGCCAAAAACTCTCTTTTTCCACTTATATATCATTGCTTTTCCTTGTTAATCAAACCAAAGGATTAAAATAGCATGTGTACAATTGTTGGGGCAAGCAGACTCTATGATGCCCTCCACAATTCCAACATCCCAATATTCACAATGTTGGATAATTCCTTCCCTTTGAGTGTGAGCTGTCCAGTGACGTGTTTGTAATCAATGTAAGATGACAAAGGAGATGGGATGTTACTTCTATGATTAATCTACATAAAATTGTGACTTTGTTCTCGCTTTCAGATTCTATCCATCTTGGCTTACATGTTTTGATGAAGCAAGCTGCTATGTTGGAGAGGCCAAAATGGCAATGAACTAAGGGTGGCCTCTAATCCATGGCCAGCCAGGAATGGAGGCCCTCCTTTCAACAACTCTCAAGGAAGTAAATTCTTTCAAAACCTACATGAGTTTGGAAACACATCCTTCCACAGTTGAGCCTTCACATGAACTGCAACCCTGGCTAACACCTTAATTACATCCTTGTGAGAGCCCCTAAAAGAGGGGACCAGACTAAGCTGTGCCCAGACCTCTGACCCACTGAAGCTCTAAGATAATAAATGTCTGTTGCTTTAAGTCATAAATTTATGGTGATTTGTTATACACCAGACAAAAATCATATACACTTGCCATAAACAACCTTGAGAAAAATCAAAACTAATTCTGAATAAGCTCAAATAATAAGGCAACATAATCAGATCTAAGGACTAATCCACTGTCATGGTCCTTTACAGGTCTTTAGTCAGTGTTTTTTACAGAAGCATGGAGAGCATTAGATTCTGGTAAGTCAGTGAAGTAAAGGAATATTGAAAGTTTTTTTTTTAATTTTACTTATTTATTTGAGAGACAGAGTCTGTGCACATGCATGTGCAGGGGGAGGGGCAGAGGGAAAAGATTTCAAGCAGACTCTGGGCTGAACACAAAGCTTAATGTGGGACTCTAACCCATGACCCCAAGATCATGACCCAAGTGGAAACCAACAGTTGGATGCTCAACCAAATTCTGGTGCCCCAGGATAGTGAAAGTTTTAAATACTCTTACAGATTTGGTCCATTCATTCAACAGTGTATTAAGCATCTATTAATTGACACAATCTAAGAAACCGGATGTAAAAGAGAAAACAACACAAGGTCCCTGCTCTCTTGGAACTCACATTCTTGTGGGAATATAGTAAAAATTAAATAAATAAACTAAAAGAATTTCAGAATGTAAGTTCTAGGAGAGCAGGAATCTATCCCCTTTGGCTGTTGCATTATCCTCAGACCCCTCAATAGTGAATGACCCATTGTAGATACTGAGAAAGTATTTGCTGAATAGGTAAGTAGTAGTTAATGAAATGGAGAAAACCAAGACAGTATAATGTAACAAAGTGACTAGAATTGTTACTTTAGTTGGAGAAGTTAGTGAAGGCCTTACAAAGAAGCTGACATTTGAGTTGAGACATGAAGAATGAGACAGAGCTGTCCTTTTGAAAGTTCAGGGAGAGCATTTAAAAGAGAAGATGCAACAAAGGCAAAGACATTGAGGATTAAGGGTGTAGCCTGTGACAGGTGACAAGTTCATATATAAGCAAATTAACCCGTCCATCTATTGAGCAAATGACATTGCAAGCAAGCATATCTCCTGAGGAGTACTTGGGCATGAATATAAAACACCATTAGAATGTTCAAATGCCCCAATATACTATAAATAACTTTTCTTTGCAAGGGTTATAGAAAACATAGTGCTCATTATGGGCTTAACTATCCTTTCATTAAGAAGGTCCTTAACATTAGGATTTTGTAAATTGAACATTCATTAAAGATGTATTTTAATGTAATTTTATTGTAGTTAATACACTTGCTCTCCAATGTAGTACACCATCTCTATCTATCATTTCACTATACTTTTGCAAGAATCATTTTCTTAATCTAAGAGGCAAATGAGAAGAGTAATTTAGCAAGCTTAGCACTGGAATTGTTTATTATATTGAAAGCTTCTGTAAGTCTCAGAATGATAGTTCTAAAAATATTTGCATCTGTCTTTCCCTTTATGCAAATTTAGTGAAAGTTCCAAAGAACAAGGAAATTTTCTAATGTGTACTTCATCATGTTGAATTCAGTTCTTTTAGGCAATTCAGTCATTCTATTATATTATGTATAATATATGTAAATTTAGTTTCTGCTTATTTATATATTCATTATGCCATTACCAGAAAACAGTGGGTCATATTATTAGAGTTTAAATTTCAGATGTTTTGCCTTAAATATAAACTTTGTAGTATACTGGAATACTAGTTTGGGAGAATGCAGAGCATACCTCAAAAGATAGCAGACATCTTCTAGAGCAGTTGGCCAGTGTGAGTTTCCAAAGTGATAATTAGCATAACAGGTATTTCACACCCTTTACTGAATATTAAATATAAATGAGAATATATATGTATATATATATACATATATATATATGTATATATACAGCTATATTTTGTCTTTATCACAACAATTAGGACTGTTTCTACTAAGAAGAAAGGTAAAGTAGAAAGCTAAGAAACTAACAGGCTGGAGCAACATGAATGGCATCCTCAGTCTTCCCTGTAACATCTCATGATCTAAATCAAGGAAGGAGAATTGAACACCTCAGACAAGTGCACTGGGGTGTTCATTCCTGGTTCAGAAGACTTTTCTAGCATTTTCATTCACATAACATTTATCACTAAGTTTTGCCAACATAAGGGTAAAGATTAGCCACTCACCTGATAGCACCTCCATTCCCTTCTTTAGGATTACTGTCATTACCTTCCTAAAGAGCTCAGGGTATGTTTCATGTTTTCATGTACCTGTTCTCTCTACTGTGATTCCATCATTTTCCTTTTATGGAGTCCATATTTTCTGCTAATTTTTTTATTAAAGGTTTACTTATTTTAGAGACAGAGAGAATGAGCACAAGTGGGAAGAGGAGCAGAGGGAGAGAATTTTCAAGCAGGCTCCCCACTGAACTCAGAACCTGTCCCTGGGCTCAATCTCATGACCCCTGAGATCATGACCTGAGCCAAAACCAAAAGCCAGATGCTCAACCGACTGAGCCACCCAGGCACCCCCTTTCTGCTAAATTTTAAAAGCCTCTAGAGTGACTTAGATGTACTAGTTGCTCTTTAAGACTGCCAACAGTGTCTCTCTTTGATGCTCGGATATGTCTTTAAAAATACACCTTACCAAAAACCTTAGAATTGTGTATGGTATACAGAAAGTGTTGTATAAGGGTTAGCTGCTCCTACTACTATTAATTCTACTACTACTATGTATAGTGTCCGAATATCTTGATTCAGTCCTATGCTCAAGTCATTAATATTTATTTTGGGTTTTAGCAGTGAGCCCCAATAAAGGAAATATGTTTCAAATCCCCCCATTTTCTCACCACCTACAGACTGAACCCTTAAGGAAATGTTATAAAGCAGTGTTGACACTGATCTCTCTTTCAGAAATTATATACTTCTTTCACATTATTTGCTGTATCTTCTGAGGTTTCAGAGTGTAGTTTCAGGAATAGTTTTAACAATGATCTGAATAATACACATTGTGCAATATATTTCACCATCCCTTTCCTCTAATTTGTGGATTTCATGTTTAATCCCTCAGAATGAGTTCTTTCTAAGATCTCTTAAGTCCTGGGGCGCCTGGGTGGCCCAGATGGTTAAGCGTCTGCCTTCGGCTCAGGTCATGATCCCAGGGTCCTGGGATGGAGCCCCACATGGGGCTCCTGGCTCAGCAGGGAGCCTGCTTCTCCCTCTCCCTCTGCCTCTGCCCTTCCTCATGCTCTCTCTCTCTCTCTCTCTCTGTATCTCTGTGTCTCAAATGAATGGATAAAATCTTGAAAAAACAAAAAAAGATCTTTTAAGTTCTATTTAAACAAATCCTGAGTAAGTCCCACCCCACCATTGCTATAAACATAAATGGAAATGCCTAAATTCTGGAGACAATATGCTTAAAAAAATTATAATTTAGATTATCACTCTACAACATAAGAAACTTGGGATGAGTCTATTTCCTTTTCATTAATATTGGAATTGTTAAATCCCCAATTCTTGCATCCAGGACTTAGCATTCTTCATCCATAACCCAACTATGGCACTTTAAAAATAGCATTCACCATTATATAAGATCCACCTTATACTTACCACTTCCATGGCACTACCATATTTTCTAACATACTCTCTGGAACATACATATACCTGGAAAACAATTACAATGTCATACACACTATTTGATTCAGAGCCAGGCTGAATAACAAAATCTTCTATCTGTACATTGATTGAAAAAGAAATGTATACCAGAGAAAGGTAAATGTTAAAATCATAACCATAAAAGTAATGATTTAATTTACTCTGAAAATGAAATTTAGCTATTGGCCAGAGAGTATGTATTTCAGATAATCAATCCTGTAAAATTAATATTTAATAATCTGCTATGAAGCCTGTCCTTTTGTGACATGAAATCCTAGCCATAAGCTGTGGAAACATGAAAATTCAAGGTCATACAGTCATTTGGATATGAAATGAATATGAGTGTCATTCTTCCTTCGATTAGAGATTAAGAGCAATCTTAAGAAATCTTAAGAAAACTAGGCATCCATTTTTCTGCCCTGAGATAGGTCTACAAATACAAATGTACCGTTCTGATTCAGAAGATGACACCATTGACCCATTATGAGTCATTGCAGTACTTTTCCATTAGCTGAGGATTTTTCCCTATTTTACCCCTTTTTACATTGATTTATGGGATTGGATCTAAAGTCTCCAATTGCACTGAAATCAAGTGACCCACTCAGTAGACAACCAACAGAAAATCAAACTCCAAATCACGTTAGAATCATGACTTGGTAATGTACCCATATACATTGAGTCTAAGTTATCGACTTCACTTATTTGGTATAGAAAACTAAATATTTTCAATGGGACAGTGAAGCATGCTCTACATTGAAGGATTCAGGATTAATAAGTAACACCATATGTTTCCCCAAGTTTGGAAATAATGAGAAATATAGAAATCAGACAGAGATGAAAATGGCAGGAATGTGTGGTAGTTGCAACAAATTCACTGCTTTACCCTCAACTCACGCACTCAGTTCCTGGCAGATCACCCTAAGCAGGAAGGCACTGTATCAAAAGGCAGAGAACTGACTGGAATACACTATCAACAAAGAGATGAGAAGTGGCCACAGTATGCATCTCACTACCTTCTCCCAACCTCCCAGCCAAAAATACTACTTCCCATTCCTAGGAAAGAGTAAGAGAAACAGCAAGAAACTGAAAGTGTTTCCCCCACACATATCTGTCTTGAAGAATAAAAAGAAAATTCCTTCTCCTTCCTTTTGGAAACATGAGGAGTGGATAATAAGTTTTCCTACTTTCAACACTCAACACAAAATGCCATCCTCTTTCCATAGATTGTGAATTGCAAAGATCAGTTAGTTTTTACTTCTTTACCTTTATTATCGATTTCAATATCTCTTTCAAAACTTAATCTTAGGAGAGTGACACATCTGATGAGGCCTGTGTAGAAATCCCAGAAAATAACTACCTCAATGACAGAATTAGTAATAAGTATGCCTTTAATTGATAGGGACTTATTTTAAAATTCATGTGGGTTAAGGAAGTAATTTTCTTTGATAGTTATAAAAATCATATGTAAGAGATCTGATTACAAAATTAAAGTATTTATAATTTTAACCTTTAGCTGGCCTGAAAAATAATATTCTTAATTCAAAAATAGCCTTTTCTACATACTTGCTTATGAAATTTTCTTGGGAATTATGGTTATCTTAAATTACACCATATTCATCAAAACATTGAACAATGACAAATAGAAGTAGTAAAGTCTTATATTCTCATACATTTTCTTCAAAAGCAGTTTAAAATTCATGCATATTTTTCACAAAAATACTCACTTTAAATCTATTTCAAATTGAATCTTCATTGAGTATTTTTTGAGATATAATTGACATATAACATTGTATTAGTGTCAGGAGTGCAATATAATGATTCAATATTTGTATATATTGCAAAATGATCACCACAATAAGTCTAACTGGCATCCATCACCACTCACAGTTACATATCAAGTATTTTTTAAAAATGAGTCTAAGTAAATTGATTTTACCATTAATCCTGTGAGCAAGAGGTGTGAGGAGAAAAAAAAATGCTTGACTTTCTGCTTGTTCCCTCCAATCATAAATTTAAATTTTACATTTCGCATTGTGTCATCCAACTGACTAGCTTTTTCTCCATAGATCACCTAAGAGAGAAATCCTTTATTTATAGGATATTTACACAAAGTACAAGCAGAGTGAAAAAGTTGTTACCAGGCATGATTCCTTTCCCATCTCCATTCCTGAGGAGTATGTTACAATGAGGGATATCAAATGACTATTAATCATACTTGTCATACATTCCTTTATAGGCATTTGATTTAACCTGACATATTCAGCAAGGATTAGAAAAATCAAAGTGTTGTATGGTTCATTACTCTTTTACAAATACGAAAGCATTTATAAAATATTTTTATCTTTTTTGACATAAATGTTTTTTGTGAAAACTTCAAAGCTGCAAAATTATCTGATTCAATTTCTGGAAAACGTCTTCCATATAAACTTAGAGGCAAAACTATTCTCAAAACAACCAGAGAAAGCAGATGCAGTATTTTCTTACATAAAAATTAAAACTTTTTTCTTTTCTTCTATGATAATGAGTCTATATTTTTTATCTAGAGTCAGTTTTATAAATTACATTTTTCAATAGATTATGCTTTGTTAATGTTTATGTTACATTTTTAACTCCGTACATTTTTTATCTTAATTTTGAATTATAATCATTGCCTTTTTTGCCTCATTTCTTTACATGTGTTCACTAGAAGGTGCAACTGTAACTTTATTATGTCTGCTGGCAAAAGCATCCTTTCCCTGAGACCAAGGTTTCTTGTCATACAGAGCCTAAGTTTTCAGGGATATAAAACACAATTTCTCCAAATGAGTCATTAGGGATGACTTGGTACCTGGACCCCTGCTTTCTACCTGTTAGAGGCCAGCACCATATTTGGCTGTCACTTCAAAGTATGTGCCTAAACTGGATCCTCCTCTCTATATTTAAGAGATTGTTCCAAAGTTTTATCAGATCTGCAGCTTCTGGGTGATTTGTCCATGTGCTCATGGTCACACCTTCGTTGCAAAGCAGGTCACTTGACCTTAAGCAATGCCATGTAGGGACCCATAATAACAAACATTCAGATGGTCTAAGCCCTCAGGGGTGCCAGTTAAGGCATTGCAGGCAAGAAAATCAGCTCATACCCAGAATGCATGTCAAACACAAAAGGACAAGCATTTCCCCCTCTAAGATAGAAGGCGTTTGATAAAATCTACTTGCCACACAGAACTGGCTGGTCTTCTCAATGACTCAGTGCTGGTTCCTGCAGCTACAGCAAAGGCTGGGTGAACCTGTAATAGGAAACTCTTGCTTTGGGACTCAAGCAAAGTCTCCATTCTGCAACTATAATCATCCCATCCATGGTCCTATAACACAATCACTGGTATATACCAGAACAGAGGCTTGGACAAATCAGCACATCAGCTAGTTGTTCAATGTCATCTCTGTAGTAAATGCTGTACCATGGGCATTGCCGTGGATACAAAAATCTGCAAGCTTCAAGCCTGATCCCTTAAGATTATCCTCCCATAAAACTCTTCATCTCAAATGCCTCAATCTTTTTTCCTGCCAGCCTCCTGACTAACTAGTCATGCTATTTTTCATAGCCAACGATTCCATATATATATATATAATTCCATATATATATATAATATATATATAATTCCATATATATATATAATACATATATAATTCCATATATATATATAATATATATATAATTCCATATATATATAATATATATATATTAACCTCTGACCAATTCTCTCTCCACATCAAGTAAAAGACAAAGTACATTATTTAAGGATACTCCTAGCAAAAGGGTTTTCCTTCAGTACTGCCCTTAAGGGCCACATTTGCTGTAATGAAACAGCAGTCCATTTTTGGCTTATGCTAACTTATCAAATTAACTCATCCATGAACCAGGCCGAGGTATTTTTCACTATGTCCTCTTGTCATAGAACTTCACCGGGGGCGGAGCAAGATGGCGGAGGAGTAGGAGACCTGGATTTCGTCTCCTCTCAGGAATTCAGCTGGATAGGGATCAAACCATTCTGAACACCTACAAACCCAGCAGGAGATCGAAGAAAGGAATAGCAACAACTCTCTCATCAGAAAAGCGACCACTTTCTG
>NC_138380.1:69360235-69387109 GCF_054177405.1 Leptonychotes weddellii | reverse complement strand
TTATCCTGGTGGTGGGTATTGAGGAGGGCACATTCTGCATGGAGCACTGGGTGTTATGCACAAACAATGAATCATGGAACACTTCATCTAAAACTAATGATGTAATGTATGGGGATTAACATAAGAATTAAAAAAAAAAAAGTATTAATCATAGAAATGCAAACTAAGACCAAAATGAGATATCACTGCATGTGTATGGAACTCTGTTATTTATCCTTGGGGATAACTTAAATAAGGACCAATAATAAAAATTAAAAAAATAACTGCTTTAGTTTTTTCATATCTCATAAACAAATGTTGCTTTTTTATTTCATGAAAGAGAAAGATATGTGTAACTAAAAACCAAGTAGTCTGGCAGCTAGCATAAATTTTGAGTTTTGTTAATAGAAATCAGAAAATATTAAATATCTAATGATATAACTTAATATAACTGATTAAATTTACATTAATATTTTATCACATGATTAACAAAATATTTCTTAGCTACCTTCAAACACACACAGATTCTCAAAGAAATGACAAATAAATTTATTTGTGTTATCCCATGGGCTGTGAAAAATTTGTTATTTCCAAAATCATTCTAGTTGTATTTGAAAGAGTCAGCATCACCAACCCATGAATTAATTTTTAGGAATTAATATCAAGAACATACAAGGATTCATTACATGTCAATACATGCAAAGGGGCATTTTTAGCATTCACCACTTCTTACCATTGTCTTGGTTTGCTCCAAAGCTAGGCACTTTTTGACATTTCCATCAAGGAATAAAAAAGGCAGAGTTGCTAATTGAAAACTCATGACCTCTGTCACCCCTTCCCCCCCAGCATATATCTGAATTCAGACATACCCTACACGTTCCAAAACCTTAAATTTAAAGGCAGGCTTCACACTTAACAGAAATATATATGACAGGAAAGAATAGATTTTAAAAAAGCACTTCCTTAGTTTGGTGTTCTTTAGATTTTAAAACATTGGGGCGATGTCCATTGGCCAGGACTTGGTGTTAGATGAGGGATATGCCTATCTTCTGTAAAATGTGAGAAAAATTATTTTGAGCACCGTTGCTTTTCAAAGGATTTTAAGATCAACATTAGGAACAAATACATGGGGAAGTTCAGAATCTACAGTTAAAATAATCTGTGCATATAGTCAATCAAAACAGGGTGAAAGATACAGAATTTTATAAATTTATGTCTTGGAATGCTATAAAATTCAGAAGGAATGATGGGGCTATTTCATATGTGAATTGTCTTAGAT
The DNA here is from genome assembly GCF_054177405.1 of Leptonychotes weddellii. Classification (NCBI taxonomy): domain Eukaryota; kingdom Metazoa; phylum Chordata; class Mammalia; order Carnivora; family Phocidae; genus Leptonychotes; species Leptonychotes weddellii. Next base: position 69,385,851 of record NC_138380.1, on the reverse strand, counting down.
TGTGGAAAATTAGAGGTTAAGGTAAAGGAGAAAGCATTTTCCATTTGTAAATTCAAAAATTGATTCCTACTAATATATGCAAATTACTGAAATAGTAAGCATCAAAATGTTGCCACTGTTCATAATAAACGAGATCAATGTTTTGTCAGCTTTGTAAATAACTTATAATAAAGGTAACAGAAAATGCAATTTGAATAACTTGCACTGCATTTTTCTGAGGGAATTTTAATTACAAAGGGAGTCTTTTATTTTTTCATTGTTGAAGATAGGTCTAGTACCAGCTTCTATAAGGTAAAAAAAGAAAAAAAAAAAAAAAAACAAAAAACCCCACAGTATTTGTACCAGGTTTAAGGGCCATGTTTTAAGGTGACCATTTTTGAGCCAATTCAACTGAACATATTTTCAAAAAGGGCATATTTTGAATTACAAAATGAAACTTACCAGGCTTTTCTTCTCCCGGTTATTCTCTGATAGTTTTGCTTACTTGAAAAGCTAATGCCCGGGGAATATAAAGTAGCATCAATTTGCCTCCAGGAACACATTCTTGATCTCTTGACCCCAGATGATTCCCTTAAACTTCATCCTGTGATAGTGAGGAATAAATTGTTTTTATTTTTACATGACTTCCACCCTTGACAAAATCTACTGAGTTGTCAGAAGAGTGCGTGTGCTCCTATGACCTTATCACTCAAAAGTACTAAAGTAACAAAATACTTCTTCCTGGATCCCATAAAGAAAGCTTTTTTCCCCTTCTTTTTTTTTTTTTTTCTTTTTAGTAGTAAAATCTCAAGGAAGTAAGATTTGCTGCCAGCCATCATAATCCAAGCTAAACAGATTTTTCAGGATTTCACTCCTTCTGCTGGTTCAGTAAAGGCCAGAAAGAATTTAGTACTTCTTATAGACTTGATATTTAACTGATCATCTAAAAAAGAAGGCACCTCTCCAAATCACTATTATTTCATGGACCTGAGAGGACCTATGCATTTCAGCAGTTATAGTCACATCCCTTCTGATTTAAATTACACAGATAGGTTTTGGAACTACACCACCCATTTCAGGATTTAAACCTAAACCTTCTCCAGCATAGGCAATGTAACCAATAACATTGTAACAGCTTTGTATGGTAACAAATGATAATTAGACTTATTGTGGTGACCATTTCATAATGTATACAAATACTGAATCACTATGCTGTACACTTGCAAGTAATATAATGTTATATGCTAATTATTTTTCAATAAAAAAATAAAGTAAAGCAAAAGCAGAAACAAAAACCTTGATCTTCCTGCTCTGCCCTGCTTCCAGCCCCCATCCCACACACTCACCTTCAACCACATCCCACTTTAACAGCCTACACTACTACAGTACATATTTATCCATTCATCACTTGAATATATGTTATGTCAAAAGCCTTCCTAAATACTGGAGAGATCAATGGTTGAAACAAAGATCTCTCCCTTTCTGGAGGTTATATTCTGTCATAAGGGGTATAGAGAGATTTTTAAAAAGAGTGAAAAATTAAATTATACAGTATATTAGAAAGTAATATGTACTATGGAGATAAAACAGAGGGTAGGGGAAGCAAGGAAGATGGATTGCAACTCTAAATACAGTGGTCAGGGTAGGCCTAGTAGAAAAAAGACATTTAAGGGGTACCTGGGTGGCCCAGTCAGTTAAGTGTCTGCCTTCGGCTCAGGTCATGATCCCGGAGTCCCGGGATCCCAGGACCAAGTCCTGAGTTGGGGGGGGGTGCAGTACTTGCTCAGCGGGGAGTCTGCTTCTCCCTCTCCCTCTGCCTGCCACTCTGCCTACTTGTGCTCTCTCTATATATCAAATAAATAAATAAAATCTTTTTTAAAAAAGACATTTAAGTAAATTTTAAATGGGGTGAGGTCAATATCCCAATAGATATCTGGGGGAAGAACATGCCAAGCAGAAGTAACAGCTGGTGCAGAGGCCTGAGGCAGAAAAAGAGCTAACATGCTCTAGGAAGATAAAGAAGGTCCTTAAGCCTGGAGACAATAAACAAGAAGAGTAGCAGATGAAGCTAAAGAGGTGAGTCAGATCAGGCAAAGGGCATTAGAGGCCCTTGTAAAGAATGTGGCTTTTACTATGAAACAATGGGAGGCAATAATACTGGCATGATCCATCTTAAGTTTCTGGAAATTAGGACGCTTGGGCAGGGACTACTAACAAGAAGCTGTTGCAGTAATCTAGGGAAGAACTAATGGGGGCTCAGGCCAAGTGATAGGACTATTTTCATAGCAGTGATAAGAATAAGTTATAAAATGAAGATATTTTGAAGTAAGAGCTACCAGGATTTCCTAACAAAATGATTGTGGGATGAATAAGATGGAGAAGAATAAAGGAAGACATCAGAGTTTTAAACATGATAAATCACTGATTCTATTCATCAGCCATTATTCTAAATGCATGGAAAGAAAAGGAGAGAAACAGAGACAGACACATAGAGATACAAAGGAAGAAAGGAAAAAATTCAATGAAAAAATTGAACATCAAGTGATAAATGTTTATTACTCTGCTGTGGGTGGTATAAATGGAAAAGAAAGAGTTGAATTTGAGTACTAGTTCTGCCATTTATTAGGCAAATTATTTAGCTTCCTGACCTTCCATTTACATGTCTCTAAAAATACATATCATCTATTTATTAAAATATTGAGAGGAATTTAACAAGATAACATAAAATGCCTAGCATATTTTTTCTTTTTTTTTTTCTTAACTGTTATGTATTACTAAACAAATAAAATAAACTGAGGTTATTTAAAGACCAGCTCAGGAATTCTAAAACATATTTTTTTCTCCTGTCATTAAATCTCTATCTACTATATTAGGTTTATAGTCCCTATATTTTCTCTCCCCATAAAAACTTACCCCAAACTCCTCAGAAATGATTATGGCTATTTCCTGAGAGCAACTTAAAATGAAGCAATTTCATATCAATATATTCATATTGAGAACTAATCCTCTGTTATGATTTTTTCCTAAGTGGAAACCAAAAGGACACATATAGTACCAAATAGGAAAAGAAAAAATAACCACAATACTGAAATTATTTCATAAACTGATGTTACCAATTAAACTTAAATCTACATCATAAAAAATGACCTGAGCATTACTAAATATCTAAATGGAAAACGCATGTCTTCTCAATATATGTGACTCAGAGACTTTTATTTTTTTAAGATTTTGTTTATTTATTGAGAGAGAGAGAACACATGAGAGAGCACAAACCAGGGGAGAGGCAGAGGAAGAGGGAGAAGCAGGCTCCCCACTGAGCAGGGAGCCCAGATGTGGGACTCAATCCCAGGACCCTGGGATCATGAGCTGAGCCAAAGACAGATGCCTAACCAACCAAGCCACCCACATACCTCAGAGATTTTTTTTTAAAGTCTGCTCTTTAAATCTTTTCAACAATCTTAAATTAAGTTCAATAAAGGTTTATTTTCCCCAGAAAGATTTCATGGACTATTTTAGACCATATAGTAAATGTATATCAAAACTCACAACCACATCAAAACATAACTTGCCTTTCAGTTTGTTCTCAAGGTATAAATTTAAACTCATATATAAAAGGCCTTGGCATGTAGAACACTAGTAAGCTACTATTAAATGAATACAGATACTTCTATCTCCCATATAATTTCATCTACCAAATAACAATTCATATTATTTTACACTCAATGACAGCTTGGAAATTAGTAAAAGAAGGATCAATGGGGGATGGAAGGGGTGAAAGGTATACCAGATATTAAACAAAGTTCTTCATGAAGAGAAAAGTTGATGCCAGGTGAATACTTGATTCTACACAAAGGATTGGAGAGGAAAAAATGATGAAAATTTCTGTGAATATTAAGAAAAAAATTCTCATTTTTAAATTTCTTTAGAAGATAAATGCCAATAGCAGAAAGAAACCACAACTCACAATGTATTGTAAAATTTATAGCTTACATAGAAGTAAAACTATGACTGCAATAGCTCAAAGAAATGATCAAAAAATTGGGACTATAGTGCTATAAGTTTATTAAATTATATTTGAAGTAGTATAATACTATTTGAAAGTAGAGTGTGGTAAGTTAAAGATTCATATTGTAAACTTTAATACCACCTCTAAAATATTTTCTTTAAAAAAGAGATATAACTAACTCTGCAAATAAAATCAAATACAATAACAACAGAAAATACACACACATACACACACATTCAATTCAAAACAAGGCAAGAGAAAAAAATGAACAAGAAACAGACAAGATGAATGGAAAACAACTTGCAAGATTACAGACTTAAATATAACCATATCAATAATCACATTAAATGTAAATGACCTATACTCCAATTAAAAAGCAGAAATTTTCAGATTGAAATGAAAAATTAATACCCACTGTATTTTGTCTATTAGAAACCCATTTTAAAAATACAGACACAGGTTAAAAATAAGAGAATGGAGAGAGATATAACACACAAACCCTAGTCATAAGAAAGTTGGTGTGGCTATATTAATATCAGAAAAAAGTACACTTCAGAACAAGAATATCACCAGGGATAAAGTGAGCTATTTTGTAATGATAAAGGGTCAATTCATCAAGAAAATGGGCAAAAATTCTAAATTTATATGCTACTATAAAATCTTCAAAATATATGAAACAATAACTGAAAACAATGCAAGGAAAGTAGACAATACTCTCAGTAACTGATAATACATGCAGACATAAAATGAATAATGATATACAAGACTTAGACAAAACTGTCAGCCAATTGACGTAGCTGACATTGATAAAACACTCCACCAAACCACAGCAGAATATACATTCTTTTCAGGTTACATGGAATAGTCATGGAGATAGGCCATTTGTCAGGCCTTAAAATGTCTTAATAAATTTAAAATGAATTAAATTTTCCAACTGAATTAAAGTAGAAATCACAAATATAGAAAATCCTCAAATTTTTGCAAACTAAGTCACACACTTTTTTTTTTTTTTTAAGATTTTATTTATTTATTTGACAGAGAGAGACACAGCGAGAGAGGGAACACAAGCAGGGGGAGTGGGGGAGGGAGAAGCAGGCTTCCCGCTGAGCAGGGAGCCCGATGTGGGGCTCGATCCCAGGACCCTGAGATCATGACCTGAGCCGAAGGCAGGCGCTTAACGACTGAGCCACCCAGGTGCCCCTAAGTCACACACTTTTAAATAATGCCACTGAATCTAAGAAGTCACAGCAGAAATTTAGTAGATATATTGAACTGAATGATAATGAGAACACTCATATCAGCATTTGCAGAATACAACTATAACAGTATCCATAGTTTTCATTAGTGAATTCTATCAAACATTTAAGGAAGAAATAATGCAAAAACGTCTCAGAAAATACTGGAGTATGGGTGCACCTGGGTGGCTCAGTTGGTTAAGCGACTGCCTTCTGCTCAGGTCATGATACCAGGGTCCTGGGATCCAGCCCCACATTGGGCTCCCTGCTCCTTGGGGAGCCTGCTTCTCCCTCTCCCTCTGCCTGCCACTCCCCCTGCTTGTGCTCCCTCTGTCTGTGTCAAATAAATAAATAAAATCTTAAAGAAAAAGAAAATACTGGAGCATGAAAAACACTTCACAATTCATTTTGGGAGACCATCATTACCCTAAAATAAAAATTATACAAAGATATTACAAGAAAGCAAACTACAGATAAGTGTTTTTTCTAGGAATAGATACTAGGAATGGAAGGAAACCTTGTATTCCCTAGACTATAGAAAGAAAGTAGACACTAAGAATATAAAGAATGTTCCTCAACTTGATAAAAGATATCTATGAAAAAAATTAATGGTGAAAATTGAATGTTTTCTCCTTAAGATCAGTAAAGTCTAAAGGATATTGATTCTCAATACTTCTAGTATACATTACAATGGACGTTCTAGACAGTTCCTTAAGGCAGTAAAAAGAAATAAAAGGCTTGAAGATTGAAAGAAAGATTTAAATCTCTTCACTCATAGTTCACATCATGTGTATAGAAAATCCTAACGAATCTCCAAAATCTACTACAACCGGTAAGTGATTTTTACAAGGTTATAGGATACAAGAGCAACATCCAAAAGTTAAATGTATTTCAATATAATAACAATAAGAAGTTGGAAAATAAAATTAAAAATACGCTTTACAAAAGTATCCAAAATTTAAAATATATTAGAAAACTTAAAAATATTAAGATACCATTTCTCCCTTAATTGACACATGGATTCAATATTATGCCAGCCAAATTCCTAGCAGGTTTTTTTTTTTAAAAGATTTTATTTATTTGAGAGAGAGAATGAGATAGAGAGAGCATGAGAGGGGGGAGGGTCAGAGGGAGAAGCAGACTCCCTGCTGAGCAGGGAGCCCGATGTGGGACTCGATCCCGGGACTCCAGGATCATGACCTGAGCCGAAGGCAGTCGCCCAACCAACTGAGCCACCCAGGTGCCCCTCCTAGCAGGTTTTTCTGAGAATCTGACAAGCTGATTTTAAAATTTAAGGATATAGGGGAGGGCAGTGACAGAGAGGTGAAGTAGGTAATGGGGATTAAGGAATGCACTTGTCATGATGAGCACAGGGTGATGTATGGAACTATTGAGTTACTATACTGTACACCTGAAACTAATATATCACTGTATGTTAACTAACTGGAATTAAAAACTTAAATAAAAAAAAAGATATAATTGTTTCTAAAAAAATTGAGGAAATGTAACGTAAATAACCTAGGAGTGAGTATAATGGAATATAAGGGAAAATGAAATATATTTACATTTCCATGGTAAATAACCAATGTAAAAATCTAGGTATAATAATCAAGACAGTGTGTTATTGGTATGAAGATAGTTAGGGAGACCAATTGAACAGAATAGAAAGTCCAATATATTATACACATGTATAATAAATTGATTTTCAACAAACATTCCAAGATAAGTCAATAAAGAATGAACAGTCTTTTCAAAAAACTATACTGGAAAAATTAAATATTTATATGGAGAAAAAAAGGAACCTCAACACTTCTTAACACTATACACAATTTAGTTGAAATGGATCACAGTCCCCAAAACATAGAAAAAAACATTTGGGTTAGATAATGACTTCTTAGAACAGAAAAAAAGCACAACTATTAAAATATTGAAAAATCCCGCTTCATTAAAATTAAAACCTTCTGGTGTTTAAAAGCCACCATTACAATGAAAGATAAAAATGAAAACAATCCATAGTCTACAGGATAATTCCAAGTATTCTCAGGACATATATTTAACAAAGAACTTGTACCCAGAATATATTAAAAACCTCTTACAACTCATTATTAAGAGAAACAACACAATATAATTTGGTAAAATCTGAATGTACATTTCACAAGAGTAGATATGCAAATGATGGGTAAGTGCATGAAATGATGCTCAATATCATTAGATCAGGGAAATAATATTAAATACAAAATAAAAAAGATCTTGAATGGTTAGAATTGAAAGGACTCTTCCCAAATTTTGTTGAGGATGTAGAGTAGGTATAGCTTTCGTGCCTTGCTGTTGGAAATGTAAAACAATATAATCACTTTGGAAAAGGATGAGAGTCTCCCTAACAGTTAAGCATATACTTCCCATATCATCCAGCCAGTCCACTCTTAAATATTCAATCAATAGAAATGAAAAATGCATGTCCACACAAACATTTGTGCAAAACTATTCACTGCCACTTTACTCATTATAACCAAAACTGGGAAGCAATCTAATGGCCATTGAGAGGTGAACAGAGGAAGAAATTTTGATATAGTCAATCAATGGAATATTACTCAGGAATAAGACTGAACAAACTAATGTGATACACCCAAAGGAATCTTAAAACATTATGCTAACAGAGAAGCCAGATGCAAAAGAATAGATACTGTATGATTTTATTTAGGTTAAATTCAAGAATAGGCAAAACCAGAGAAAACATTTCCTGTGGTTTAAGTCTTTGGGGAAATTCAGAAAGCAGTCAGTGGTTGCCTAGACCTGGATTTGGAAAGAAGCTTCCTGTAAACGGACATGAAAGAACTTTTTGGGGTAATGGAAATTTTCAATATCTTGATAGGGTGGGGGTTACAGAAATGTACACTTAAAACCAGCACAAGGAAATAATAAAATAATAATATTACTAAAAATTATTTTTATATTTTGTATTACATAATTATAAAATATTAAATAAATAAAACCTAATAATCTATGGTCAAATTAACCTGTTCTGTAAATTGATCACTTTAGCCCACCTGAATTATTTTCTTTATATGGTTAATGAAAATAATACGATTCCTGACGCAGATAGATATTCAAAAAATATCAGTTGCATTCTATTCAGTCATATTAAAGTACACAGATAGAGATAGGTATTTTTTAACGCCTGGAATATACTCTGTTTTTTGTCCACGCCTAGGAATTGTCTAGTAAGAACCACATAAAGGGAAGTTATACTACCATTAGACTTTCTTTGAGCATACTAGACTTTTCTTCAGTCCTTAAAGTAAATTCACTAAAAATTTAATTTTCTATTTTAATTTTAAAAAATCCAGTGACACGTTTCACTGTATTGTGCCTTTCTATTGCAACTGCAGAAAGGAAAGTCAGTGATCCATTATGGAAGGTTAAAAAAACTCAGGGCACCATGGTTTTTCATTTAAGACCCAGAGTTTTTACATTCCAAGAAATACAAAAATGCAGAACTAAAAATATACACTTAAAGCTCTTCTCAAGTAGACAGGCGAAAAAAGTAACTGCACTTAAAACAGAAAAAAATATGCTACCTCATTTCAAACTTGGTATTTATTTTACTAGTACATTTAGCGCTTTGTTTTAGCAAACATATGCCTCCTTGTGTTGCAGAATTCACTCACACCAATGAGACCACCTTATTCGATAATTTTCAATGTATTACTTACCAAAGTAAATTAAATATAAGGTCTATCTAGACAATGTCAAAGTATCTAAGTGATAAAATTTATTAATTTTAGGCAAAAAGATTTACACTTCCATATCAGAATGAAGACTTTAAATCTTCAGTTTGTTCACAGCCCAAAGTCAATGATCTCAGGAACTGATATTTGAAGAGAGAAATTTAGAATGTAGAATAAAATGGGTGGACCAAGAACAACTTAATCAATGATTCATTATCTTTCTCTAGTGAGTTATAATTGACATACAAAAAATGCACATGTTTAATGTATACAATCTGATGAGTTGGGACATATGCATACCACCATCAACACAATTAAGGTAATACATGTAATCCATCACATCCAAAAGTTTCCTCATCTCCTTTTGTGTTTTTTTAATATTTGAGGGTTTTTTGTTTGTTTATTTTTTGTAGTAAGAATACAATATGAGACCTACCCTCTTAAAAAATATTCAAGTACACAGTACCATATCATTAACTCTAGGTACTATGTTGTACTTCAGATCTCTAGACTTATACAACCTGCATAACAAAATTTATATCCATTGAACAGCAACTCCTCTTTCCCCCTCCTCCAACCTTTGGCAACCACCATTCTATTCTCTCTTTCTGTGAGTTTGACTATTTTAGATACCTCATATAAATGGAATCATGCAAGATTTGTCCATCTGTCCATCTGTGCTTATTTTACCTAACACGATGTCCTCCAGGTTCGTCCATACTGCTGCAAATGGTAGGATTTCCCTCTTTCATCAGAGTGAATAATATTCCATTTTATGTATTTATCACATTTCCTTTATCTATTCATCTGTTGATGTATATTTGGGATGTTTCACCTCTCAGTCACTATGAATAATGCTGTAATGAAGAGAAAAGTGCAGATATCTCTTTGAGATCCTGATTTCATCTCTTCCAGATATATACCCAGAAGTGCAATTGCTGGATCATACATTAATTTTATTTTTAATTTTCTGAGTAATCTCGATACTGGTTTCCATAGTAGCTGCACCATTTTATGCTCCCATGAACAGTGTAGAAGTGTTCCACATTCTCTGTACCCTTGCTAACACTTGTTATCTCTTGTCATTTTGATAAGTCATCCAATAATTGTGAAGTGATATCTCACTGTAGTTTTGATTTGCATTTCCCTAGTGATTATTGATGTTGACCTTTTCATATATTTGGTGGCTACCTGTATGTCTTTAGAAACATGCCCTATTCAAGTCCTTTGATCATTTTTTAAATGGATTTTTTTCTATTGAGTTGTAGCTTTTTAAACATATCTTGTTATGAAACCTTAATCAGATAAAGGTTTTGCAAATACTTTCACCAATTTCATAGGCTGCCTTTTCACTCAGTTGATTGCTTCCTTTGCTGTACATACACTTGTGAGTTTGATAGTGTCACTTGTCTATATTTGCTTTTGTTGCCTATAATTGTGGTGTCATGTCCAAAAAAAAAAACAACAATTGCCAAGCCCAATGTCAAGAAGCTATTTCCTTAGGTTTACTTTCAGTAGTTTTACAGCTTAGGCACTACATTTAAGTCTTTGAGTCTTTTATCCACTTGTGAAATATATTGTGAAATAAGGGTACAGTTTTATTCTTCTGCACATCAAATTCCAGTTATTCCAACATCATTTATTGAAGAGACTACCCTTTCCCCATTGTGCATTCCCCATTGTCAAAGATCAGTTGACTGTAAATGCATTTATTTCTGGGTTCTCTTTTGTGTTCCATTAGTCTAAATGTCTGTCTTTATGCCAGTACCATGCTATTGTAATTATTGTATTCTTGTAATATATTTTGAACTAAGAAATGTGATGCCTCCAGCTTTGTTCTTCTTTCTCACAATCACTTTGGCTATTCTGGGTCTTTTCTGTTTCCACATGAATTTTAGGATTTTTTTTCTATTTCAGTTTAAAAAAAATGCCATTGGGATTTTGAGGGGGACAGCACTGAATCTGTAGATCATTTTAAGGAGTATAGATGCCTCAGCAATTATTAAGTCTTCCAATCTATGAAAATGGGATGTCTTTTCATGTGTTTGTGCTTCTCTAATGTCTTTTGTCAATGTTTTGCAGTTTTCAGGATACAGGCTTTTCACCATCTTGGTTAGGTTTATTCCTAAGTTTTTTATTTTTTTTACACCATTATAAATAAGATTGTTTTCTAAATTTCCTTTTTGAATAGTTTATTGTTTGTGTACAGGAACACCACTGATTATTTGTATGTTGATTTTATATCCTTTAACTTTACTCAATCTGTTGATTTGTTCTAAGAGTGTGTTGGTGGGTTTTCTATATATAAAATCATGTCATCTGCAAACAGACAGTTTTGCTTCTTCCTTTCCAATTTAGATGCCTTTGTTTCTCTTTCTTGCCTAATTTCTCTAGTTAGGACTTCTATTACTATATTTAGTAGAAGTGCTGAGAGTGGTCATCCTTGTCTTGTTCCTTGTCCTAAAGGAAAAGCTTTTAGTTTTTCCAACAAAGAACTCAGTCTGATGGAGGAGCAGCTGATGGAAAAATTTTTTAATTAAAGAGACACTATGACATGCAAAGTTTTTTCCCCTATTCACTGAATGCTATAAAATGAGAAGTAATTTAGAAGAAGCTTAATGGGTTGTATATCTGGTATTTTATTGCTCTTTTGTTTGAGGAGTCCTCCTTTTGATTTAGACAAAGTAAAATCTTCTTAAAATGTCTCATATTGATATTCTCCTTTCCAGGTTTTCAATGTATATTTTCTGAAATACAAGTTTAACATATTTTTCTGTAATATTAAAGGAAGTTGTAAAAGAGAAGTAACTCTTCTCACACTATTATGGAGTGGGATCAAGTTTTTCATATTAGCTTCCCCAAACAATTACACATTGTATTATTATGTATGATGATTTTATAGCAAGTGCTGTCTTAGCTTACCAATATGTTACAGTCTCCTTATACAAGAAACTGTCTTCTGTTTATCGGCACCATGATGCCTAGTGAATGTTAAAGACTCTGTAGATGTGCAATAAATACTTCTTGGTTTGTATGTGGATTAATATATGTTATGGACTAAATATTTGTGCCTCCACAAATTCATATTTGAAATCTAATCCCTAGTATGACATTATTTGAAGGTGGGGTCTTTGGGAGGTAATTAGGTCATAAGAGTGGATCCCTCATGAATGAGACTAGTTTTCTTGTAGTAAGAGGCCAGAGAGGTTGCTCCTTTTACCATCTGAGGATACAATGAGAAGTTCGCAGTCTGCAAAGCCAGAAGAGGGCTGCCACCAGAACCCAACCATGCTGGCACCCTGATCTCTGACTCCCAGCCCCTAGAACTGTGGAAAAAAATTTCTGTTACTTATAATCCACCTAGTCCATGGTACTTTGTTATAGCAGGCCAAACTGACTAAGACAATATATTTAGAATTATCCTCAAGAAGAATAATCATTCTTCCTTAGACCATATTTTAAGCATTTTCCTCTTACAGATCTTACTTTAACTTCTACTGTCATTGGAAATATGATACCTTTGGGGCAAATATATTGATTTCAAAGCAAAATTTTCAGCTTGTCACTTTTTATCCTAAAAATAGCATTTCTGGCATCCAGCTTTAATCATGTGAGCATTCAGCTTTGGCTTGGTCCACCAGGTACTATAGAGATAATAGGGGATGAAAATCAATAAACCTAGATTCTAGCTTCAGTTCCTTGCATTTCACTCTCCTCTATCATAAAATAAATGCTAAGGTCTTTGTCCTAACTAGTCCACAGGAAAAAGTGGGAATTCACAATAATATTTTCCTGTGGTTTAGGTGATTTGGGAAAGGTGCCAAGAGAACACTATTTTGTACGCATCATTGTCATCTGATTTTCAGCACATAATAATGAGTTATCAGTCATGTCTTATTCTAAAGTATGTGATGATAGTAACTATAGCACAGGTATTTTTTCAATATAAGGGGGGAAAAAACAACTTGATGATTTTCTGTATACTCCTTTCATTAGGCATTCCAGTTCCTGGTTTGGACAAGAGCACTCACAAGCAATTTTTTATTTTTTTCTTTTTCAAAGACTTTATTTATTTATTTGAGAGAGAGGGTGAGAGAGAGCATGAGAGGGGAGTGGGTCAGAGGGAGAAGCAGACTCCCTGCCGAGCAGGGAGCCCAATGCGGGACTCGATCCCGGGACTCCAGGATCACGACCTGAGCTGAAGGCAGTTGCTTAACCAACTGAGCCACCCAGGCGCCCAATTTTTTAAAATAAAAATGGCCTCTACCACTTTTTTTTTTACAACAAAGTTTTGCTATATAAAGCTAACCTAAGGAAATAAAATAAAGTAGACATTGATCTAGGCCACCAGTTTCCAAAAGTGGCTGCACGAAATAATGACTTTAGGACCTTTAAAAGTGCTGATTTTTGGTTAGTATCCCCCAGAAATTCTGATTTAATTGGTATGGGGCACAACCTGGATATTTGGATTTTTTTAACAGCTCCTCAGGTGATTCTAATGTAGAGCCAAGTTTGAGAAAGACTATCCTAAGCAAATGCCCAATCTTATTTCAGTCTTTTTTCTCAATTGCCCCTAGATGCCGAAGTTTTTCAAATTAAGTTTTGTTCTCAACAAGATCTTAACTTTGCAAATACTTATTTTATTTAGAAATCGCAAGTCACCTGCTTTATACATAGCATTTCTTACTATCACACACTAAAGCCTTCACGTTTGGCTCTAATTGTCCTTATGGCACCCACTAATTCCAGGTGAACATTATTATTTTCCCTGATCCGACTAGCATTTTCTGGTTTTTATAAAATTCAGAACACATACTCCCTAGTTTTCACCTTTACCCAAAATTATACTACTCAGTGAAATGTTGCTCTCGTGTATACAATGTCAGGGAGACATCACCCCACTGGGTACATCAGCTGGTTCTGTTTTCACCAAGCTGTGCTCCACAAGGCATCAGAATCAACTCTGCATGTCCCATTTCCTCAGGGCACCAAAGTTATTTTAATAAAATAATCTGTTGCAAGGCATCCATTGGAAAAATCTCACCTCTGTGCCTTCACTCAAGCTGCATATTTTCCTTGGAATAACCTTTCTCATCTCTATTATCTGGTTTTTGGACTGTTGAACACAGGTTCATGTTCCAGGCCTCAGACTGGTCATCCTATCCACCATGAGGTCTGTTCTTAGCCTACTTTTCCCAGAAGGATTCATCACTCCATCCTTTGGGCACTCACTGGGCAGCTGATGTTTCTATCATGGACCTAAAATTGTCTTATACTATCAGTTTACCTGGTGTCTCTCTTTAAGTGGCTATAAATCAGTCAAAGATAGGAAACATGACCTCCTTATTTTTATGTCCCAAGTCCCCATCACTGTACTTAACACTGTAGGTACAAAATAGGTATACACTTATCCAGTGAATTAAGTTGTTTTATTAATGATAAGAATATGGGGTTTGACTAATTCAAGAAGATATATATGCCCCTATGTTCACTGTAACATTATTTACAATACCCAAGATGTGGAAGCAACCTGTCTATCAATAGATAAATGTATAAAGAAGATGTAGTATGTGTATGTACACAAACACACACATATGTACAATGGAACACTAGCCATGAAAAAGAATGAAATGTTGCCATCTGTGACAACATGGATGGACCTAGAGGGTACTATGTTAAGTGAAATAATTCAGGAAGAGGGAAAAAAATACCCTATGATTGCACTTATATGTGGAACCTAAAAAGCCCAAACAAACCAAAAAATGAACAAACAAAACTAAACAGACTTATAAATACAGAGAACAAATTAGCGGGTGCCGGCGGCGGGGGGTGGGGGAATGGGCAAAATAGGTGAAGGGCATTAAGAGGTACCAACTTCTAGTTATAAAATAAGTTATGTCATGGGGATGTAAAGTACAGCATAGGGAAAACAGTCAATAATATTGTAATAACTTTGTATGATAACAGGGCAACCACACTTATCTTGGCAAGCATTTTATGATGTATATAAATGTCAAATCACTATATTGTACACCTGAAACTAATGTAATATTGCATGTCAACCATACCTCAAAGGGAGGGGGAGGGGAGGGAAGGGCAGGGGAGGCAAGATGAGGCAAAGCAAGATGAGATGAGACAAGATAAGACAAGAAAATGGGGTTTGGAGTCAATATCAGCACAAATTTCAATTTTGCTTCTACTAGTATATTTTTAACACATTATATAAATTTTCTAAGCCTCAATAACCCCATTCATAAAATGTGACTCACAGAGTTGCATTTGGGGAATGCTATGAAGTACACTATGATGTTATATGCATAAAGTATCACATTATTTTAGTACACTATGATGTTATATGCGTAAAGTATCCCCAAGCCTCATCTCTGGTACACTAGTACTAATGGAATTCAGCATCAGTGTCATTTCTTCTCTCCGAAGCCTTCCTCCAGATTATAAATTTATCAGCACCATCTCTCCATATTTCAACCAAACTCTACCTGTCCTGAATATTTTACACTTACATGATTTTTATTGAAGTATAATTGACATACAATGTTACATTGGTTTCATGTATACAAAATAGTGATTCAAAAAGTCTATGCTCACGGCAAGTGTAGCTACCATCTGTCACCATATAGCACTGTTAGAATACCATTGACGATATTCCCTATGCTGTGCCTTTTACCCCTGTGACTTATTCATTCATAACTGGAAACCTGCGTCTCCCACTCCCCTTTGCTCATTTTGCCCAACTCCCAACCCTGGTCCTCTCTGGCAATCATCACTTTTTTCTCTGTATTTATGGGTCTCTTTCTGCTTTTTGTTTGTTTATTTGCTATTCATTTGTTTTGTTTTTTTAGATTCCACATGTAAGTGAAATCACGCAGTATTTATCTTTCTCTGTCTGACTTACTTCACTTAGCATAATACCCTCTAAGTCAATCCCTGTTGTTGCAAATGGCAAGGTCTTATTCTTCATTATGGCTGAGCAATATTCCATTATGTGTGTGTGTGTGTGTGTATCTCAAATCTTTTTCTATCCATCACTCTAAATATTTTAAAACAATTTGACAACCATCTTCTTATTCTGTGATATTATCAAATGATGCTGAGCTCTGGTTTCTAACTATTGGAGTCCAGCCCTTATTTTTATCAAAGTGCACATAATGTAAGAAAAAAACACGTATGCCACTAAAGCTATGATATTGCATCCTGAAGTTAATCCAGTATCTGCCAATTGTAAGGAAATGTCGCTTACGGGAAGAATAGCAAAACAGAACTACATGGCACCTGGATGTTTGCATTTACTATTCCTACTTGCTGCTGTCTTTCTATATTACAATTTACAAAATCTAATACCTTGGAGAGAGAAGAGATTGGTACTGGTCAAAAAAAAACGAGCCCCTCTCCCTCTACCCCCATCTCTTCCAGCCATATCGCTAAATAAGAATAGTTATTATAGCTAGTTTAAACTTCAAATGAACTTGTGGCACTATTTATCAGATTATCAATTGCTTTTTTAGTTATAAATGCATAAAGATTTGACAATTGTCAATTTGGTAGATGGCACTTAGGGAAAAGAGAATGCAACCTTAGTTTCTTTACTGAAGAGGAGTGAGCAAGCAAGCAATGTTGAATTGACTTCATTTATTTCAAATAATATTAGAAATATACCATATAATCTATGTAATAAATATGTTTTTGATGACTTCATAAAAACCCCCTGGTTGACAATAAACTATTTAGAAGGCCCAATCCATTTAAGACATAAGTACTCATTTTGGAAAGCAAATATTTCTCTGGTTTGCTTAAAGTGCAATACAACAGTACACGCTATAATTCTACTGTAATATATAGTAAAATAACCAAAACTCTAGTTAGTTCAAAAACTTCTGATTTCATTAAGAAATTCTAATCTTGTTCCTCAGGAAATTGGCACTTGCTCTCTTTTTTTAAAGTTTTTCCTAGTTATAAAAACATAAGAATCTTTCATTATTAAGTGTCACTGTTCACTGTACTTACAATTAGCCTATAGATATCAACTAATATGTTATTCTCTCAAAAGGAAAAAAAGTCCTTCTTCCATATCAGGACTGGGTTAGATACATTCCTCTGTAGTCAAGAATTAATAAGTACTTATCCTTATCATAGAACTTATCACATGTCATTGAAATTGTTACTCTGCTTCTATGGATAACTAAGCTCCAAGGTCCTGGTCTTATTAGTATGTGCATATATGTATATGATTATACATATGTGATTTATATATGTATTTATATATTTTTTATAAAATATGTGTATAAAATCATACAGTTTAGTGTGTAGTAAATGTTCCATTATTGTTTCTCAATAAATAAAAATAATTGAACTCACTGGTGAAGAGATGAAAAATGGCAGTGAAATAAACATATCTTTCCAGACAAATAAAAGCAGCAATAATTCACTGATGGTAAACATACTTTACAGACTGTTAAAGGAAGTTATTCTAGCAAAAGATGGAACTCTAGGGGCGCCTGGGTGGCTCAGTCATTAAGCGTCTGCCTTTAGCTCAGGTCATGATCCCCGGGTCCTAGGATTGAGCCCCACATCAGGCTCCCTGCTCAGCGGGAAGCCTGCTTCTCTCTCTCCCACTCCCACTCCCCCTGCTTGTGTTCCCTCTATCTCTGTCAAAAAATAAAATCTTAGGGGGTGCCTGGGTGGCTCAGTCATTAAGCATCTGCCTTCGGCTCAGGTCATGATCTCAGGGTCCTGAGATCGAGCTCCGCATCGGGCTCCCTGCTCAGCAGAAGCCTGCTTCTCCCTCTCCTACTCCCCCTGCTTGTGTTCCCTCTCTTACTGTGTCTCTCTCTGTCAAATAAATAAATAAAACCTTTAAAAATAAATAAATAAGTAAAAAATAAAATCTTAAAAAAAAAGATGGAAATCTAGATCTACACAAAGCATTGGAAAGGATATAAATATAGGGTAAATATGACACACTTTTTTAATTCCTTTAAAAGACAATATTTAAAGCCAAAAATTGTAACAATATACTGTGATTTCTATAAAATCTTTATGAGTATAATATATAATAACAATAACATAAATGCTAAAGTGGGGGAAATGGGAATATATCATTATAGAATTCATATAATCTATGTCAGTATAAGATTTTTGAAGATAGATTATGATAAATTAAAGATATATGTATTGTAAAGGATTCCAAAATAAGCGAGAGGTATGACTAAGAAAACAACAGTAGGGAAAAATACAATCATAAAAAATACACAATTAATACAAACAAGGCTGAAAGAAGAAAATAATTATAAAAACAACAGAAATACATCAAAAAATGCTAGCAAGATTGCTGATTTAAATGTAAATACATAAGTAATTACAGTAACTGCAAATGGTCTAGAAACATGCAGTTAAAGGAAAGATGATTGTGTTAGACTTAAAAAGTAGACCCAGCTCTATGCTGCCTACAAAAAAAAAAGTCTTATATTAAATATAAAGACACAGATGGGTTAAAGGTTAAAAACTGGCAAGGTATATCATGCAAGAAAGAATGAAAGAAAGTTGAGGTGCCTAAAATGGCTTTACTCATAATCACAGAAAATTTTAAACAGCTCTAATGTTCTTGAAATGGTGAAAAGATCAACTGATACATCCATACAATGAAGTATCACTTAGCAGTGTAAAGAAATACACTCTGGATTCACATAATAACAGGGATTAATCACAAATATGTTACACTAAATGAAAGAAGCTGGTCTGAAAAAGCCACATAATGTATGATTGATTTATATGATACGAGATAGGCAAAACTATAGGAACTTAATTCAGATCAGTGGTTGCCAAGTGCTAGTTGTAGGAGGAGGGGTTAATGATAAAGGGGCATGAATATTTAGGGGTGATGAAATTGTTCTATATCTTGACTGTGGTGGTAGTAACATGAGTCTATACATTTATCATATTCATCAAACTGTACACTTAAAAGGGTAAATTGTGGGGGCGCCTGGGTGGATCAGTTGGTTAGGCGACTGCCTTCGGCTCAGGTCATGATCCTGGAGTCCCGGGATCGAGTCCCGCATCGGGCTCCCTGCTCAGCAGGGAGTCTGCTTCTCCCTCTGACCCTCCTCCCTCTCATGCTCTCTGTCTCTCATTCTCTCTGTCTCAAATAAATAAATAAAATCTTTAAAAAAAAAAAGGGTAAATTGTACAATATGTGAATTATACCTTAATAAATCTGACTTCAAAAAAGTACTTTAGACATTAAAGACACGTTAATAAGCAGGTCAAATACTTTTCCTCTCTTAATACACATTAAAAAGAGGTATAAATGTCCCTTTGGAAATATGTGTCAAGCAGCTCTGTATTTCAAAACCAGCATCAAAGCTTGAGGGTTTAATGCTATTAATTTTCTCTGGTTCAGCTCTAGGCACCCTGGAGGGCACTAAATAAACAGTCCTTGACTGAATGACTTTTCTTTATAGTTCCTGAAGCACAAAGTTTAGACACCATTGACTGAAGAGTGGAAAAAGGAGGTAGGAAACTGTAGCTTTTCAGAGGACAGAAACAAGCCCCTGGAACTGTGCCCCATAGCTTAACCTTCATGTGTAAGCATTGTTTAGAGGAAATAAAGCAAAAGAGTCAGAGAATTACAGGTCCCAGCTTCCTTGTTCTAAGTCTTATTCTTCCTCCTTGATAACTCACCCTCTCAGTCCTTCCCCCTCCCCACCCCCGGCTGTCTCTGTCCTCCACCCTCACCCCCCCCACACACACACATATTTACTTGCACAGGTACTACATACACTGAAACTCTGGGTATTTTTTATTCTCACACAATTGCAAATATCTGAAAAGAGATTTATTTGTATTTTGGAAAGGATCAATGGATTAGGATTTGGCTGCAAGATATCAATCACATTTGAGCTGGAGGGGAAGTGCTCTTCTAAACTCCTCACATCACACCTCTATGACTGGCCACTCCCCTAACCACACAACAACCACTTTTTCTCATCTTTAAAGTATTACCAAATATACACTAAACTCTGAAAAGATGCACAGTGTTGTCTGTATTTTAAGGGCTTTGCAAAGCCAATTTATTTGGATACAGATTTTATTCCAAAGGACTTAAAATGCAAAGGTTATGCCTCAAAGCCATTGACCATTTTCCCCTACTTTAGGAAGGATATTTGCTTTTTTGTTGTTGTTTTAAATGTATCTGTTAGCATTGCCTTTATTTTACAAAATCACATATTATGCTGCTATAATCAAAAAGTTCACATAACTTATGTTCTCTTGATAGTAATTATCTAAAGGATTTTATTTTTTTTAATTTTTCTCTATTTATTTTATTTAAATTCACTTAAGTAACATATAATATATTATTAGTTTCAGAGGTAGAGGTCAGTGATTCATCAGTCTTATATAATACCCAGTGCTCATTACACCATGTGCCCTCCTTAATGTCCAGCACCCAGTTACCCCATTCCCCAAACCCCCTCCCCTACAAGAACCCTCAGTTTGTTTCCTGTGATTAAGAGTCTCTTAAACATTTGCCTATGAGAACCTTTGGAATCGGTTTTACTTATAAGGATCTGTTTGTGCTCTAAGCCTGAGTGGTCTGCTAATCTTATGTTTTACTCATTATTCAATACTGTACACATCTCCTTTGGAAAAGTCACCTCATTATATTTGGAATTTTAACACAAATTACAGAATATTCTCATTCTCTCTAAATGTAATTGCTCAACATTCCCATTTCATTACAGTTTCATCAAACAGTATTTCTAAGTTTTCCTTCTCTGGGTATACTTTTCACCCTGTAAAATCACATCTTTCTCTCTCTCTTGCACTTTGAGCCATTTGTATCTGAACAGGGCTTTAACCCAAGCTATGTGCCTGTTCCACACTCTGGTGAAAGAACTATATCAAGATGCAGAGTAGAGGGGTGCCTGGGTGGCTCAGTCAGTTAAGCATCTGCCTTCAGCTCAGGTCATGATCCCGGGGTCCTGGGATTGAGCCCCGCATCGGGCTGCCTGCTAGGTGGGAAGCCTGCTTCTCCCTCTCCCACTCCCCCTGCTTGTACTCTCTCTCTGTCAAATAAATAAATAAAATCTTTAAAAACAACAACAAAAAAAAGATGCAGAGTAGGATAGAGAAAAGGGGCTTGAACTTTGAAGTAAGGTGGAAACTGTTTGAATACTGCCTCTTCTGACAGCAAAGCACATAGTATATCTAAATAAAACCCTCCAAGGTTCATTCTCCCTTCATAGATACTTATAAAACACTATCATCTGACCCTTGTTGGACTCACCAATCTGTATTCTCAGCAATTTCACCCACCCCTTCACCAACTAACTTCCAATAATTAGGAACAAATAAGCCTATTCAAGTTCCTAAACATCCCAGGAACTCTCTCGACTCCTGCTTCTTGAACATGCTTTGTTTCATTTGCCTAGAATACTGAAACCACCAACACCTCACTTTAGCTAACTTGTACTATTGGAATAATGCTCAGAAGTGATTTTGCAAGGTAATGAATGAATGAAAGCTAATATTGGGTTGCTGCATCAAAAAAAGGCTTCCCAGAAGAGATCAACCTCCAAAGATGGGTATCTCATTGGGCAAAGTGAGAAATGAAATTCATATAGGGAACTGCCCAAGCAAAGGAATGGGGGTAAAGAGGGAAGGCAAGTAGGAGAGTGAAAAAATTGAGGAGAAATGCAGTAGTACAATGGGAGTTAAGTGAAGAATATTACCTGAGCAGGATCAATAACAGCCAATACAGCAATTACCTTGGGCAGAGAGAAGCCATAGGTCAACTTAAAATATATCTTTGGCTAGATTCCAAGACTCAGTAAATTTCTTCAGTAAAGATTTAACTCCCTTCTGCTGTCTTCTCCCTGCTGTATTTCATGCTTCCACTTTTCTCCTTTTGCCCCTCCTGTGCAGCTCTTTGGATTGATGATTCTGCTGAATGGTTAGCCTAGTTTTGGACTGGAGGTTTTTGGTTTTTCATGAAAAGATGAGATGCTATTGGTGATCCATTTACGTAGCCATTCAGAAGTCAATTGTAACTTAAAAACAATTCTGGTTAATTCATTTTTTTTTAATTTACTAGAATTATTAGCTACTCACAGTAGCCCACATAATCAGAAAAACCACTTGGACTACCAAGCCCTGAGGAGGACAGGAACCAGGACTCCTCTGGAAACCTCACTCAGAAATAGCTTTGAGGAAAGACATCAAGGGGAAGTATCAATGTCGAAGGAAGTATCTCTGAGGCTCTGCCATCAGAATGAGTGAGTTCTGACACTGCACAAGACTCAGAATCCCAAGAGTCAGACTGGCTTCACTTGGATCCCATGTGGGTTCTCAGGCCAGTGAGACCAGGCAGTGGGGGACATGGGAAATGCAGTGCATGTGATTAACAGGTCCATCATGACCCCTTTAATGGAGGTGGGAAATTCCTAAAAGAAAAGCAGGATGTCATTACCAAAGTAAGAGTAAAGGGTGACAGGCAAAATCGAAAGATGCCTCCTACAATGTTAACACCTCTTCTGGGTAAATCTGACCACAGGCATGCAACAAGTATTAAGGTAATGTTCCCAGTGAGTTTTTCTCAGTTTCAGTGATCTACAATCAACTGTGTGTCTGAACTCTGTTATGTGCTTCAAAGCCACAAGTGAAGTCTGAGGCAGGAGACCCAATAAATTCCGTTTACCAAGTGAGCAATTAGCTCCGCATTCTCCCACACCCCAGACTTGTAACTTCCAGAGGATACCTTCCTATCCTACCTCAAGTACATTCTTTTATTATTTAAAAATCACAAACAAGCAGGACTCCAGAAAATGTGATTCAGCAAGTGATACACAGAACTCTCCATGTAGAATAGGGCCAGAAGGTAGAGAGCGCCTTCTCTGGTTATCCATGCTCCACCACACTGACTTATGGAGGGTGTATTGTGTTGTTTGCAGGAAAGTAGAAGCTTGGTGGTTTGTTAAACTCTGTGTAGAAACAGAGGTTAATGAAAAAATACAATGTAAATCTTTTCCCAAATTTCTCTTTTTGTGCCCAGCTTGAAGAGACATTGGAGAGGACCCAGGAAAAAAATGTGAACTAGGGAGAGTTTTGGGTGAGAATCCTTTCATCTCCTCACCTAACCCTGTTTCTATGCCTGGTTCGTGCTTCGATAGACACTTCTATGCTCACCATCCTCTATCCCTCCCAACAGTTAACACCCAAAAAAGGTCTACTGTGAGCCATTTGCCCCTTACCTTAAATTTAGTTTGAAACTACTGATCCTGAAATCCAGTTGGAATATAACTCTTTGTTCTCTGTTGAAGGAATTTAAGGCATCACCAAAAAAGTTTGGATAGCAGAGAAACTTCTCAGGGCCCCAAAAATGATATCATATGAGCAGTTAATTATCTCATAGATTTAAATAAAGAATTAAGTATCTCTCTGAGTTTTCAAGCTCTCTGGAATTTTATCAAACTGCACCATTTATCAACCATCTTACTACAAGAGTAAATTTATTTGAGGGTATTAATCAGAAAACACCAAAATTATATATTAGGCCAAAAACCATAATAAAGTAAAAGGTACCAAGTGACAGCAACTTTGCACATTTTAAAAATCACTTGTTTCAAATCTAAACTACCCAACCACCCAGATTATCAGCCCAGCATTTTTCAAGTCTCATAAGAAATTCCTCTCCTACAAATTAAATTAGTATTCTGAAACTAATTCTAAATTATTTTAGAAGAAAACCTAATTCTAAAGAAAACTGTAGAAGACAAGGAAAGACAAATAGAGTTTTCCGGAAGTTTTTCTGTAAATGCTCCCTTTCATAATGAATTATTTTATTATACAAGCAATATATGGTTATTGTATAAAAATTAGAAATTTAAAAAATCACCTTTAATCCCACCACCCAGAAATAACTACTGTTGACAGTTTGGTATATAGCCTTTCATACTTTTCTACACATAATATATCTATATTACAAATTAAATCATACTCTATACATTATTTTTAATCTTTCTTTCATTAAATAATATATCATGCACATCTTCCTCTCCCAACAAATATGAATCTAAAAATATTAATGCACTCTTAGTATGCCAATGCCTGAATATTATGCATTCATATTTATTTACCAATTTCTTATCTTTTGAATATTTTAGTTGTTCCCAAGATTTTCTATTATGTATATGAGAAACCTATGACTATTCCTGAATAGGAAACATACCATTAACTACGCTTGAGTATCAGAATACAGCAATGTTTCATCTATCTGAAAACAACCTGTCAAGTAACGTCAGTTACCTGAAAATATATTTAAAACTGAGCATGTTGTAGGCATATGTTTTTCTGACCTCCAAGCGTGCCGGAAAGCTCATGGTGGGAAATGGCCCCCAGCTACTCTCTTGTCATTCCTTGGCCATGCCCTATAATAAAAGTGGAGAGACTAGGAAAGAAAAAGACACATGTTTTTTGATCATAAATGTAATCCTCAGTTCTTTGCTCAGAACCATGTAATGTTATTCAAAGCACAATTAGAATTAGTTTGTTTTCAATCCTTCAGAAAAAGAGAAACAAAAGAAAAATAAAGATATTAGAGGTAATGGTACCAAAAATAAAGGCATTTTGACTGTTGCCTTTGGCAATAATAAAAATGATAATGATAATAATAATAATGACTACTCTAATTTAAATATATGTAACATCTGTTGGATATTTTCCTTGTGTCCAGTACTGTTCTAAGTGGTTTATATTCACTAAACCCTTTAACCCTATGAGGTAGATAGCAATGTTTTGCTTACTTAACAGATGAGAAAATTATACTAAAAGTAGATGAGTACTTGCATTCTTAGGAAATAACGAATATATACAGTAAATATACTTAGACAAAGGGAAATAAAACCACTGTAGGTACAACACATGAGCTCAATACCATGATTTATATACATAGTTCAAAGATTAGAAACTAAATCACCAAAATGATTTCATAAGGACAGGTGTTAATTTAAATATTCTTCTGAGCAGCATTATAATATTACAATGTGTTTATTTGAATATTGTATTCAGTCAGCATGAGTTCAAGTGATACTTATGTAAAGTCCATTTGATAATTAAATTGAAATATTTATTCTAATTTCAATTAGAGTATAATTAAATTATTTTTATACCATGAAAATAAACATGAACATATCTTCAAATTTAAAATACAGGCTTATATTGATGTCAGAATCAAAAGAAGATTCAGAAGCTGGTTTATGATAGGAACAATAAATTTTTAAAAACCTGGAAGAAGATATGTTACAAGTTTACAATGAATGTCAATTGCAATTTTCTATATCAGAATAAAAGGAAGAAGTTGTTTATTGTTTAAAAAGAAATGTCATAAATTAGACAATATCAGAAGAATTTTCAGCAAAAAAATAGGTCATTTGGTAAGTTTCCTTTTCAAATTCAAAAAAGAATCAATAAAATTAGTGACTAAAATCAGAAATAAATGTAAAAAAATTTTTAAAAATTTTAAACAAAATTTGAGTTTATGAGTTTTGCAATATATAGAATGACTTGAAGTGCTGCAAAACAAACAAATAATACTCATGAAAGAAATTGAGGAAGACACAAAGAAATGGAAAAACGTTCCATGCTCATGGATTGGAA
>NC_138380.1:69342137-69359735 GCF_054177405.1 Leptonychotes weddellii | reverse complement strand
TGGTGGGGGATGGGAGGGATGGGGTGGCTGGGTGATAGACATTGGGGAGGGTATGGGCTATGGTGAGTGCTGTGAATTGTGTAAGACTGTTGAATCATAGACCTGTACCTTTGAAACAAATAATACATTATATGTTAAAAAAAAATTAAAAGAAGATAGTAGGAAGGGAAAAATGAAGGGGGTGGGAATCAGAAGGGGAGAGGAACCATGAGAGACTATGGACTCTGAGAAACAAACTGAGGGTTCTAGAGGGGAGGGGAGTGGGGGGATGGGTTAACCTGGTGATGGGTATTAAAGAGGGCACATACTGAATGGAGCACTGGGTGTTAATACGCAAACAATCATGGAACACTACATCAAAAACTAATGATGTAATGTATGGTGATTAACATAACATAATAAAAAATTAATTAATTTAAAAAAAGAAAAAGAATCTTAGCAGGCTCCACCCTGAGTACAGAGCATCACACAGGGCTTGATCTCACAACCCTGAGATCAGGACCCTGAGATTAGCACCTGAGCAGAAATCAAGAGTTAGACGCTTAACTGTGTCACCCAGGGGCCCCTAAGCTGTGGAATATTTTTGAATCACTTATATCTGTCAAGAATAATTACAGCTAAATATGAAGTATTTTCTTTCTGCAATAATAAATAGTATTCCAGTTACAGTAAGTCAAAATCTGAATTTACTGGAATTTTAAGACAACAAACTTATTTTCCTGTATTGTTTTATTCTATAGCATGATACCTATTGAAAATATTTGTGCTCAGTTTTCTAAAATAGTATCTATAATCTCTAGATACACATATAGATGTGTGTGTACAAATGCTATGAATAAGTTTAATGTGCAGAACTATGAAATGATATACAATATAAAAAATTTAATCATCTTGTGTTTTTTTGGTTTGGTTTGGTTTGGCTTTTTTGCACCATTGCTCATTGGTTGAGTTCTAAACAAGTTTACAAAGACTTACTGTTCTGTCAACTCCACTTCAAGATTTCTTGAAACAAAAGAAATTCCATTCAATAATGGAAGAAAAAAAGTGGCTGTGCAATTTAATTTTGTCACTAATATCACACTGACTGTGAATGAGTTAAACTTGAAGTTTCAAGGAAAGGAAAATTTGAACTACATGAATTTATGTTGAAATTGAAATTGCTCACAGTAGAAATCAATGAAAATGCATTAATATATATTTCTAATATGAACCAATATGAAGAAAACTTTCATTGAAATTGACAGAATTATGTAAATTGGCTGCCAAAATACCAAAACATTTGATAAATACTTTGTTGACATTGTTAAGTTTAGGTTTTCTTTTTAATTTGTGCAATAATCTTTTGAAGTTAATGTATTGACACAAAAGTTAGTGAATTTTCTTAATTTAGAAAAATGTACTTTGATAGTCATTTGTGCTTCTTCAGTCAATTCATTTCTAAATAAATGAATGAGTACTGCCAATGTGGACATTAATATTGAAGGAAAACTATTTTTTAAAGAATTTTTTTATTTATTGTTTATTTGAGAGAGAGAGAGAAAGAGCATGAGCGGGGGGGAGGGCCAGAGGGAGAGGGAGAAACAGACTCCCCTCTGAGCAGGGACCCCAAGTTGGGACTCAATCTCAGGACCTTGGGATCATGACCTGAGCCAAAGGCAGATGCTTAACTGACTGAGCCACCCAGGCACCTGGAAAATTATTTTTTGGTACTTGATTCACTTATTTGAAATTTTTAAAATGTGTTCAAAGTAACTTTGGTAGGTGAACTTACTTTTACAAATGTAAGTATTATGAAATCTAAATATAGGTCATATATTTCCAATGTAAGTGTATGGTTCAAATTGACATGTGCTATAAGTATAAAAATACACTCCCAATTTCAAAGACTTATTACCAACAAGGCAAAATTTGTAAAATATCTTAATAAATTATATACTGATTATATATTAAATATTAAAATAATAATACTTTGGTATATTTGGTTAAATAAGTTATATATTTTTAAAGATTTATTCATCTATCCAAGAAAGAGAAAGAGTATGCGCACATGAGTCAATGGGAGAGGAGGTGAGGGAGAGAATCTTCAAGCACACTCCCCACTGAGCGGGCAGCCCCATGCAGGGCCAGTCCCACAACCCTGAGATCATGACCTGAGCCAAAACCAAGAGAAAAACAGAGGGCTTGGTCTCACAGCCCTAAGATGGCTTAACTGACTGAGCTTAACTGACACTTAACTGACTGAGCCACCCAGGCACCCCTAAGTAAGTTATATTCTTAAAAAGTAACCTTATCTGTTCCTTTTTACATTTTTAATGTGGCTGCTGGAAAATTAAAATTACATATGTTTGCTCACATTACATTTCTATTGGTTATCAGTGATATACAATAATTTTCTCCCTAATCTCCAGATTTAAAATATGCTTTAAATTCTGTCTTCTTTTTCCAGAATGCTTTCATGTTTTCTCTATAAAAATTATGTTTATTTTAGAAATTTAGAAAAATACAGAAAACTAAAATAGAAAATTTTAAAATCACCCACAATTGAACTCAGAATTACTATCAATATTTTGATGTGTTTTCTGGTCTTCTTCCTAAGTCTCTCTCTTCTCTCTTCTCCCCTCTCTCTCTGTTTTTCTCTCTCTCCCTTTCTCTTCCCTCTCTCTACACACCCAAGAATTAAAAGAGATTATATTTTTTCCAGACAAAATATTTGAGCCAGTGAGAAGCAATGAAAAGTAAACCCATGATGTAGCCAAGAAAAGATTAAAGAAGCTACGCCTTTGGGGGAATGTAATGATTAAAAGCAAACTATTCCATTTCTCTCCAAAAGATAAAGTGAAGAGAATGAAAAGACAACAGACTGGGAGAATATATTTGCAAAAGACACATCTGATAAAAGATTATTATCCAAAATATACAAAGAACTCTTATAACTAGACAATTAAAAAAAAAAAACCTGATTCAAAAATGAACTGAAGGGGGCGCCTGGGTGGCTCAGATGGTTAAGCGTCTGCCTTCGGCTCAGGTCATGATCCCGGAGTCCTGGGATCGAGTCCCGCATCGGGCTCCCCGCTCTGCGGGAAGTCTGCTTCTCCCTCTGCCTCTCTCTCTCTCTCTCTCTCATGAATAAGTAAATAAAATCTTTAAAAAAAAAAAAATGAACTGAAGGCCTTAACAAACACTTCACCAAAGAAAACATACGATGGCAAACCAACGTATAAAAAGATGCCCCACGTCATATGTCATCAGAGAAATGCAAATTAAAACAACAATGTGACACTATGTACCTATTAGAATGGCCAAAACCCAGATCACCGACAACATCAAATGCTGGCAAGGATGCAGAGCAATAACAACACTCATTCATTGCTTGTGGGAATGCAAAGTAGTAAAGCCATTTTGGAAGTCAGTTTGGCATTGTTTTACAAAACTAAACATACTCTTACCATACAATCCAGCAATCACACTAGTACTCAAAAGAGCTGAAAATGTATGTCTACACATAAACCTGCACACGGATGTTTATAGCAGCTTTAATCCTAATTGCCCAAACTTGGAAACAAACAAGATGTTCTTTAGTAAGTAAATAAATAAATGAATAAATAAACTGTGGTACATCCAGACAACAGAATATTATTCAGCACTATAAAGGAACGAGCTATCAAGCCATGAAAAGACCTGGAAGAAACTTAAATGCATATTACTAAGTAAAAGCAGCCAATTTGAAAAGGCTATATACTCTGTGATTCCAACCATATTACTTGCTGGAAAAGACAAAACAGTGGAAGGAGAGAGGGATGAGTAGGTGGGACATAGAGGATTTTTAGGGCAATGAAACTATTCTGTATGACACTGTAATGGTGGACACCTGTCATTATATACTTGTCTGAATCCATAAAATGTACAGCATCAAGAATGAGCCCCAATGTATACTATGGATCTGGGGTGATTATAATGTGTCAGTGCATGTTCGTCAACTGTAACAATGTACCACTCCAGTGGGGGATGTTGATAGTGGGGGAAGCTGTGCATATGTGGGGGCAGAAGATATATGGAGGATCTCTGTACCTTTCACTCAATTTTGCTGTGAACCTAAAATGGATTTTAAAAAAATAGTCTATCTTGGGCGCCTGGGTGGCTCAGTTGGTTAAGCGACTGCCTTCAGCTCAGGTCATGATCCTGGAGTCCCAGGATCGAGTCCCGCATCGGGCTCCCTGCTCGGCAGGGAGTCTGCTTCTCCCTCTGACCCTCCTCCCTCTCATGCTCTCTGTCTCTCATTCTCTCTGTCTCAAATAAAAATAAAAATAAAAATCTTTAAAAAAAATAAAAAATAAAAAAATAGTCTATCTAAAAAAAAAAAAAAAAGCACAAGATACTCTATTCTTCTTTCTCTGAAGTTAGGTAAGGTTTCTTTCCCTGTGGATTTAGTGTCTACGCTTCCCAAAACAAATAACACACTTTAGAAACAGTGAGATGTTGTTCTATTTAAGCCCACTGAAAGCAATTTACAGAGATGCCTAAAGTTAAGTAATTTAAACAGACTTGTACAATGTTAGCTCCTTGTTGTTAATGAGCTTAATTAGCTCCTTGGAAGATTAATTCATGTCTTTAAATCATAAAAACTTGCACAAACATGTCATATGTAGTTCAAGTAATCATCGACAAACATGGATTCTTATTCACCATCATCACTATCGTCAGTGACTGATAGAATAATCTAATACTTCTATGTATGTAGAACACAAGCCCACATGCCTTTGAAGTCTTTCAATTTCATTTATTCAATGAATACCCTATATCAGTTATTGAAATAACAGTAGTTTCAGGTACCTTTTTTGGTCACTGTACAATATTTTTTTTAAAAAACCGACTATAAATTGTGTGTGTGTGTGTGTGTGGTATTATCAAAGAGGAACTTCATTATATTTTGTGCTTATTTTGAAAAAGCTATATTAGAAGGTAAGCTTTAGGGTAGGTTGCTCAACATAATTATGCATTACATATATTTCTTCTTTACATAGATGTTGAAGTTTGTAGGGTGCCTGGGTGGCTCATTTGGTTGTGTGTCCGGTTCTTGATTTTGGCTCAGGTCATAGTCTTAAATTGTGGGATTAAGCCCCACTTTGGGCTCTGTGCTGGGCGTGGAGCCTGTTTGAGTTTACTCCCTCTCTCTCTCTCACCCCTTCCCTCCCTCTCTCTAAAAAAAAAAAAAAAATTGAAGTTTGCATTAACTGACAATGAGAGCCACTTAAACTCAATCCCTCCATGTTAAATTTTAACTGGCAATTCACAAACCTAAAATAAAGGCTTATTTTGTGTACACAGAGAAGAATGTACTTCTGTGTTGAAATATACATCATATCTGAAAGTCCCTCTGCTTGAGGGGTATGTTGCTCTTATAGATGTTGTGGAGGAAGAACAAGAAGAAAATATACCTGGATGGTTGATTTTTCATAAGGTGAATAACCTGTTTCCAAGTGATGTTACTCTTATCAAGTAGAAATTCATGTTTCAATGGATTTTGTGGGATAGTCTCTAGCATAAGGACAAGTGATAGTGATTCGATTCAAACAAACTGGAGAAGCTGGTTCGTCTGCTTGATTTGTGTACGCAGGCTATCAAAGATTGGGGCGGGGAGTGACATGTAAAGGAATTTGCACAATGTGTTCATGGCTTGCAATAATTTTTTCTTTCTCTCTCACAGAGTTCCAAAATTTTGTCTTATTCAATAATTAAAATGTATGACAAAACTGGGATTACCAACACCCCACAGTTGGAGGAAGGGAAAAAAACATCTTGTAATGCTTGACATACAGTAGTTAGTATTCAGCAGGTACTGAATAATATTGAGGGATTAAGAAATTTTGTCTCTGGAATTTTGTCAGACAAGGATGGATAGAAAATTCATCTCCAATGTTTACCAGCTATGTGACCTTGGGCAAGTTACTTAGCTGTAACCAATTTTTTATAAAAACCTTATAGGATTTTTATAAAGATTAAGAAAGAAAATGCATATAAAGAACTTAGCACAAAACCTTGTTAATGGTAGATGTTCAATACATGTTCATTTTTATTGTTGTTATTATTATTGTTATTGTTAGTATTACTAGTTGATCCTTGATACAAAGCAGAAGTAGGTATTCAATTGATGTCAGTTTTTTATCATTGTTAGTATTGTTATTATTATGAGTACTATTATTTTTTCTCTTTCTCAAGCACTATACGAGCAGAGTACATGCCGCCCCTTCACTCCCATCATACATCCACTCTGGGATTTGTATTGTTGGTTTTTTCGTTTATTTATCCTTGAGGGCACCAACTCTATTTATAGCACACATGGTAGATGCAGAGTGAACACAGAAGTATGAGGTACAAATATTGATAAGAACCTGGGTTCCATGCAGCAAAGACTACTGACAGCACCACCAACAGATTAGAGCCTGTGCATCACTCCTTCACAGCCACATACTAGCTTGAAAAAGCTTCACATTGGTGGGGAAGAAGCCTGTCTTCTTCCACATACTTTCAGAATGAAAAGAGCAATAATAAAAATGTTTGCTAGCCTCAACTTACAACTGATTCACTTTTGAGTAACTTTGAAGATAACAAAATTCCAGTGGTGTTCACTGTAACAGAATGGATCTGTTAGCAGCCAAGCCCTTCCCTAAAATGTATAATCATCTTAGGAAAAATCCGGGAAGATGAAGAAAGCAAAGAACAAAGAATATCATTTCAAGATAAAGGAAGATTTGCCACAGAATCCTCCTAAGTATATAGAAAAAGACAAAGACTCTTTGGCGAGTACATTTGTTATTTCTTTTTATCTTTCCAAGACGCACAGATGTATGTGCATCATTAAATTTGCTGGGTAATTTATCACCACAGGAGTATCAGTTCAAAACTATTATCTGGAATAAGGAGACATGGTCATTAAAAACATAGAAGGAATAATAAGAACTGAGAAAAACAGAATTGTTGAGATGAAGCTTTCTTGTTGCTATTTTCCTTCCCTTATTTTTCTTGACTCATCCAAAAGGATGAAAGGTGCCTGTTAATAGTGGTAAAGAAAGAAAAACATCAATGAGATGTATCATGCACAGCAAAGGAAAAAGAAATCAACACAAAAATGCAAAAGCCAAAAAAGAAAAGAAATTGGATAGAGAGAAGAAAAAGAGGAAATGGGATGTTAAACAACTGACCTATAAAAATAATAACAAAGGAAATGGGAAGAATATTCCAGAACACTAAAGGAGCTGAGTCAAGTAAGGAAGAAGTAGCATAAAAATAAAAAACAAATAAAAGAAACTCTGAGGAAAGAAGAAAAGACAGCTGAAAGTTTTCAACAGTTTGAAAAAAACAAAAACACAAAAACCTTAAGTCGAGGAAAAGAATGATCACAGCAAACTCCTGCCAGAAAAGAAATACTAAAAGAAGATTCAAAGAGACCAAACAAATTTTGAACATATTTTTCTTCAAATGGACTAATGTGAGTACACACTAAAATTACAAATAGTAAAAATTCATTCAGATAAAAATCAATGTCATAAAAGGGAAATACTCTAAGGAAGTAAGATAATCTAATTATAGGGCATCAGCACTCCTTAAAAAAGTGCTTTTACTGTTTCATGAATGCCTGTTGCCAAGCCACAAGTGGTATTTGTCAAGTGACTTTTCTGTGTAACAACATGACACAAGACAAAAGATATTCCAGTTTTATCAAAGGGTCAAAGAAACTATATCTTTCTCTTTGGACTCAAGAAAGGGATAATAACATTGAAAATCAGTCAAGTCATAACAGGAAATAAGTGAGTTAATTTTATGTCTGAAAAAGTAAAAGAGAAAAAGAATAAACATTGGGGCGCCTGGGTGGCTCAGTCGGTTAAGTGGCTGCCTTTGGCTCAGGTCAGGGTCTCAGGGTCCTGAGATCGAGCCCCGCATTGGGCTCCCTGCTCAGTGGGGAGCCTGCTTCTCCCTCTGCCTCTGCCCCTCCCCTCCCCCCACAAAGGCTCGTGCACACTCTCTCTCGCTATCGCAAATAAATAAATAAAATCTTTTTTAAAAAAAGAATAAACATCAATTAATTGCTGTTTTCAGGGGAAAATGTAAATTCGGGGAGAAACACTTTAAAATGTTTAAAATGAGAAGTATTAGCAGAAAGTAAACCAGAGTGATTAAGTGTGATGGTTACAAATCAGAAATCCTAGGTTTGAATTCTGCCTCTACCACTTACTGAGTGACATTTAGCAAGGAGCTGAAACATTGTGTCTGTTTACTCCTTTATAAAAGGGATATTATAAGATTGTTCTGAAGATTAAATAAGATATTGAATATAATCAGTCGGCATAGTACTTGGTACATACTAAGTACCCAACCACTATTACTATATTTGTAATAAATTAAAACTAATGATATACTATGTGCTGGCTAATTGAACTTAATAAAAAAATTAAATAAAATAAAAAATAAATTAAAAAATAAAAGTTCAAGTATAATACCAACATTCAATAGTGTAAGTTTGAGTGTCGAAAGTATAAAATTTAATAGACTCTATAAGTTTAAAAAGGTATATGAGATTTATTATTGAACGATCAACACTCAAATATTTTCAGTTCTACAATTTTTCTGTTTTAATTTATTAATTGCTGTTCTTTTGAATTCTAATTACTATTTTAAGATTTTCTTAAACTTACATCATTCTTTACCTACTTCATTTAATTCGGTTTTTAATACATTGATTTTTTTTTCTTGTTTGATAGGTTTTTAAGACAACAGATTTTCCTTTGTATACTTCAGTTGTAATGCATAGGCTCTAATTCACAGTGTTTTCATTTTTGTTAATTTCGATACATTCAGAAATCTTGTCTCCAATTTCGTATCTTTTAAATGCTTTTCATCTGTACTTGATGA
Organism: Leptonychotes weddellii; assembly: GCF_054177405.1. Taxonomy (NCBI): domain Eukaryota; kingdom Metazoa; phylum Chordata; class Mammalia; order Carnivora; family Phocidae; genus Leptonychotes; species Leptonychotes weddellii. The sequence continues at coordinate 69,350,828 of NC_138380.1, read as the reverse complement.
AATTAGTAGGGGAGTCTGATTATATCTAGAGAGCAGGTACTGTTTTTGCCTTATTCACTGTATTTCAAAGTAGCACAATGTCATTCACTTAGTAGGGAAAATAATTCAAGATGGACTGATGAATTATTAATTAGTCTAATTTTTAAATTAAAAAAATGCAAAATGGTAGGCTGAGTAAAATATTTTCCAGTTATTTAAAAGCCATTAAATACGACATGATGGAAAAAGGAAGAAGTGTTGAAGGAGAAGGAGGAGGAGAAAGGGGAGGGAGAGGAAAACAATAATCTGGGATTTAAAAGCTTCTAGGTCTAGACACATACTGGACAGTAACATGCTGCCGTCATCTGAGGAATCACTAGACTCATCTTCCTTAATATAAAACAGGGAATTCTCTTGCACTTGATGTCCAAGATCTTCCTCTATACATGTGTTGTTATGGTTCAACCTAATATAGATAGATGACAGATAAATAATATATGCGTCCGTATACACATCTTCACACGTGTATTTCCATCATTAACTGATTATTCACATGACCCAACAGGGAATTATAGCGCCTCTGAATTAGAAACACTCTGTAGTTCACCATCTAATTTAACAATTCAAGTGAAGTCTAAATTTCCTTTTTTTTTGTTTTTTTGGTTTTTTGTTTTTTGTTTAAGTAAACTCATGCTTTACAGACTTAGCCAGCCAGGCGCCCCATCCCTAAATTTCCTAAGCAAAACTATCCACCAACAGTTCAGCCATCTTATTGGCAACACCTGTAGAAATACGGAACTCTCTATAACCGGAGTCTGCTTTGAATATAATACAAATATAATACATATTAACAATCATTCTCTTTGTTACTAGATGAAGTCCTCTCTTTCTGCTTCAGTGATGTTTCCACTAACCTGTCATCCAGTGAAGCATGTCAGTGTGAATTATAGGTCACCTCGTATCTCACGTAAAACTCGTGTCCTCTTCCGAGATCCCTGGATGTGTCTGCCAGAGAAACACACTTTAGCTCTCACGCAAGGCTCTGTTCCCCTTTTCCTCAGGAAGCTCATTGTTTCGAAGGGGTTACTGCAAACATCCCAAACTGAAGTTCTGGGGCCAGGCAGGCCCTAAAATTGCCGGCAGCCAACAGCTGAGGACCCGGGTCCACTGGGGAGACCACGGCCCCTATGAAAATGTCAGCAGCCGCTCCGCGAGAGTTCCCACGGATTCCACGTGGGAATGCGTGTCAGAACTTTTGAAAACTTTGAAAACCAAACTTTTAAGTGGAATTTCCCAATTTTTATATGGTGGCAACTATTTCAAATTTTTCAAAGATAACACAAAGACTGAGAAGAAAAAGGGTGTGTCTGTGGGTTGGATTTGACCCCGGGCTTCCAGCTTCAAATTTCTGGCCCACGGTTCTGATATAGCAAGGTTCTGTTCGGCATGACCTGGCTGTTTATTCTTCACTGGAGGGGATGACAAATTGGATTTTAGGAACGAAAGCCTATATTTACATTCACCAGATACAAAATTTTGTAAATGAGATGTGTCAAGGATGTTAGTGCTGTGTTCCGTGCTCTTTCAGAAAACTCGCTATTTTAAAGTCATAACCATAAATATTGGATTTCAGAGTTTTCAGATGTTCTGACTTTTTCAGATGATAAAATGTTTTTTTCAAGGAAGTATTTAATTTCATTAGACCACAATCAAACTACAAACTAAGGAGAATACTAAAACCCTATTTATTCTAGGTCCATTTATTATCTGCCCCTATTTTTTCAGCAGTTTTTACCTTAAAGATGTTACATTAATTTTCAACCCCTTTTCCAAGAGATGGCAGTAATTATTTCTACAATCCAGAGCAGGGATCAGCAGACATTTCAGGAAATGACCAGATAGCAAACATCTTAAGTAAATATTTTAGGCTTTGCAGATCATATGGTCTCTCTTGCAACTATTCTAATATACCATTGTAGTGTGAAAGCAGCAAAAACAATATGAAATGAATGGCACAGCTGTGTTCCACTAAAATTTTATATATGTACTAAAATATGAATTTCACATAATTTTCATGTGCCACAAAATATCATACTTTCCATTCTTTTAACCATTTACAAATATAAAAACTATTCTCAGCTCATGGAGCATACAAAAACAGGTGGTGGGCTGAATTTGGCGCACAGGCTATAGTTTGTGAACCTCTGATTTTAGAGTTCATCACTCCTAGTATCAAGGTACCTGGAATACCAACTTACTTATAGATATTTAATAATGTCTTAGTTATATTGCCAAATTATTAAGAAAGTGGGTTAAGAAGTGGAGAATAACATCAAGTGTATTATTTGAAAAACATTTCGGGCGCCTGGGTGGCTCAGTCGTTAAGCGTCTGCCTTCGGCTCAGGTCATGATCCCAGGGTCATGGGATCGAGCCCCGCATCGGGCTCCCTGCTCAGCAGGAGGCCTGCTTCTCCCTCTCCCACTCCTCCTGCTTGTGTTTCCTCTCTCGCTGTCTCTCTGTCAGATAAATAAATAAAATCTTTTAAAAAAAAAAAGAAAAACATTTCATCCAGAACCAAGGGACTTACCTGTATGCCACAAAAAAACTATCACATAAAAACTGCTAATTTTGTCTTTCCCCCTGTGAAATTTTCTTATTTTACAAATCTGCAGTCTAGGAAAAAGTTTAGATTTTCAGTGAAAATAAACGGTACAGTTAACCCTTGAACAATGCAGGTTTAGGGGCCATTGACCCATGTGCAGTTGAAAATCTGTATATAACTTTTGACTCCACAAAAACTTAACTACTAATAGCCTACTGTTCACAAGAAGCCCTACCGATGACAAAAACAGTTACCATATATTTTGCATGTTATAGGTATTAAATACTGTATTCTTATAACAAAGTAAGGTAAAGAAAATGTTATTAAAAAATCATAAGGAAAATACATTTACAGTTTTGTACTGTGTTTACTGAAAAAAAAAAATCCTCATATAAAGTGGACCCACACAGTTCACACCTATGTCGTTTAAGGGTCAACTGTACTCCCAATGTTTTTCCAGCTCTGACGTTGGCCAGTTGTTTTTGAAGATTATATTTCTGACCATCTTACTTTCTATTAACATAACAGAGGCAGACAATAGCCAGGGGTTGTAGGAGCGTCCCTATCCCATGGGCTACATGAGAGGATACATTTATAGATATGTTTTTCTTAATCTTACCTTTTGAACATATTCCAAGGAAAACTTGAAAAAAATTTGTTTATTAAATGTCCTGGTGGGTTTCCTTTTTCAATTCCCTAAGCAAACAATCATTATCTTATACTTTCTCTAGAAATTAAAAAACACACAGGAGATTTATTTCATACAATTCTTAGAGGTTGTTTATATTACCATGACATTATAAAACCATTTATCATCTAACCCTTCTTGTGTGTGTACTCTGTCTCATGTACTACACAAGAGGCTCCCTTTCACAAAGATGTTGCATCCAGAATAAATAAACCTCTGGGAGGAATGTGAGTGAAGCTAAAATTATCTAACAGCACAATAAATGGTATTTTAATGTTTTTTTAGTATTTTCACTCACATATTTCACATATGTCCTGAAAATATATAAAACTAAGAACATCAAACCATAAAGTCCTTTGCAAATGTTTCTTTTAAAAGTTCAGGGCCTGGACTCAGCATTTTATAGTTATTCAGTGTCTTCTGGAACAGATCGGTGAGAGTTAAGCTTACCTTTTCCCTTTGTACACAGCAGTGGGTGGATGTCTGTTGTATTTCAGGAGGTAAAAAGGGCATCCTAGGGGCTTCATAGAACTGTGCTAATAGAATGGCTTAACTAACATTGTGTTATATTGAAATCTTGAAATGGAAGTATGATTCAATATTTCTAAAGTATGGAAAATTTCAGGAAAGATCAACTTTTGTGTTCGCTGTCCTTAATGTTGCCAGCTATTTCATCAAAATCCAAGAAGAGGATGCCTGGGTGGCTCAGTTGTTGAACATCTGCCTTCGGCTCAGGTAATGGTCCCAGGGTCCTGGGATCAAGCCGCACATCAGGCTCCCTGCTCAGTGGGAAGCCTACTTCTCCCTCTCCCACTTCCCCTGCTTGTGTTCCCTCTCTCGCTGTCTCTCTCTCTCTCTCTCTGTCAATTAAATAAATAAATAAAATCTTTAAAGAAAAAATTAAAAAATAAATAAAATCCAAGAAGAGCCCTTTTCTTCATTGGAGAATTTATTGATTTTATAAAATATTTATAACTAGGTGTCCTTCTAATGTCTTACATGGTGATAAATCTCATAAGATTTTATGTCCAGAAATTAAAGGCCTCAGAAGAAGTCATCATTGTATTTTGGTGGTGATGGTGTGTGTCTGTGTGTCTTGCCTCTGTAGCCATTTATTTAGACATTGAAATTATATGAAGAGAGGTCATCCAAAATGGAACAACTTTTAACAGAGAAATAAAGATGAAATTCATCATACACCTCTGTAAGTTCCTACAAAAACTGTCACTGATCAGCATTTCTTAGATTGATCAATGGTAAATATGTAATACTCTTAATAATATTATCTAATTCAAATTTAAATGCTTTAAACTTAAGGAATTCATAGAAAACTTTTGCCAAATGTTTCAATGAAAATAGATAATATATGTCATGAAATTCCCATGATGTAGTATAATTATTTCTGAAATTAGTCTCTCTTTCACTATACAATATTATTACAATATTATTGACTGTGTTCCCATGCTGTACTTTTCATCTCTGAAACTAGTATAATCTTGCATGTTAATTATACTTCAATAAATAAATAAAAAATTTTAAAGGTGTTCTTTTTATCTTCACATTCTTTTACAATTATTTAGATTTGTCATTTAACTAATATTTTCTAGAATTTCATTTGAGACCTAGAACTTAGCAGTTTCATCTAGTATATACTATATCCGGCCACCACAGGCAAACACATACTGTTTGAAAACATTAAGAAAAACTGAAGCTAAGTCACATTATAAAGAACTATAATGAAACTAGCTGTTGTCCACTTGCCATCCAGCCTTAAAACAATTTTTTAAAATTATTAAACTGAAAATATTCAACTGGCAAGAGTACTTTATGAACATGAAGTCATTTTAAATGAGAAAGCCCTGCAGTAGAAATCAAGAGGAAAATTTTTAGTGCTCACTCTGATACCAGTTAGTGATCTACTCTTCAGTAAGTCTTCTAAAATCATTGTTTGGTCATCTGTAAAGTGTATTTATAAGACCTGTCCAAATTATAAAGTTTTATTGTGTCTTAAAGAAGTTAATACATATAGAAGTGTTTTGAAATTTAAAACGTTCTCAAATTTTAGTCTATTATTGAATCAATTCTACTTACATTTACTTATGTATTAATCTATTACAGTCACATTTCTATTTCACTTTCAGTTATAATTAGAGTTATAAAATTTTCAAGAAGAAAGTGTCAGATAGGTGCAGGATTATAAGATAAATAAATCTGATGATTTGGGAAAATCTAGATTCTTTTCACCCTGCTCCACAGCTTCAACCTCTGTGTGTGTGTGTGTGCGTGTATGATTACAATGAGAATTGTACATTGAGAAATTCAAGCCCAAAGATCTATTTTATGTCTGTTCTTGCTCATGCTGGAGCATGCTCCCAGGAAGAGGTACTAGACTGAGGTTGTGAAGTATTATGATTCACTTTGTTTACAACTATATCATCAATTTAATTACAGCAACCAAAAGCAACTCATTAAGAGCTACATGATGTATCTTCTGGTCATGTGTCTGGCTATTAGAAGTCTTTTTGTTTAAAAAAAATTAGACTGTCTTACCCAAAGGAAGTCACTTAGTAGTCTAATACATATCCCCATACTAGTGATTTAGAATACAAGACAATGACATACAGGCTGCTAGTGAACTAAAATTCATTCACCATGACAATATCAAGAATATTAATGATGTTGTTATATATACTCATATAACACTGCTTTTGCACTCAGTATTTGTTTGTAGATGAATAACGATACTAAATACTAAATACTAAAATTTAAGGGGTGCCTAGCTGGCTCAGTTGGTGGAGCACATGACTCTTGATCTTTGGGTTGTAAATTTAAGCCCCACGTTGTATGTAGAGATTACTTTAAAAAATAAAATCTTAAAAAAAAAATACTAAAATTTAAGATGAAAATGTCCTTATGAGACTGAAAACTGCAATATCTGAAACAGGCTTCAGAATTTAAAATACTTCAGGACATTCAGCAGTATCTATCTAGCAGTATCTATCAAAATTCTTTCATGTTATACATAATCCACATTTGCTTTCAAGAATACTCAATACAAATTGTCCCCAGTGAGTCTCTTCCCTTGCAAATATTTGCTAAATCTCCTCTGATCCAGGTTAAAATCCATAATGATTCAAAATCTTTTTCAAAGTTGACCTACTCATGTGAGCTGCTCATATTTGTTATCAGCTCTAAATTCTATCCAATATAATATCTTTTGATTAATCTTTAAGTGACCTATGTATATCAGCATCAGATATTTATTAGTTACCCACTCACTAGGCATACAGCCTTATGGCAATTCAGAGAGTAAAATTTAAATACTGTTCTTCAGTACCATGGAATCCAAGAGGAAGACAATACACAAGGAAATTTCCTGAGTCCAGACAGGGATATCCACAGCAAATATTACTGGCAAATATTTTACAGTTTCACAACTGTAAAGTACAAGAAAGAAGAATGTGATATTATTGGAGAAATGGCTTTACATCATAATATAATCAATTTTACCTATCTCAGGAAGTATTCATTGGGTTGTTTGTCATGGTGGCTATGCTTTGACTCAACAGCTCCCCTCTCAGGCTGGGTAACCAGATGGATGAGTTTGAACAGATCCATCTTCCTTGTCTAAATACCTGGAACATTTAAAATAGATACCACATTGACAAGATGGTGGAGGAGTAGGAGATCTAAATTTTGTCTGGTCCCGGGAATTCAGCTAGATAGTTATCAAAGCATTTGATAAAGAAAAGAATAGCAGCAACTCTATGAACAGAAAAGCAACCACTTTCTGGAAGACAAAATGACAAAACAGAAAAACTCACCTCAAAAAAAAAAAAAGAACAAGAGGCAGTACCGACTGCCAGGGTCCTAATCAATATGGACATTAGTAAGATGTCAGAACCAGAGTTCAGAATGACGATTTTAAAGATACTAGCTGGGCTTGAAAAAGGCATAGAAGATATTAGAGAATCCCTTTCTGGAGAAATAAAAGAACTAAAATCTAAACAAGTCAAAATCAATCAAAATGGTGCAATAAAAAATGGAGGCTCTAAATGCTAGGATAAATGAGCCAGAAAAGAGAATTAGTGATATAGAAGACCAAATGATGGAGAATAAAGAAGCTGAGAAAAAAGAGAGATAAACAATTACTGGATCACGAGGGGAGAATTCGAAAGATAAGTGATACCATAAGACGAAACAATATTAGAATAAATGGGATCCCAGTAGAAGAAGAAAGAGAGAGGGGGGCAGAAGATATATTGGAGCAAATTAAAGCAGAGAACTTCCCTAATTTGGGGAAGGAGACAGGCACCAAAATCCAGGAGGCACAGAGAACCCTCCTCAAAATCAATAAAAATAGGTCAACACCCAGACATCTAATAGTAAAACTTACAAGTCTCAGAGACAAAAAGAAAATCCTGAAAGCAGCTAGGGAAAAGAGGTCTGTAACCTACAATGGTAGAAACATTAGACTGGCAGCAGACCTATCTACAGAGACCTGGCAGGCCAGAAAGGACTGGCATGATATATTCAGAGCGCTAAATGAGAAAAATATGCAGCCAAGAATACTTGGCTAGGCTGTCATTGAAAATAGAAGGAGAGGTAAAAACCTTCCAGGACAAACAAAAACTAAAAGAATTTGCGAACACCAAACCAGCTCTATGACAAATATTGAAAGGGTCCTCTAAGCAAAGAGAGAGCCTAAAAGTAACATAAACCAGAAAGGAACACAGACAATATACAGTAACAGTCACCTTATAGGCCATACAATGGCACTAAATTCATATCTTTCAATAGTTACCCTGAATGTAAATGGGCTAAATGCCCCAATCAAAAGACACAGGGTATCAGATTGGATTAAAAAACAAGACCCATTGATATGCTGTCTGCAAGAGACTCATTTTAGACCCCAAAACACCTCCAGATTGAAAGTGAGGGGGTGGACAACCATTTATCATGCTAATGGACACCAAAAGAAAGCTGGGTCACAATACTTATATCAGACAAATTAAATTTTAAGCCAAAGATTGTAATAAGAGATGAGGAAGGACACTATATCATACTTAAAGGGTATATCCAACAAGAAGATCAAACAATTTTAAATATCTATGCCCCTAACATGGGAACAGCCAATTATATAAGCCATTAATAACAAAATCAAAAAAACACATCGACAATAACACAATAATAGTAGGGAACTTTAACACCCCCCTCACTTAAATAGACAGATCATCTAAACAAAAGATCAGCAAGGAAATAAAGGCTTTAAATGACACACTGGACCAAATGGACTTCACGGATATATTCAGATAAAAAGCACAGCAAAGGAAACACTGGACCAAATGGACTTCACAGATATATTCAGATAAAAAGCACAACAGGAAACAAAACCAAAAGACAACAGACAGAATGGGAGAA
>NC_138380.1:69286050-69341637 GCF_054177405.1 Leptonychotes weddellii | reverse complement strand
TTTTTTTTAAAGATTTTATTTATTTATTTGAGAGAGAGAGAGAATGAGAGAGAGAGAGCACACGAGAGGGGGGAGGGTCAGAGGGAGAAGCAGACCCCCTGCTGAGCAAGGAGCCCGACATGGGACTCGATCCCGGGACTCCAGGATCATGACCTGAGCCGAAGGCAGTCGCTTAACCAACTGAGCCACCCAGGCGCCCAAGATACAACTCCTTTTAATTGCCCTCTTAGACTATGGGTTTACAACAACTTAACTCTGAGCTATATCTTTATCTTATCCCAAAAGGATAACATATTCTGTGCATAAAAAGGGCTTCCATCCATTCTTAGTTATTCATTCATAAAAATCTACCACACTTCTCTGAGGAAATCCATAATTTGGGCCTGTGAAATCGGGATCTAAAGTGGAAGTTTATTCAGTTAACAAATCTCAAACCAACTGAAACCACACAACTTATTCTTCGCAAACTTTTCTTTCTTGGCCCTGAAGACAGGTGACGTGACATAAAAATGAAGAGAAGAGGAGTCAGTGGGGCCAGCACGGTCTACACTGTCCCAGCACAAACAGGACAAAGCAGGAACCTCACTGGCATTCCATAAAATATGCAAAACTCAGCTGCCTTGCACTTTAAAGCAATAAATATTGTTACTCCTTCCAAGGTCAAAAAGGACTAATGTCAACTCAGCCTCACCTGAAATACCAGGCCACATTGTGCCTATGCATTTCAGGGTCTTGCCATCACAGTCTTACCTAAAGGCCTCTATATCCAGGAATGCGGAGGTCACCTGTGTAGCTAGATTTTTCTAAGACACAGGTGCTTGCAGTCTTGCCCAAATAAAAACTGTCACTTTCTTGGGACAAAGTTATTATATGCTTCAGTGACCCATCAAAGTCAAAATCCCACCTGGCCAATTTACTAAAGCCTGAGGGCTAACGCCACCCGCCCAGGGTGAATGAGCTAAAAACCAATAATAAAACTGTAAAAAGCAGCCATATGGCATGCTATAGAGAGTTACCACCTACTGAAGTCAAAAAACCATGACTCCCACCTCTACTCATGCCTGGTAAGCCGAAGCCCAAAGCCACCCTCTTGGATCATTTAGGGTCTTGCTTTTGAAGGATGCCTCTATCTCCAGAATTCTTTCTTCTCAACTTCTTCTCCTTACCTATTGTCAAAGTATCGGGTCAACTGTACAAGACTCAGGCATTTGCACATTTCACATATAACGATCTCCCATTGAAGTTCAGAACCAACTGAAAGCTGATCAGAAAGTCAGGAGGATGGAGACGCTCCCTTTATTACTGAGGAAACTGTTGGGGTAACAGCTTACCTATGTAGCCACAATGCATTCCTAATACTGCACCCCCCAGTTAGGCTGTCTACCCTACGTTAGGGAGAAAAACAGAAAAACAGAATAGTTCATCTAACAAAAAACATTGTGTTTGTAAGGTATGCCATTATTTTATGTACCACTAAGAAATGAATCCTAACATTTAGACTAGGACCTATCATTTATCATAAGACATATATTTATCCAGAGATGCTAAGGTCTTAAAAATGTGTGTTAGAACTGAAGAAATATGAACCAGGATCTCTACAAGCAGGCAGATCCCACACAGAGTAAGGTGAAGCAGTTACCCTGCGCCTGCTCTTTTCATTCTCCCCCAGGATGTTAGTATGATGGCTGACTCCTCCTCTGGGGAGCAGTGAGAGAGGGCAGAGAGATCAGGCAGTGCTATACTAATTCTTGAGTGCCTGGAAATATGAAAGAAGGAGAAAGGAGCTTCCCTCAGGTAACCAAAAATGAAGGTTCTATTTTATTTTTTTTTAAAGATTTATTTATTCAAAAGAGAGAGGGGGCAACCAGGAGGAGGCAGAGGGAGGAGACAAACAGACTCCCCACTGAGTGGGGAAGTCCAACGTGGGGCGCCAGCCCAGGACCCCTAGATCATGACCTGAGCTGAAATCGATTTGGAGGCTTAACCAACTGAGCCACCCAGGTGTCCCAAGATTCTATTTTAAAGAATTTGCAATGGTAGAAAAGATGGTACCAAAAGTCGTCTCTAAAATCCCAATATTTTCTTTAACTTTTAATCCTAATAATCCTTAACTTTTCTTCATAGAAGGAAAGATCTAGAGGAAAAAAATCTAAGTATAAAATGAATGCTTATTTTTAAGAATTGGGAGGTTTATTACCACCATCGCCATCACAGGGGAAATTTCAATTTTGAGAACATAATGAAAGCATAATAACCATTTTGGAACTACCATTTGCAATTTGCAAACATTGAACCAACATTATATACAATCAATGGAGACAGGATCAGGAACTTGATTTTACCAGAACATCACAATTTTATGTTTGGTCTAGTGAGCTTAATCGGTCTTGACTGTTTCTGAGTGGTCTCCTGGTTGCTTTCCCTTTAAATCAGGGATATTAAAGTTTTAGTCTCTATGGCAAGAACAGATTGTTCATTTTCTACTTCATACTGACTAAAAGCATGCTTGCGCAGCATCGTGGATAAAGGGGAGCCTGGTGAAAATGACCACCGAAAGCAAATTAATAACCGAATGATCGGGCCCGAAGGTCTCAGAGGTATTATATTAAGGCAGTATTTCATGGTCGTTAAGGGCATCATCTGTGGAATCCAACAGACCTAAGCTCTGGTATTGATCCCACTACTTACTAATTGGCAAACTACTTAACCTCCCCTTACTTTCTTCATCTATACAAAGGAATAATAATTCCTTCCTTCAGGGTTATAAGAATTATGAGGCAATGCGTATATACCAATAGTGTAGAGTCTGATCCACAGAATATGGTCAAAAATAGAACTTCTCATTTTTTGCTATCGGAGAACACACAATACAGATAGAGTTCCCATGTAAGATGAATACTGCTTTACCACTGTACGAGTCATTAGTGTGGTTCAATAGTTGCATCAAGTCCTCTGCCTTCCGGTCACAGGGTAGAACTGTCTCTCCAGCCCCCTTGTGGTTGCTGGGATTAGTTCTGCCCAGTGAGCTGTAAGTAGAATTTACGCACATCTCTCCCCAGACAGAGCATTTAAGGGTTGATGCGAGAACTCTCTAGATCTTTCTTTTTCTTTCCCCAAACTGGCAGTGTTCCACATAGTAGTTGCTCCATCAGCATGGGTCCCAGAATAAACACAACATAAAACAGAGCTCCCAGTCAACCCTAAATCAACGAGTAGCCTGAGTGTTGTTTTAAGCCCAGGAGATTTGGGGATTATTATTACCAATGCATAATTTAGTCAGTCCTAATGAATACAATGAATCTCATCTCTAAGAAGCACATGTTGTTATAATTACATTATCACAATATCAACTTTTAAATGTCCTATATCATCTTTTTATGGTTGTAATCAAGCAGGTAGTTGGCAATACTGTTGAAGTTCATTCATTCAGCAAATGTTCCAGGCACTGCACTGCATTCCAGGTAAAGAACAAGTAGACATTGTACCTTTCTTCATAGTTTACTGTGAAGTTGATGGGGTCATGGAGGCAGGAGGAGCTCATGGATATTTTTTTTCCTAAGTAGGCTCCACCTCAAGTGTGGAGCCCAACTTGGGGCTTGAACTCACAACCCTGAGATCAAGACCTGAGCTGAGATCAAGAGTCAGAACCAACTGAGCCACCCAGACACCTGGAAATCATGGCTATTAACCAAAAAACATCCAGAAGATTTGGCTTGATTAGTTAATTTTCGATCATGCAGCAATCTATTGCAGCCATACTCCTAATCATTATATTCACAATAGGTTTATAATCCCATTGATTTCCAAGGTATCTGAAACTCTCAGTAATGGTATCACTCCTTAAAACTGAAGCGTACCTGGGGGAGGTAATCATTACCTGGTTGAGCCCTTGTAGGGATGAGTCCGTTAAATAATTTTTATGCATTACAAAGATATATATTAGAGATTAAAGCCCTGTGGAAAAAAATAAACTCAGCATATCAGAGCTTTGAGGGGAAATGACGGTAAGGCCATAAGAAACAACCTCCATACAGAGTGCCCATAAGCTTAGAGTGGTAAGTGGTGGGGACGAATGCAGCAGAAAAGCATCATAAAGTGAAGAGAGACTAATGAGAGGAAGGTAGGATATTGGAATACACACTGGATTAAAAATCAGTTCACTAGATTGAAGTTCTGGCCATATTATTCATTCGCTGTTTGACCTAGAATAAGTCACTGGACTTTTCTTAGCCTTAGAAGCCTCATCTAGAAAATGTGGATGATAGGATTTTTTTTTTTAACTCCAACAGTTGTGGTAAAAACTAGAAGTGAAAGCATTTTGAAAACCCGAAGTGTTATTCGAAGGAAAAATGTTAATAATATAAATATGGAGAGACCTGAGGAAGACTTCACGGACTATACAAATTTATCACAGCTCTTTTTTTAAAGATTTTATTTATTCTTTTTTTGAGAGATTGAGAGTGAGAGAGCGCACAAGCAGGCAGAGGGGCAGAGGGAGAAGGAGAAACAGACTGCCCGCTGAGCAGGGAGCCAATGTGGGGCTCGATCCCAGGACCCTGGGATCATGACCTGAGCCGAAGGCAGACACTTAACTAACTGAGCCACTCAGGTGTCCCATCACAGCTATTTCTGCAAGAGGGAATGTAATGGAGGAGGTCAGCAGTTCTCATCCTGTAATAATGTGACAAGACTTTTGAACGTTTTACTTTGCCTGAACATTTTACTTTCTATGTAAAGTAGCAGGGAGACAAGGTGCTCCTAGAGTAAATTCACTCTTACCTGCATTCCAATATCCTCCTTCAATGGAAGAGAAAGGAACTGAGTTACAGCTGACAACAGAATTCAGAAGAGTTTTAGATACCCTGTAGAGAATGGCAACCAGCTGGAGCATCATCTGATGTGAGCCTGGGCAGGAAAAAAAATTTGAGAAACGCTGGCCTAACTGAATTCACAGCGAGCCTTTCATTTTTCTGATTCAGCAATTCTCTGATCTCTACGTGTGCCTCGAACATCAGTTTAGGAAACCATGCCCTTGGACTTCGGGTACACAAAAGCCTCTTTATTATTTGAAGAGTGAACTAAGGAACAAAACAATTAACTTGCACAGAAAAAAAGGATTTGCACTTCCCTCTCCGCAAACCTGAGGTAAAGAACAACCACCTCTCATGACATTCTAACCGTTCCAACTAATAAGAGCACATTTATTCCACAACTTTTAGAATCAAAATAACTATGCTTCAGGAAAAATCATGAATCATCAAAGTAAAGATGTGTGACTAACGCATAATTTTAATAAACATTTCCCTGAGAACTTTAATCCAACCCTTCTTTTCAGTCTGAGATATTCTAATTTGAGCAGTATGGAATTTTTAAAATTTGCATATGCTACTACTAATCTGACACTACATCTAATTGAATTATCATGCCCTCAGTGACGGAACCTCCACTACCACATGTAACCAAAGAAGAGAAACAACTGCCTAGTTCAGGTTTTCACTCAATTGCTAAGGTAACTCAAGCAAAACATGCTTTGCCTGAGGGAAAAAAAAAAACAACAACTTTCCTGAAATCTTGAATTTATTTTATTAAATTCTGGCCTAGAAATAACAGCACATCTTAACATCTCACATTTACATTTGTGTGGTATCTCCACCAAGAACCTTCCCTCCCTTAAGTTGTCCTCACACCAGATTAGGCAAAAAACTAACTAAATAAATAAATTCTTTATTATCCAGGACCTTGGATTTTCCTTAGGGAAAAAGATTCCTTATAGATACGTTGCCTTTTACATTAAAATTGATTATTCATGAACCTGGAGAATTTCTTAAATATTGTTCAAACATATGAAAGAGTAAAAGAGGAACTCCTCTTGCAGACGGAAGTTTTTTGTTTGCTTGCTTTTGTTTTTAATGAAAAGAACATTTCCAAAGTAGCAAGATAAAATAAATTTAAAAAGCAGAATATTGTGAATTAGAGTAAAATAACCTGAAATACAATATGGAGAGCTTTTGACATCTCCCACAGTCATAAGGGATATGGTTGGAACATTCCTAAAAATAAAGCTCCATATTGATCAAAAATATTTTTGGGGCCATAAGCTCCCCTAAACCAAGAGCTATAATTAAACTAATCTATCTTGTGCACCCAGCATATAACACATTGCCTGGCACGGAGTAGGCCCTCAATAAAAATTTATTAGTAAATGAATCCCCAGAACAGAACCACTAGAGGTATCTCATTATGTAACATTTATGCTTCATGAGTCAACATTTAAATTTTTTTTACGCACTTAAAATGCATTTAATATTTACTGAACATTCTCCCAAACAGCTCTAAAGGCAAAATTGTGTTCAGAATACCTATCAATACAAGTAGTTTGCATGGTGATTTAGGATTTCTTCAAAAAGACAGATACTTATAGGCCCTAAGAATCTTAAATGATACATATTGCTTTCAGGTAAAGAAACAGCCAGATGTTAATGTAATTAAGAAGAGGTACTATAGTTGACCTTGGCCCAAAAGGGTCACTTGGCCACAGCTTATATAAGACCAAAGAGTGACTGCCTCAATAGGCAACTACAAACGTTTTTCCTTCCATAAAAGATCTATTCCTATCACCCCTCTTTCGAGTCAAAAATTTAATGATGGGCTGGAATGCTATCTCCTGTACAGAAAAGGTTTAAGAGGGAAACACTGAGATTACTCCCTGAGTCAGATGCTGTTGGCTGACTGACCCAACTGCCAATCCCATTTACCTTCTTTCTTAATGCTCATGCTAAAGAGGCTGAAAAAGCTAATTATACACTTTTCCAGCATAATCTGTAGCTACAGACAGTCAAATGAACAGGTCTGGCCAGTTAGACATAAACGATATTATGGTACGTGATGACGAGAAAGAGTGTGCATTCTTGATACACAGGGCAAACCTAACTTACACTGCCGCTTTCTCCTGCCTCCTGAGAGAGTGATGTGATAGCTGGTGCAGGAGCATCAATATTGCAACATGAGCTGCTTAGTCTTGATATGTGAAAATAAACCAACTGGAAAACCACTGTTTATTTAAGCCATAGTTAGTTGGACTACATGTCATTTGCAGCCAAAAAACATGTCTAACTAATATGCTCTTTCTCACACATGTGTGTTTCAAAGTCTAGTCTCGAAGTGGAGCCCTTGTGGAACAGCAGGCTCTTGCCTTCATAATTATATTCAAGGTCATTTGAGCTCAGGATGTTTATCATGAGCAGCAACATATAGTCTTTCTTCCTAAAAGGCCTCTTTTATATATCCCATCACATTGTATATTTAGTGATTCGTTGACATTTCTGCTCACCATTATCAGAAGAGAAATTTCAGGGCCCCATCTTATCTCCTCAGTATCCTAGGTACTTGGAATCGCCACCAACTCTTGATTTCCGCTCAAGTTGTGATCTCAGGGTCCAGAGATTGAGCCCCGTCCGGCTCAGCACTCGGTTCAGAGTCTGCTTCTCCCTCTCTCTCTGCTCCTCCTCCTGCACTGGCTCTCTCAAATAAATAAATAAAATAAAATCTGTTTTAAAAAGACCTAAAACTCAAACAGCTTTCTTGTTATAAAAATACAGAATTGAGACACAACCCTGACAAAGATCTTCCAACCATTTAATCTTCTGTTCATCAGATGCCTGTGGGGCTCAGCAACATGTCAGGCAGTTTTAGGCACTTGAGATGGAAAAGGGTTAGCACAAACATCCATTCCCCTCCAAAAGTAGGTGAACCAGATTCATAATTAATGAACTAGATTAACTATTTAAAACTCCTCCTACATAGAAATTTGGGAACATATGCTATATGCACAACTCAGCTTACTCAACTATAAAAACATAAGTCAATATGACCTTTTAATCTTTAAAGGTTAATTCATTCACTCAAAAAATGTCTACTGACCAAGTTTTCTCCTCCCAGTCCCCACACGATGCATACACACATCATTTCCACAAGTACCGGGATAGAACGACAAATATAACAACTTTAGTGCCTACCCTCGTGAGACTTCCAGTCTGATGAGGAAGACAAAGATTTCAATTTCTTGTGATGAATATTTTCAAAGGATCTAGTATTTTTATTAATATTTCTTTTCATTAATATTTATTTAATGATTGAAAATCTTAAAATCTTTTCAAGAAGATACTTGTGGGTGACATATTTTAGTATTTGAACATTCAGGTTCAGAACCAAACTTAATCAGCTGTTAATTGTACAATATATGGGATAAAAACCAAACACATAGTAAATATTCAAGGGCTATTTTTTTTCTTTGTGAGAATCAGGGAAAATATGCAAAAGGATCCAAGGTACTGATGAGAACATTTATACACCTAATAAGTGAGGCTCGTAAAGCACCACAAAAACAATTTTATTTTTTTCTCGCCACTGCTTGGGCAAATCTTGCCTATGGGGATTTTCTTCTCTTATCCTTTTGGATATAATTCAAGGCTAGTACCTTGCCTTTCAGATTGTCCCCAGATAAAAATTCCTCCCTTCACATTAGTACAAAACAAAACAAAGCAAACTCATGTGGATGGAATGAGGGTTCAATGCAGAGTAATAATCAAAATTCCAAAGTCCATCTGAGTTAAAAGCTTTTCCCTCCCACCATCTGGGGAAGGCAGGAGGGGGAGGCCAGCAATGGAACCTGGAAGGGCTCTTCTCTCTGTTCCACCAGCTTCTTGTCCTCATCCTCCGTCCACTGAAAGCAGGAGATGGAGCTTTTGGTCCCTCTGAGTTGAAGAAGTCTGAGATAGAAGGTACGAGGGGACAAGAAAAGTCCTATTTGACCAGCATTGATCTGGCCTTGCTTTTTCCATGCTTAGCAGGTGTTCAAAATTGACTTTTCTAAACCCAATTTAATCAGTTCTTTGAAGACCCTCAGGCTCTGGGGAATCTCTCATTGCAGAATCTGACCTGATTCTGGTGCGGCTTTCATGATTGGACCCTTATAACCTACTAGAGGCCCCTGCTTGTCTGCACTTCACCTTCCAGCTTCTCTTAGTCAGCACCATCCCCACCCCACCCCCCACTCTACCCCCACCCCTGCTGCCCAGATTGATTAATCACAAAATGGCAAACCCCCCCCACGGGGTTGATGCAGCCTTGCATAGGAGCACTGGATGAGTCCTAGCTGCCTCTGTGCAGTTGCATTACCACAGCCCTGTGTCCCCACAACCTGCCTGCTGGGGATTCAAAGTTTCTCCTCCAAGCCCTTCTGGTTAGGATCTAAGACAACACATCTCCTGCTCTGTGCTCACTCTCCCATATACAGTGCATAGAAAACCAACCCCTTATACTTGCCGTAGGTGGGAATACAATTACCCATCAAGTGCAGCCTTCTTTTCTTTGGACCCTGTGGGAGACAAATCTCCACACAGCCTCTTGCAATTTATTTTTTTCTGCTGTGGAATACAAAGCAGTCTACCAAATCACCCTAACTCCGGGGAAGATAGCAATGGTTTCCCTATAATCCCAGCACCCCGTGTAAAAGTTGAAGTGCTCTAAATATGCACACCAAAAACTTTCTAAACTCCAATTTCCTACCTCTCTCAGATTCTTGTACTTCAACTCTCCCATAATACATATGTTTAAAGATACTCCACTCATGGGGCGCTAGGGTGGCTCAGTTGGCTAAGCATCTGACTCTTGATTTCAGCTCAGATCATGATCTCAGAGTTCTGAGTTGGAGCTCCACATCCAGCTCTGCATTCAGCGGGAGTCTGCTTAAGATTCTCTCTCCCTCTGCTCCCCACCCCCGACCCCCATGCACTCTCTCTCTCTCTCCCAAATAAATAAATAAATATTTAAAAAAAAAAAAGATACTCCACTCACATCCAGCACAGGTGGTCTGTCAACTCTTGCTTGGGAATATAGAATACTTGGCACCTCTTGCCTTGTACCTTCCATCAAAATTAAGACTAGAATATTTTGATTTTTATATTGTGTAACAGTAATTAGAATCAGAATTTGCAGATGATCCAAGGGAGAAACATATTTTTTTTAAAAAGTTGAAAATTAAACGAGTCTTAGGTAAAAGCAAGTTAAATACAAATTTTAATATTTTACATGTATATTATATATTTACAGAGACATATGTATTCGGCTTCCAGAATTGATTGGTCCTATCCTGGGAAAAGAGTTATGTGCTCCATGGCAGATGGAATAAGAAAAGGCTGAAACAAGAGTTTTCAGCCAGACGATTAGAGGGTATAGGTAGCCATATAATTTAATGCCCAAACCTGACACTTTTGAAAAATAAAGTGATCTCTGAGAATACAACCGGACAATAGATGTAAACCAGAACTGTCCCAGACAAACTGGACACCTGATCACTCTATATATAATGATCGAAATAACTGCACTCTGCGACTGACTGGTAGTTAGAAACCAGCAATGAAATTGATTTCTGGATTGAGTCAATGGAGATTGGCTCCAAAGGGAATGCTAATGAGAGTGAACTCTGGATCAGAATGAAAATATGGAAGGCATTTTATTTGTAATTAATGATGACAGCACATCAAGTCCCAATGTTATTCCTGAATGAAAGATGGTATACTGAACAGGCCATATTAAAAAGACATTGTACCAGAAGGCAGGGCATTAACTATAAAGTGTCCTAAGAAGAAATATCATGATTAATCTTTCTTTTTTTTTTTTTAAAGATTTTATTTATTTATTTGACAGAGAGATAGAGAGAGAGCACAAGTAGGCAGAGTGGCAGGCAGAGGGAGAGGGAGAAGCAGGCTCTCCGCCAAGCAGGGAGCCGGACGTGGGGCTCGATCCCAGGACCCCAGGATCATGACCTGAGCCGAAGGCAGCCGCTTAACCGACTGAGCCACCCAGGCGCCCCATGATTAATCTTTCAAATAAATATAGATGGATTAGTAAAATCAATCAAAGTAATATAAAATATGAATGAGAAAGACTGATCTACATGTCGAAATGGGTGCTTGTCTTGAAAAGACTAGATAACAATAAACATGCTGTATACCAGAAGTGCTTAAAAGTGGGGAATAGAATTGTTTACAAATGGAGCCCAGTTAGAATACTTGAGGGAGGGTGGGGAGAAAGAGAAAGGTCATTTCCTAATTTACATGCCTTTTAGCTGGAGGTTGTTATTTAGTTCTATCCCGTGAGGCTTTTAAAAAGGAACTTGAAAACATGCACGTGCCCACGTGCACACACACACACACACACACACACACAAATAAACATTAAAAGTTAAAGCCATGTTCTCGAGGATAAATTTAAATTAAATTAAAAAGGAAGAGTTAAAGCACAAGTCTACTGCCGTGAATGAAATATTATATAAGGTGCAACAATGAAAACACCACTTGGTTAGCTATAGAGACTAACAGTCATAGCTAAGATTTGCAGACGGCCTAAATGGTACTTATTAATCCTCAAAATAACTCTGAGAAGAGCAATTATTATTCCCATTTTATAGATGATCAAACCAAGCTAAAGTGAGGTTAGGGACCTTGCTGAAGGTCACACAGCTAGGAAGGGATGGCAATTAAGGATTCAAATTCAGGTAATATACTTTCACCAGGCTGAAAAGCCCTTATGTTTATCATTTCTGTGTGTATGTGGCAGGAGGAAAAGAGAAAAGTGTCCCATAAGGCCAGACCCGAGAACAGATTAATAATTTGCTTCAGTATCTCAGGCTCCTCACGTCGCCAACCCTAGTATGTTAAGTAGCCTCCATGCAGCTATGGCCATGGAGTGCAGCCTATACACCGGGGCTTGCTTTTGTGCAAACACAGCAACTTTTATTTTTAATGAATGAAAACATCAGATCTCTTCTACTTCTTCCTTATCTCAGCTGATTCTGATAGTCTTCGAAAGGCAAAAAAGGTATCTTGTGGAACATTCTGGAAGAAACGAAAATCTTGCCAATATGGCTTCATGCATATCTGAAGCATTGCAGTGAATAGATCCTTATGCTCTCCTTTGTCCTGTCACTGCTCCTTAATGTACACGTGTCTATTGGACATTGTGAAAATTCTCTCTTACAAAAGTCTAATGTGTTTTTGGTACACGTTGGGTAATAGCAATGAACTACAAAGAAAGAACGATTTTGCTGTTATCTTGGCACTGCTGTTGCATTCCAGAAAGAATGGTTTTGGAAGAGGAACTTCTAGCATTTTTAGAGTTTCACTAACAACATTTTAATTTTTAACATATTCGGGTTTCTAGTTTTAGTGGTGTTCACAATGGAATATATAAGTACACATGTCTTCTAAATATTGTCGGCTCTCTGAAAGAATCAGTAGTAAAATTATTTCTGTAGTTTCAGTGTTCTGACTAGGTTACAAAAGCAGGCAGTTGTTAAACAACTTAACATTAAATATTAAAGAATAAATGTAACATTGAAGCATTAAGTTTAATTGTCTCCGGCTCCATATAACTCAGTCCTCGTTTAACACAAAGTTGGTATATCAGGGTGGAAAAATTAATGGCAGTGAAGTTTCGATTCTGAAATTAAACACAATGTGTTTCTAAACATAGAAAGATGCCTGGAATTTTACCTTTAGGATTGTATCTGTAGCTCGAAGCCTATTATAGCTATTTCCGTGTGCCTTCTTCTCTTTTGTGCCTACGTCACCGATTTAAGGTTTCTATTTATTTATTTAATTTCAAGAAGAAAGAAGAGGTTCTGTGGAGAACAGTGTCTGTGTGTGCCAACCCCAAGTAGGGCTAGAGGACTAACGTGGGGGTGGGGGTGGGGGGTTCGCTGCAAGGGGGCTGTGTGGAAGCATAGGAGGCTAAGAAGGAAGGTAATTCAACACTCCCCTCTAATCTTATTCCACGTAAGAAAATTTAGGAGAATGCGAAAAAGCAGCAGCCCAGCATTCTTGAGGGGGGGCGTGGCTTCCCTCCAGGGGCTGTCCAATCGCATTCCTTCAGAGGGAGTTATCCCGAGAAGATTGATGGGGGTTGCTAGGAAACAGGAGCGTCTCCCTCCCGCCTGACCCAGAGATTGTTCTGCACAAGCCCTCTCCAGGGGCTCGCAATGTGCGGTTGAGCGGTGTGTGGGGCAGAGAGGCACACCGGGCTCTCAGGCTCACTCGCTCCCTCTCAGCTCCCGCTCTCCCTTTCTCCTCCAGCATGCGGTCAACCCGTTGCACGGGGATCGCTGGAGAGTTCTTCCAGGGCTGTTAGTCCCTGCTCTCCCGCAGGCAAGAGCTTGAGCAGAGCTTCAAAGTTGGAGCTGCAGATCTTCCTGCCGCCCCACGCCCCTTCACCCCACCCCTCCGAAATTCACCCACCCTTGCCTGCCCTGCCTAAGGATTTCCAACAGAGTGAGGCGAAGCAGCAAGCGAAACCGCCCTGGCTCTCGTATAATAATCCTCTCGTCTAGGTACCCTGGCTCACTGAAGACTCTGCAGATACACCCCTATTAAGGGAGGGGGGAGGGGGAAAGGGAAGAAGGAGAACGAGAGAGGGAGGAAAGGAGAAAGAGAATGAGAAGGAGAGAATGCCAGAAGGCCCGTGCCTCTGCCGAGAGTCCCAATTAGATGCGACGGTTTGAGCCTGGCCAAGGTGAAGGAAAGTTGCTTTCCGCGCCTGGGAAGTGGGTTTGCCTGTAAAGCTGAGAGGGACTCGGCTGGGAAGTGCTCTCCTCCCCTCCGCCGAAGACCTCTGGGTCTCCCCTTTTCCCAACCCCCTCCCTCTCTTCCCTTCGCACCCTCCCTTTTCCCACTCCCCACTGCCTCGGAGGCCTGGATGCCCTGCCACCGGGCAGTGGTCCAGCGCGCAGCCGGGAGGGGGCGGGGGCAGGGGGCACTGTGACAGGAAGCGGCGCGCACAAGTTGGCCATTTCGGGGGCAAAATAAGTTCTTCCTTGGATTTGGAAAAGACAAAGCCAGCAAGCTACCTCTTTTGTGTCGGATGAGGAGGACCAACCATGAGCCAGAGCCCGGGTGCAGGCTCAGCCGCCGCCGCTGCCACCGCGGTCAGCTCCAGTCCCTGCCCGGAGTTGTCGGTGAGAGGTAAGGGGCCCAGAGGAGGACGTGTCCCTCTGGAGGGCGCCCAGCGAGGGCGCGGAGGCTCGGGTGCCGCGTGGGGCAGGCTCAGCCGGGAAAGTTGAGGCAGAGCCCAGACCAGTCCCTACAGTTCTGCCGGGGGTGGGGCGGGAGGGGGACAGAGGCGATGTGGGTGTGCGTGAGTGAGAGTTTGTGTGTGTGCGCGCACGTCTGTGTCTCCGGGAGGGAGGCAGATTTCAGGGCACAGACCTGCGACCGGGGTGCAGGGTGCGAGAGGTGGAGGGACGAACTGGCGCTCACAGACCCCCAGAGAGACCGGTCTCGTCAGCCAACCACCTCTAGCCTTGCGCCGGGCTCAGGATTCGCTTCTATTCGGGGGCTCCTTAGGCTTTGTGCACAGAAAACCTTGCGATGACTGGCTGCCACACTGGCGGTTTCATGTGGGTGTGGAGGTGGCCAGGCGAGGTGGGCAGCGGGCAGCGGGACCTGGTCCGTGTGGCAGCCGGGATATGCTCCGCAGCCAGAAGCGGCCAGTGGCTCGCTCTCCTACCAGCACGCTTGGAAAGGAGCCCTAACTCGATGCCCTTTGCTCTTTTGGGCTTGAGCGAAAAATCAAAAAGCCAGACTGGGAGCATATCTCTTCATCGCTCTTGTTCCATTTTCTTATCTGACAGTGAGGTAACTCAGAGAGGGCGGGAGATTCGCGATCCAGAAATAGACTAGGTAATACATCCAATAAGCTTGTTTCTTAAGGATTTCATTTAGATTTCCTTCTAGTTCCTTCCCTGGGTTGACAAACGTGGAGGACTCCCTAAGATACAACACTTTTGGATAGCTGTCTTAAGGGGACATGCCCCTGCCTTTTAAGTATTTTAAAGCATTGTAAATTCTGATTAGGAATAAAACTGTACACTTTTAATGATCTGTGGTCAAGTGCTCAGTTAATTTGCCGATAAAATATGTCTACTGTTACTGAATAGTGATGAGTTTGAGGTAAATATAAAGATAGTTACTTCTCAGGTGTATGCAGAGTTGAGATTAATGAGAGTTGAGGGCAGTGAGTTAAGGATCTCAGGGATAGTTCATTACTTTGAGTTTCTCTGCTTAATTTTATTTGTGCTTCCTACTCTTAGCACTGTTCAGTAGTGCTATATCGTGTTTCTTTGGGAAAAAAAATTAAGCATCGATCTGGAGAGAAACATGATTCATTTACCTAAATCTAAGTCGGCTTCGGTTTATCTGATCACATATTTTAAGGCTGCTACCGGAACTCTGTTTATGCAAATATATTTAATAGAGGTATAAAACACCTCCGTTCCTATTACACTAAACTTGGAGGAAATTATACAGTTCCTACTCAAAGGTGTTTAGGACACTCTATTTAGTTGATTCTGTAGTGCTATGCATCCTTTTTCTCAAAACAGCCCAATAGAATTTGAATAGATTCTAAAAAGCTATTGCACACTGGACCTTAATAAAGTGATTTTTTTCCCTTTCACAATGGCATTGTCTTGGATTTACAAAGATTTTTCACACCTGTAGGTTTTAGCTGTCCATCCTTTCAGGTTCTGATCACCCAGCAGGAGTACATGGATATTTTGGATAGACATGCCCTAAGGCTGTCTTGATTTATTTTCAGAGTAACACAGGTGTTCGGGATGGAAACTGAGGAAAAGAAGTCTTGAAACTTATATTTTCCCAAATAAAACAATGAAAATTCCAGGATGTCTTCATTCATTGGGCTAAAAAGAGGCTTAGTATTCTTAAGTGCCCACTGACTCCTGCAACAAAATCTAGGTATAAAACCTCCTGTTCTGTGAGCCAGGTCATTTGACAATGAAATGTGAAACCTAACTCATAAAAAATTATGCCAACACAAGGAATAGGTTATATTTGGGGATTAGGGGAAGGAGGCACCTTCCTATTTAAATTGAATGGTACTTTTCACACTTTAGGAATATGTGATCAATAAGTTGAGAAAATGTATGGAAAGCTATATAAACAGAAAATTTTATAAATAATGCAAATATATTCTATGATCCACTCATTTGTGTTTGATGGTCTTTTTAAGAAGTTGTGGTGTACACAGGAAAAGAAATGAGTATAAATCAGATATTTGCCCCACAATTACTAAACACATCAAAATGATAGCCCATCTCTGATTTTATGTCACTGCAATTTAAATTGGTAAGTTGAACAAATGCAAAGATAAAGTTGAGTGATCTTTATTTCTAATTACATTTAAGTTAATACTTTTGAGTGAAAAAATTAGGATACTTGTCAGAAGGTCACCTGTTTCACTTCTCTTCTTCATGATAGGTGACCAACCAAAATCACACAAGATTGAGGATGGTCTTATTTTGAAAGACTCCCAGCAATAACATTTTTGCAATTTACCTAGGTACATTTTCCTCTCTCTTATATCATGTCAAACTCTTTTTTTTCCAAATCAAAACACTTTGTCTTTCTTGTCCAGTCCTCTAATCAATGTCAGTCACAAAATGGTGCATGATTTTTTTTTCCAGGTTCCTAGCTACCTCCTGTCAAAATATAGCCACTGGCTTGGGATGAAATGTTTCAGTTTGTTGTTCTGCACTCAACATCATCCCAAGATAGCATTAAATAAAAGAAATGAAAATTAATACCTAATTTCCATTGAAAACCAGAAGGACAGGATGTGTTCTGCACACTGAAATATGGCCAGAGTTCCAGGGTGAGAATTGTTTCCTCCAAGGGTTACTCCCAAAAAAATGAGTAGTAAAGTACTCATATTTATCTCGCTTTGCTATTTTACACAGAGTTTATTGTGTATTTTCGTCTCTTCTGAGATTCTGCTAAATGCATCCAATTCTGTATTGGATGAATTTGTTGAAATTGTTCCCAAGAAGTAGCATAAAATTATAGAAGATTATCCACCATGACTGAACACATAAAATGAGTACAATCATAGTAATCACAGAAACAGTAGAAACTATTAGGTCATTCCCCGCCTTCCACTTCTAAGGTAGGCTTGGTCCTCATAGCATACTGTATTTTGGAGTATTTCAGTCCAGTCTGGTTTTAAATGTCTCAAGTAATGACTTCTTTTGGCGCCTTTGAAAGACTACTTCACAGTCTAATAGTTCTCCCTATTTTGAACTTTGTTGTGATATTCGGCCTAATTTTCCCGTGGTTCTATTTTATCTTGTTATTTACTCCCTATCATAACCCCACTGGATCAGTCAATCCTCTTGCCTGATTTAGACTCTTCATCTAACATTCATACAGGACTTGTAGAATATAAAAGCTTTATACAGTTACAGGAGAGAATCCAAAGGAGACAGTTCTATATCTGGACATCTTTTCTAAATATTTAAGACACATCTTTCAGGTTGTTGATATGTATGTGTATGATATGTTCCTAATAATTTATTTTACTAATGGAAGTGTGAGGAAATTTTTCATCTCTGACAGTAATGACCTATGTGAATATTGAGGTGATCCTTTCTAAGTAATGTTCTATGTGGATGCACATTTATGAGACATTTTCATTGCAAATTCAATGTCAACAGAACCCCTCAATGCCCACACTACAAGAGAATTCTGTGACATGCTGGTCTGATGCTCCATGAAGCCTCAGAAGCTGTTGTCATGTAAATTCTACTATTGAAACCAAAGTGATTTCCATAATTAATAGAATGTGCTAGGAATATAATAGTGGATATAGTTTAGATGTGCACGTGTACATGATATACATAGTAATTCTGTTAGAATACAGTAGTTCCTTTATACAAAACACAATCTGAAAGGCCAGCAAAATTAAGCTCAAATTCATCACTGTGCTGTATCATGAAAAGTAAACTCAAATCATGCATATAACTATGTGGAATATATATAGATGTATATGGAGGTACCATATGTGAAGTTTACTTTAAAAATAGAAAAACCTGAAATAACTACAGGAGAGAAAGAGGTTTTTATTTTGTTCACTTAAAATCTGGTTCCAAGACATCCATGTGTAGGCTTCTTTTAAGATTCTTAAGCCAATATCTTGGTAGACTCACCATCCCACTCAATTGTTTCTCCAAGTCACAGGCATTGAAATGCAAGTTCTGCTAGACAGTAGAGGAGTAAATGATATAATCAGGAAATAAGTTCATAGGTTACACTTGGCAATTTCAGAAAATATTGGACTAGGAGTAAGGTGAATCAGCAGCTAAACACAGAAATTTAGTGCTGTCTTCTTCACTGCGTGGTGAGTACTAGATTGTACATGGAAACACTGATGTGGATTAAGTTAAGGAAACACTGAGGAGAAGTAGCATTCCGAAACTGACTATATCTTTCAGGGAGGAAAACTAGACCACACGGAATAAGTAATTTTTGAACCAGTATTCTCCCTCCTAAAGCCCCAAAGTGTTTTTATCATGCCATTCATCACATAGTGAATACCCTCAAAATGATTTCCCTTAGAAACAGAGGGGAAATCAATTTTCTTGGTATGGGAAAAGTAGGCCATTAAGGTACTTGTGACTTCTCCCTGGAACAGAAGCCTTCTAAGAAGTCGGTATCTACAGAGAATATATTTCCTCATTAAATGAGTAAACTTTTTATGGAACTGGAAATTGTATACTGTACAGAGAAATAAATTTGGAAAACATTCAGATATTATCTATACAAGCATAGACTGAAACATCATGTTTAAAAATAAAACCATATAGGGACGCCTGGGTGGCTCAGTCGGTTAAGCGTCTGCCTTCAGCTCAGGTCATGATCCCCGGGTCCTGGGATCGAGTCCCACATCGGGCTCCTTGCTGAGCAAGGAGCCTACTTCTCCCTCTGCCTGCCTCTGTCTCTCTCTCTCTGATAAATAAATAAAATCTTAAAAAAAAAAAAAAACATATATACAAGGTGTCTCCACAAAAAGCCCAGGGTAGCTCTCATTTTTAATTCCTTGTCAGAATTTTCATTGTCTGTGCACCACCGCACACACCCACACCCACCTACACACATTTGAGTAAATTCAGTTGGAAGAGTATAGGTATGCACCAAAGAGACAGAAATTTCAAAACCATGATACTAAACACATAGTTTGAAAAAAAAATTACAGCGTATATATGGGAGTATTAAGATTACAACAATTTGAGGAGACTCCCCTAAAAACTAGGTTACCATCAGAAAGAAAAGGTAGCTGACAGGGAGGCAATTTGGTCCATAAATATTTATTAAGCACCTATTATAACCAAAACAAGATTCTGGACATGTGATGGGGATACAAAAATATGTTAAAACACACGCAAAATTTCACAAACGTGTAAAGTTCAAAGTATCCCCAAAATTAAACTCAAAACTCTAGAATAATGAAGAGGCTACCAGAACTATCAACTGGATGAAAAAAGTCAGTTCCTTCATTTGACAGAGGTATTTAGATTGAAAATTTCCAATACAGATGTATTTGAGACACGGCTAGATGTTGTGAGGTGATAAAACTAAGGGTAGGTCATAATAATAGATGATAATTATGGACCATCTGCCATGTGCCAAGAATTCTGCTAGATCATTCCATGGATTATCTGATTTAACGTTCACAAGAACCCTGTAAGGCACATACTATGATCTCCATTTTACTCAGGAAAAGGGAAGCCCAGAGAGATAAAGTCATTTCCCCCAGTTCAGGTAGTTAACAAGGCAAGAACTGAAATTCAAAACTTATGTTCTTACCCCAAGTCCTACTCTGTTTACTTCTAAGTTATATTGCCTCCCAATTTTATGCTGGGTTTCATTTCATTCAACGGTCATTTTTGAGCTCCAAGTAGAGGGACGTACTTCAGCAAAGAGGAAGACCAACCAGTGAAATAGAACCCACAGTGGAGTTCCCCAGTCTCAGGCTTGACACATCCCCAGACAGAGCCAGTGTCTTCTGAGGGGCAAAGAAGTCCAAATGGGAGAAATAAACTACAAAATTATTTACAGTTAACTAGAATGAAGGGAAAAAAAATGAGAATCAGAAAAGTCTATGAAGACAATAGGTTTACTAACAAGCTGAGAAATAAACACCAGGTGTGAAAATGTGAGCAAATTCTATTTCCTGGAGCCTGATTTCGATGAACACCACAATCAGCAAAACTAAATACAGTGGCAAGAATAATCGTACAAAGAGCCAGCATGGAGGTGAATAGCATTTCTGCTTGTTAAGGCCAAAATACTAAGGTTTCTCTCCTCCTTTACAACCTAATTCCTTCCCGCCTGGAAAATGAGCTAGTAAAAACATTTTGTAGACTAGTAAGAATTCAAAATTTCTTTACCCAGCTGAAATAGTCATTCATTCTTTACGTAAGAAATGCTCAGCATTTTACACATTTGGGCTTTTATTCATAACATATACAACAACTTGAAAAAGTAAACGCTCAGGGGTTTCCATTTTTAAGTACACTAAGAACAAGAGAAGCAAAGTGACATGCTGGGGATTCCAAAGACTGGGTCAGTCGGTAGGAATGCTCTGGGAAAATCCACATACGAATCTCTGACCTGGGTGATTTCCCACAGGCAGGAAACCTGCTGTCTTGATTGCATGAATTTATACTTCATTCCAGACAATCCAAGAGCTGAAATACGAGTCTTTGCGTGAAAGTCTTTCTCTGATTTGTGATTTGTGCTAGAGTATTTTATGGACATAAAAAAATGAATGGATATCACAGATCTGTCCCTCCATCTGGTGGAGACCATTTCCTTTGATTATTAATAATACACAGCAGATAGATTATTAGTGATATTTTATATTTTGCTCAACAATTTCAATGTACCATGTGTTGGTGAATATAAAATAACGGAAACTGCTCTCACAAAATATGTTGAAATGCATGCCAATTTGGGAGATGACACTACAAGGTCAAAACAGTTGGAATTTGTATCTGCCTCGAGGAGAAAAAGAGATCTGGAGAATAGAATTAACTGTTTCTATTTTGAAGCATCTTATAAAGAAGCAAAGACCCTCCACATTCTGATGCATTAATCCCAGTGATTACTGTCAAGTCCAGATATATTGGTGATCAGACCATACCTCACTTCAGAATTAATAAGGAGCCAAGACATGGAACTTAGATTCCTGATACATCTCCTCCACAGACTTTGCTCAAGACCTGCCCTTGGGAAAGATGTTTTAAAGAATGCTAAAAGCCCTACCTCCCTCCAAGAAAAATTTCTTCCAGTACCTGCCTTGGTTCATTAAATTCTCTGAATTTTAAACTAAATTATTTCATCCCCAAAGTACAAAAGACCATATGTTTCTAGGTCCATGTAGTTCACCAACCTTCCAATACATTGGATTTATAAGTTCATTTTTTTTTTCCAAAAAAAAGCTAACTTCATCTAGTATGATGGAGAGTGGCAGAATGGACAGCTATAATTTGTGCCTACTTCACAATTTTGCCTAAGAGATGTCCTTTTTGGCTATGATTTCCTAAAAAACACGATGCAGAAATTTTAGAAGAAAGAGACCATCGCTGTGGTTATTGAACAAATGAAGACTTGGTAGGAAAAGACTGAGGTGTTAGAGAGTGCTCATCTCCCCACTTTTTTTTCCTGCTAAAATCCTAAAGCTGGGGGCACCTGGGTGGTTCAGCCAGTTAAGCATCCAACTCTTTATTTCAGTTCAGGTCTTGATCTCAGGGTAGTGAGTTCAAGCCCTGCATGGAGTTCGCCCAGCATGGAGCCCACTTAAAATAAATTAATTAATTTAATTAACTAAATCCTAAAGCCATATTTGATGCTATGTAATGTAGGTAGGGAATCCAGTAATTTTAAGTATGTCCCTCAGATGGAAAAGGTTGGAATAGGTAAAGTAGGAGAGAATGAGAAAACTGAAGGACAAAGTCAGAGGTAAGGGACCTTTCCTTCCCACCCTCCCATCTACTACACAAACAACAATCATCTGGACTCTGTTGCAAATTGTGTTTATCAAATTCTTGCCCAAAGAGCCTGCCCCAGAATCACTTTGAAGTGTACTTAAAATGAAGAATACTGGGGCAGATGTATTAACCAGACTGATGTTGTTTAGTTTGGGGTTCAGCAATACATGTATTAAATGTCCTTCCAGAATATTCTTTTGCACACTCAAGTCTTGGAAGCACTGCTGTTATAATCTGCTCAGGCTGCTATAACAAAATACTATAGACTGGGTGTCTTAAACAACAGACATGTATTTCTCATAATTCTGGAGGCTGAGAAGTCCAAGATCAAGGTGCCAGCAGATTTGGTTGCTGGTGAGAGCGCACTTCCTGAAGGACCACCTTTCATATGGTGGAGAGAGAGTTCTGGTCTCTCTTCCTCCTCTTACAAAGATGCTAATATCATTATGGGAGCCCCTATCCTTCTAAGCTCATCTAAACCTAATTACCTCCCAAAGGTCCCACCTCCAAATACCCATCACATTAGGGTTAGGGCTTCAACAGACGAATTTGGGATGGGAGGAGAGGAAGATACAAACATTCAGTCCATAACAATGAGACATATAATAATGGTCGTACAGAGAACACCCAATGAATCATTCTACAAAATTATTCTCCACAGCAAATCCACTGTGATTAGATTAACCAGTTGTCTAAAATAAATTCTGCAAGCCAGAATATTAATTAATTAATTAATTAAGCTCAACTAATGAAGTGCAGTCCCCATGAGTTGCGTGAATAAATTCATTTTCTGGAAACCTCATATTGTTTTCACTGCAAGGAAATTTTTCTTTTATAACCTATAGCAAATTCCACTAAGCAACACAAACATGATACATATTTATTAAAATGTTAGAAAAGGCGAGTTATTGGTATTTGAAGAGTTTTATCAATGAAAACATTCTATTTCTGAGAACAGAAATGCTTCTTGATTTGGATAACTGCACACTTAAAGCTCAAATTGTCTTTATAACTATATCCCTTTGAGCTGGGGGATGTGGGAAAACATTATTTGTCACAGTTATCCCCTTTGCCCTCCGGATCTGCAGAGCGGGAGAAAAAATTAAAAAAAAAAAAAAAAACTCATTTGGCAACTTCTTATATATTCTCCACTCAGCTTCTACTTCGTTCAAGTGAATGGTTGCTTAGCTGAAGCTGGCAATCCTCACAAATACTGCCAAAGATAGTTTCCTAAGCAGCGTTCAGAGCCACATGGGAAAAAACTGAAGAGGAAACGAGGGATGGGCAGCAGGGGGTTGGGGAGGCTTGGGCTGGGCCACCAGCTTCACTTCCTAGGGGGCCTGAGCAACCTCTTTGTGTTCACTGGCATTCCACACATAATAAATGACTTCATGAAACGAAAGGCAATAAAAAAAAAAAAAAATAGACCACATCTCCCCACTCTCCCCAACACTAAAAAACATTTGAACTGTTAAAGCTCAGGCTGTCTCAGGCACAAATATGTTAAATTGCTGGAAGTTACACTGTGTCCCTGGCAGAGTGTGGCTCCCTTACCCTCTCTGGTGGTTGTAGTGCTTATACTGATAACGGCCCTTCTCCCAGCCTCTACCACTGACCCAGAGTTCTATCTAGTGAAAGCTAAGAGCCCAGCACCACCCCAAACCAGTGTCTTCCTTCTTAGTTCCAGATTCTATGAGGAGTACCATCATTTCCCCAGAAAATGGTTCAAAATCTGGGAATTGCACGGTGAATTTCTTTTCTGTCTGGTCCTCTACCGAGCCTTCCTTCACAACTCATCTTGTGCGTGTCTTCTTTTCTCTCCGACTACTGCCAAAACCTTCGCCTGACTTCCATCACTTGTCCCCCAATCTTCTCTAACAGTTCATCTACTCCAGTCTCTCCTTCCTCATTACTTATTTGCCAGATACTGAGCGAGTGCCTACTGTGTGTATCCAGTCACTGTTCTAGAGATATCATAGCAGTGAAGGACAACAACCAAAAGAATTTAGAAGGACTTTTGTACTCATTCAGCTTTCACTGAATAGTGAGAGTCAGACAATAAACAAGAGAACCAAGGCGCTGTAGAGAAAAGGCCAATTTCAAATCTCACCTTATTTAAGTCCACACTAACGATGCTTATATTTGTCCTACCAAAGCCATTTTTATCCACAATATTCATGTGATCCTCATCAGATATGGGCTTCAATAGTGAAATACTATTTTGACCTGAGTAACAGGCAGGAAGAACAATAATTTGTGGAAGAAAATCAGAAGGCAAATTTATTTTCATTTTTCATTACCCCTTTAAAATGCATTCAGTAAAATATATTATACTCTGATGTAATTAAATGATAAACCTTAATTACAGTCTCCATTCAAAAATTAGTATGCCCAGACCCACACAATAATTAAAAGTTTAAATTTTAAAGTTGAGTGTCCCCTCTGTCCCCAAGAGAAACCTATTTAAGGTGGGAAGTTGAGAATGAAAGATCCAAACCTCCTAAGGCTGTCTTCTCTTCCACTGTTCCTTGTTTTTCCTATTAACTCAAGTTCTGACTCTTCCAAAGTTGGGGCTGGAGGGAGGGCATAAGCAGAACAGGCATGTGAAACAAATTCTTATCTGACTGGTCCCATACACTCTGGACTCCCAGATTTTTAAAGCTGACTCCCTCTTAGAGTGTGCATATGCGTGCGTGCGTGCGTGTGTGTGTGTGTGTGTGTGTTGAGACTTCTTTCTTCATTGCTGAGGGTCTTACCTCAATTTTCTTGAAACAAACTTCCCTTTGTCTGACCACGCCTCTTCAGCACCTGCTCTTTCAGTAGTACACACTACAGAGACTCATTTTTGGGGTCTCATTGCCTCTCTAACCCTTTCTCTGGGGTCGGGGGTCTCTCTATCTCGTGCCCCCCCACATCCCGCTTTGGTTCATGAAAAACACTAACACTTCCTTGCAGGGACAACCCTCAGCGTGTGGACCAGTCCCAGCACAGCAACATTTCTGTACTGTTCCACTGCCAAAGCATCTAAACATCTTACCCTTCTCTTATCCTTTCTATTTCCCAGTCTGGAGTCAAACCTAGCCCATTTTGCGAGGCTATATGCTTTGGTGTACATAAACATTTCCTGATACTGTCTCTCTTATGAACATCCTTTGACCATACTTGGACATAATGAATGTAGTGCATTTGCTTGCTTAGATGTTCTGTGGTTTCTGACTTAGCTGCGAATTTAGCAAAGTGCCTCACTACCGCTACATCAATAGATGCTTGTGGGATGTATGAATATGGTAATAAAGTCTAAGTAAAAAAGATTATAACTTTTTATGACCCAGAAAAATGTTTTTTATGGGGCTACCTGTATAAACACTTACAGAAATCAATGCCTATAAAATAATTCAAGATGTGGCTAGAACACCCAGCTGTCTCCCTGCCTAGAATTAGCTCCAAAAGGACAAAGATCTTATCTTTTTCAGCAGTCTATAATAATGAATGTAACATGTGATGATATTTAACACATATCTAATGAATGAAGGAATCCGATTTTAAATTTTTTTATTTATTCCCTGGGTATCTTTCTTGCTGAAATATTAACATTAACTTCTCCCCTTCATAGGTTGCACTTCATAAGCAAGAATTAATGTTATAATCTTCATTTTATTCCATAAATTATATCATTTCTTTTTTCTTTTTTTTTTTAAAGATTTTATTTATTTATTTGACAGAGAGAGACACAGCGAGAGAGAGAGCACAAGCAGGGGGAATGGGAGAGGGAGAAGCAGGCTTCCCGCAGAGCAGGGAGCCCGATGCGGGGCTCAATCCCAGGACCCTGGGATCATGACCCGAGCTGAAGGCAGACGCTTAACGACTGAGCCACCCAGGCGCCCCAAATTATATCATTTCTTAAAGGCATTTTGGATCACCAACAAAAGAACTCCTTATAAAAATTTTAAAATACGACATGAAAAGTAACATCAATTTAATTAAATAGGTCCTTACCAAATGCCCCCTACTTTTAAGGCACTGGGCAAGGCACTGAGGAGAAGAGAGCAAAAAAAAAAAAAAGAATCACTGTCTCCCTAAGAATTTATAATCTAATAGGAGAGATGAGATATGTGTGTATGTAACTATAGTAACAGGAAAATTCAGAGCTCACTTAGAAGATCCCTGAGTGGATAATGACATTTCTGCTTGGTATGAATGTAGAAAGTATCATGTTAAAAAATGGCTTCAATGTTGAACCTTGAAAAATGGTTAAGATTTCATAAAGTGGAGAAAGTCATCTAGAGCTATGCAAAGGTAGAGATGTGGTATGTGGCTATATTTGGGGAACAGTGTGTGAACCGGCTTAAGGGTAGAATGTATGGGGGTCAGGGGGCTGGTAAAACTCTAAAAGCAGGTGGAATAATGGCCAACATTTTTACAGGCAGAGGGAAACCTCTGAAAGCATTTGAGCAAGGGAATCTTAAAGCACAATGTGAAGCTAAATGTGAGGAAATAAAATTTAGGACTCAGGGAGATGAGCCTGCTTGTTACGGCAACAGGTGAGAGGTAATGTTGGCCAGTGACAAGGGGAATAGAAAACACGAATACAGCTAACAGACACAAAGATGAAAGGGCCTAGTAGGTAGGAATTAGCTGCTAGGTGACAAATACCAGCTAAAACAGTTAAGCTAATCATCTTCCCCCTACAATAGGAAAGGGTATGCTGTATCAAATCCCTGCTTTAATAAAGGGAAAAGAGAGCTTCATAAATGGCTATCTTTTAGGAACTTGGGTGAAAAGAAAATTGTAATAAAGTAATAACTATCTGAGAACAAGACTTAGAAATTAAATCATTATTTTCTATGTGGTTATGATTGGATAGAATTTATCCCCAGACAGCAGGTTAAGCCACCCCCTCTCTCGCCAAGCCTCTGCAAGAGCCGCCCACTGACCTCCTTGACTTACCCCTGCTTACCCCTCCGAATCCACCCACCAAGCTCTATAGCCAGAATTATCTTAACACAAACCTGAGTCTGTTTCTCTCCACTTCAAACTCTCCAAAGATGCTTCCATTGCTTTTGGGATAATCAAAACTGGCTTTACCTGGTCCACTATGATCTGCGCATCCCTCTAGATTTGTGTCCTCCCCTTCAATCCCCACTCCTTCCAATCAAACCGAATAGCTTGCAAGCCTTGCCTTCACGCTCTCCCTAGAATGTCTCGCAGGCTGGGCAACTTCCCAGAGCACTGGCCCACTCCATTAGAATTTTCAGGGCTCAATTAGAATTCCATACCACTGGTGACCTCCTCTTGTAGGTTGCTTCTTGCTGCTGTGAACACCCCAAACTGCCTACACTTCCCTTCGGCATGCTTTATTATTGTCACCTAGCTCCCCACTGTAGTCCTTCAGTGCTAGAAGACAGAGACCAGGCTTGCTTGTTCTATTACCCAATAGAGCGAGTATCACATAGTGGAAAATCAATATGTATTTATTGAACAAACGCAGTAGTGGTTAATTAAATCACTCTGGAGCTCATTTTCCTCAACTTTAAAATTGGGTATTGATTTTTAAGATTCCTCTTAGTCATATATTTTAAGTCACCTTTGTCAATAAAGAAGACAGAATTCAGCATCCCAGGTCAGAATCAGTATACTCCAAAACCAGTGGGTCCTATTTATAAATTTATATTTTAATTACTGTCTAAATAGCAAAATTACTAATAGTGCTAGGGATGTATTTCCTTATTCCTCCACCTGTCCTCATTTTGCCAACATTTCTCCTCTTCATGTCATCTTCAACAGTGCAATATGAGTAGTAAAGAAATAGAGGTACATAATCATAAAAACCGAGAGTCGAATCAACTTCCCAAGAAAGTCAGCTTCCAGGCAGATTTCTTCCTCCCTGGAATTTTCATAAATGGAAACACATTTCAGACATTTTCAGAGAAGAGGATCCATAAATCTCACTTGATAATACCAGTTCCCACCACCTTCAGTGGATAACACTGCAAGGCATTCCATTTGATACAAACTCTGTTACACTACTTCTCAAAATAAAATAAATGTGGCTCACACATATATTCTCTACAGCATTTCCAGGAAAATGTGAAGAATACTGTGAACAAGAATAACTTTTATGGAGTATGTACTATATGCCAGGTATTGCTTATTTGCTTTACCTATATTAACTCATTTAGTTCTCACACCAGTCCTACGAAGTACGTACCATTATTAACCCCATTTCACAAAGGAAGAAACTGAGGCACTCTCCCAAGTTGACACAGTAAGGCAATAGCTAGGATTTGGACCCAGCAGTTTTAGCTCATGAACTTGACCAGTTGACTATACTACCTCTCTTGAGAAATCATCCTAAAACTAGAAACTTTAATCTACAAAAACCATTTTGGAGGGATTATATTCCTTCACTTGAAAATTAAAAAAAAAAAAAAAAAAAAAAACTCAAAACTTAGTTACATTCTGAGCTCTTCACAGAAAATAAAAATCAGTGGTATAGTCAATATATTGGCTCAACTTGCTAATATTATTGAGCAAAATACATTTAACTGTTTATGTTCCTTATTTTCACTTAAAACCTTCTAATTCCAGTAGCATCTGAGAGTCAGATGCAAGTAAAAGAGCCACTTCTAAGCCTTTATTTCTTCACAAAAAAATTTGTTCTTTTGATCTCCAGAATTTGTCCATAGCTTGAAAGGGCAGAATGACAATGCTCTTCATCTTTATGTTAAAAGGAATAGAATTTTAAGTAAAAAAAAGAAAAAAAAAACTTTTCTTATTTTCTGGGGGGAAAAAATCTCAGAATCCTTTGTATAAAACAAAAATAACTGATCCATTGGTAAAACCAGTGGGCAGGAAACTGTCCTACTTTATTCCTTTTCCTATCCATCCAGCTCTCAGAGTAGGTATGCTTACATGTATCTAATCCTCGAATTGATTTATTAAGCTGAGTTTACAAGTTAAAAAGGAAGAGATCCTGAGAAGATAATTACAGGAATACAAATCAAGAGAGACAACTTTGAAAGAATAGTAATTTTGCTGCTTGAAACTGACCTTAAATCCCTAGGAGGAGGACAGAACAGCTTAAAGCAACCTTTTCTCTCTATTCAGAAGTGATGGCGAATTAAGTGTGCAGTTTAGCTGAACTTTGCTTTTCCTTGTATCCTAGGAGAAGATCTCTGACAGACTGGGAATTTTTGCTTGTTTGTAATGTAAACTCAATATCTAGAGACAGTTCTTAACAGCGCATGGGCTCATTGGAAAACCCTAATTCCCAAAACAAACAAAGAGGAAAAGGTGAACATAATAATCCATCGGCAAAAGGAAAAAAGAAAATAGGATGTTTGAAAATATTTATTTTGATAATCTGGTTTTAAATATTCCCTAAGAAGAATCCTTGACAACATCAGCAGTCTGACTACAAGATCCAAACTTGCTCATCCATGAAGATGTATAAGGCTTGTGGTTTACACGGCTTCATTAGTTGTTTTAATTATAATAACACTTAGTGAACATTTTATCTATTTTTAGTTCATCAACTAGTCCATGCAGCTCTAAGCAAAGAGGAGGTTTGAGCATTTGCAGATAAATAGCAACACTTCGTTAAGTGTTCATTTTGATGGTAGAAATCAAAGCATTAGTATTCTAACTTACTCAAATTGGCTATTTTCATGCTTGTACCTACCATTTCAGTTAGCTAGTTAATGTTACCTTCTGATGCCAACTCTGTGGCTCCCTTCATTTAATCATGATATTTTTATTCACCCATTCGACAGCTGTTAATTAAGCACATATATCAAATTTGAACTCTGTTAGGCACTGGCAAGCAAAAACATAAAACAAAAACAACAAAAAAATGGTCCCTGCCCTCAAAGATCTTTATTTGCAATTTTAATACTCTACATTTGAAGATTTTTTTTTAAGAAAGTGTTAATGGCGTCATAATCCTTCATCTGATTGTTCAGGCAGAAATGAATTAATAAAGTCTCTAGGGAAATAGATATGCTTCTTTGGGCTTTCCTAGAAGAATGCCAGAGGCTTAAGGGTCACCCCAAATGAAGTACCGCTCCCTTTTTCTTGGTAACAAGATTTGCTTAATGCTTTTAAAAAGGAAAATGTGTTGCAATGAAATGCACGGATGACTGAGAGAATGTTCTGGGTTCGAGTCCTTACCATCTCAGGACATGTAAAAGTGCCTCCACTTAATTTAATTTAGTATATTTTGGCACATCCATCTCTTCGAGGCCCTTCTGGATGTGTTTGACCCTGTAGGAGGTACCGGGTATCCGTAGATTTGACTTCAAGTAGCTCATGGTCCTACTGTGTAGCACTTACAGAAAATAATGACAATATGCTCAGGATTTTTAAAAATTTAAGAGGCCCTCAATGGAATGTAGACCCAAAAAAACACATTTTCTAATGTTCTTTTCCTGAGGCTAAGAGGAATTTGGTATAATTATGGAAACAAAGTATTCTTGGACAATTTTTTTAAAAAAGTAATCTGAATTGAATGGTAATGGAACATATACATGGGACCAATTCAAATTTTACAGAATAAAAAGCATTTTGCTGCCAATGTTGTTCTGAAATTAGTTGCAAAATGTGGTTTTTTTAGTGACATCAAAAATTATAAACTAATCAATAAATCAACTGAGGCTAGATACCACCACCAGCTTGTAAATTGATTTACTCTCTATTATAATTCCTCCACAGAGTATAATGGGCACTTCCCTTTCACAATTTAATGTTTCTGTAATTGAGATATAACTCAATTTATGTGCACATTTTATGGAATAACATTTCTTTTCCCAAATGTTGTTCTTAAATTCAGGGTGAATCTTATAATGAATTGTACCAGATTTAAAGAAATACATTAGTTGCAAGCACACTAACTGCCTATCTTATAAACTATATGTTCCATAATAATTGTAAATATCTGAATCAAATTTACTTTTAAATGCTTCACATTTTGCTATAAATGGAATGATAAACTCTCTTTCATCTGGTTTCAAAATCCAGAATCACTTGCTTTGAAATACCTCATTACCAGAATCAGAAATTATCTCTTAATACTCTCATTATCTCTGCCTGAAGATAAGAATTTTCTCTTATTAATCTCTATACATTTCTTGTAGGGAAAGCCAAATCCTGGTCAAATGTTGAATGAATAAATGAAATAATGGAGGAAAGAATGAGAAAATAAAGACATGGGACACAATGAGCCCTCAACAAATATTAGTTGAATTACAATGAGCTACTTATGTTGACCCACAGAGTATATTGCCATAGTTCACTGATAAAGTTTTATTATCTTTCTGTAGTGTTTGCCTTTGTACCATCAAGAGGAAATTAATAAATAGCAGTGGAAAAAATTGTTTTAATATTTGATGTTATGTATATCTAAAGCCTACATATTTTAAAGAATCTTAGTATGTCCATCTTTGGCTCAAACATTCTTCTCATATACCCAACTATTTTTATGTTATTGCCTATTTAAAAATCTCATAACTTTCATCCTAAAGACGACTTTTTGAAGATATGAATTCACACAAAACACAACCTTCTTCAGTGATTATTTTCTACACATATTCTAATATTAAATTACTTTTAATGTATTTTCACCTTTACACTTTAACATCGACATGCCAAACCCCTAACAGCCATGAGAGACACCAAACCTAGCATTTTGTTTCTAAACAGAACTTATCCACTCAGACTTTTTGCTATAGTTTCTCATTTATGTTATAGTTTTTCCCCTGTTGCATTAAAGCTGCACATTAAACTCAAAAACTGCCTCAAATATGGGGCTAGTACAAAGGAATATATTTTAATACAACTAATAAAAATTAAATAGTTGCTTTTTTGTAAATATTCAGTTACCTCTAAACTAGAAACTGTAAATGTATTTATAAGTTATTTATTACCTAATAGCAGAGACCATTTTCCCACTGAGATCTCTTGGGATATAAATGTAAACAGGCAAGAACAAAGGATCTCAGACCAAGCTCTGGAGTAATGCTATTTATAAGTGACACAAAAAAGGGGAGCAATCAAAAGATGCAGATAAGTGCTGGTCACTGAAGTGAGAGGCAAGACAAGAAAAAAATGGTGGGGAACTGGGTGACTAAGTCAGTTGGGCATCCAACTCTTGATTTTGGCTCAGGTCATGATCTGAGGGTCATGAGATCAAGCCCCGAGTTAGGCTTGGCACTCAGTGGGGAGTCTGCTTAAGATTCTCTCCCTCTACCCCTCCCCCAACTCACGTGTTTGCTGTATCAAATAAGTAAATAAATAAATCTTTAAAAAGAAAAAGAGGGGCACCTGGGTGGCTCAGTTGTTAAGCATCTGCCTTCAGCTCAGGTCGTGATCCCAGGGTTCTGGGAGCAAGTCCCGCATCTGGCTCCCTGTTCAGCAGGAAGCCTGCTTCTCCCTCTCCCACTTCCCCTGCTTGTGTTCCCTCTCTTGCTGTCTCTCTGTCAAATAAATAAATAAAATCTTAAAAAAAAAAAAGAAAAAGAAAAAATGGTGATCATGAAAACAAAGTTTTCTGAGAAGAAGGCCGTGGTAAATGACTGAGAAGGCAAAGTAGCTCAGACAACTGATGGGACCAGTGCTTTAGCATCTTGATCCTAAAAACTAATGAGATCAATGCATTTGGCATCTTAAAAGCCATTGGAATTTACCATGGAGTTGGGAGATAGAAACCTGTTCAGAGGGGGACAGAGTTGAAAACTGGATTTGAGGAAATAGAAATAGGTACTACTCATTTGTATAGCTTTGCAGTAATGGTGGGCAAGGCAACGGAATGCAATGCAAAGGAACAGAATGGAACATGGGTTAAAAGACAACCTATAAATATTTCTTAACTTTGACTGAATAACGTGACATAATTCCTCAAAGATGAGATTGAAGAAAGAGTCTTGGGGCCAGATCAAAAGGCCTTATTGACTTGCTAAGAATTTTCTTGTAAGATTTTAGGCTCAGAGTAATGGTAAGCCATTCAAGTTCCTGCACATGTGCATTTAATTATCTAGTGGGGGAGAGAGAAATTAATTGAATGTCTCAAATAAATATAAAATTGTAACTTCCATGCCTGCTAAAAATAAGAGATACACAATGCTGTGGGAACACATAATAAGAGGAGGGTTTGATATTACGGAAGTCAGGCTTCCATGGAAAAATGACAAGTGGAGAATGAGTAAGTGAAGAGGAGAGGAAATAAAGTTGTATTCAGAGGGCTGAGCAGGAGCATAGATCCTGGGAAAGGAGAGTATGGCATCAGTGAGCAACTAAAAGGCCAATGTGACTGGAATACTGAGATCAGGGTGCAACATTGCATATGTTGAGGGTTGTCCTTAGCCTAAGAACAATGAGAAATCACTCAAGTACTTAAAACAGGAGTGGAGTCATATATTCTTGTATTTAAAACAAAACAAATACTGGAATATGGAGAATGGGTGGGGTTGGAGGGGTCTGAATGCATACCGGTAGACCAGTTCATAGGACTTTAGTAGTTGTGCAGAACACAGAAGATGGTAGTTTGGGCAGAGTTGGCAGAAATGATGAGGAGTGGATGATTTAAAGAAGAATTAAATCTGAATTAAAAACTGAAAAGACTTAGTGATATATGGGTTATGGATGTAAAATTTCATCTTGATGTTTACACAGTTGTTCAGGACATTCACAATGAGTCAATCAAGCAATCAATCAATAAGCATCTATCAAGCGCCTGCTACAACATCAATATATCATTCCTTTTATGGAAGGCTTGAAATTATTTATGCATTAGAAGCAGACATCACATTCTAGGCATTGTTTATCTCAATTGTTCTTGACACACTGAAAACAAACAAAACGTTGTTGGTGAATATCCACTGTGTCTTCGGATTTTGGAACAAACAGTGCATTCAGAAGCTACACTAAGCTCGTCCAAAAGGGATGACAAAACCATCTCTACCCAGTACAGCTTGCACAACTGGTGCAAGCAGATGAATGCTGCAATTGGCTCAGAAGCCCATAGAGGGTGATTCACCAGCACAACCACAAGATTCTACCACATACTCACCTCCTCCTGCCATGTGTACTAGCAAATCCAAAGTCACACATGACCCTAATTCCACTTTTTTTTTTAAGATTTATTTATTTATTATTTTAGAGAGCAGGGGGAGAGGGAGAGGGAGAGAGTCTTAAGTAGACTCCATGCTGAGCACGGAACCCAACAAGGGGCTAGAGCTCACGACCCCAAGATCACTACCTGAGTGGAAGCCAACATTCCAGTGCTTAGCCAACTGCACCATCCAGGTACCCCCCTAATTCCACTCCTAACTGAACCTTGTAGGACTGAGGAGAAGTGACAACAGTAACCCTAGTCCTGGCTAGCATCACTGGAACACCAAGAAGAGAGATTGCTTTGAAAATGCTATAAAGATGAGTTTTCTTGTTTCTGTCTCCCCACTCTCTGGTAAAGATAGCCAAGACTTCAAAATAAATCTAATGTAAGTTTTAGAATATGAGAATTTTATTCTCAGTATCACTGTTGATTGTGGTAGCTGTGAAAGTCTGCTCAGAAAGACATATTTTTCATTAGTCAAACTATTACCTGATACATGAGGAAATCTATTTTTTCCTTCTGTTTTCTTCCTCTGTTACCAAACCGAATATATTTGAGAGAAAAAGCACAATGAAGAAGATGAGCACCACACTTGGTGTTAGAACATGTTATGAATTCTGATTCTATCACTTACAAGCTGTATTCTCCTGAAAGGTATATTATTACATTTCTCCAACCCTCATTATACTATCTACTTTGCACTGTTGTTCAGATCAAAGAAGGTAACAAATATAAAATTATCTAATCAGGTCTGGCACTTAGTCGGTGCTCACTGTTTGCTGAATCTTCCCAAGGCTGAACTACTTCTGCAGCTGGAGTCATAGCCACTGTTGCAAGTGTCTTAATCCTTATCTAATATTAATAATCCCCCATTATCAAACTAATTTAATTCTCTTTTTATAAGCCAGTCTGGATATTAAAATAGGTTCATTAATCAAATGATTTCTACTTCTCTTTTGGAATTTTCTTTAGAGATCCCACTATGAATTTTACAGTCTCCTCTATGAACCATATGTTATAGTTCTTATGTTTATGAAGATTATATGTGTGATCTAAAATGAAG
Organism: Leptonychotes weddellii; assembly: GCF_054177405.1. Classification (NCBI taxonomy): domain Eukaryota; kingdom Metazoa; phylum Chordata; class Mammalia; order Carnivora; family Phocidae; genus Leptonychotes; species Leptonychotes weddellii. The sequence continues at coordinate 69,306,570 of NC_138380.1, read as the reverse complement.
AAAGTGAGGATTCCATAGAAATTATCATGTGGTGCAAGAGGCAAAATAATGCAGGATATTTCCTGGCTTCTTTCGTGCTCAACTGCTGGAGCTTTAATAACTTCTGCACTGCAGTGATTATGAAACTAATGCGTATTTTTAAATGTTAACTCAGAGTGTCAGACGTTTACTTATATTCGGCAAAATCTTAGGAAGAACAAGTTCGAGGGCTACACAGTAATGTGGGCTGTTAGACATATTTTCCGTCACTCACGTTTTGTGAGGACTCTTACCCTCTAATCATTTTTATCTATATTATATTGTAATCCTCCCTTTCCGAGAGCCTTCAAGTTAGAAATAAGAACTTGATGTTAATGTTAATTACAAGAGCAAGTTGAAATGTATTTTCACAAAAGCATGAGATATTGAAAATCAAATAATCCCTTGGAGATTTTAAGCTTCTCTTAATAGGCAGAGGAATCTAGGATAAAATTTGGGGAATTAATAACCCATTTTATAGGGAGAAAGAACCTTGCATCTCTCAGCACAGAGAATGATCTGATTAGCTTTCCTTTTCTCTAGCTTAACTCCAGAAAATGTCTTATTCGTGGAAGCAAAGGGAAAGATGCTTCAAGAAATCACACTACTTCTCTACAGTCAAAAGCACGACTCCATTCACAAAACAGCACCTCTCTCAGCTTGCACACTTCGCCTGAAGAAAATTAGAATTAACTGCCTTAGAACCCATGTGTGGAATCATCAGTATGTTTGTGGTATTCTTTCATCTAAAACCTGAGCACCTCTAAATGAGAGATTTTATATTTAAAAGTGAATATCCCTCTTTGAAAGCAGGGGCTTGATCTTTCAAAGCTAAATTTTTTTTCTTTCTCATTCACATTCCCCAAATGGCCCTTTCAAGTTTTAGAAACCCTTTTCTCCAGTGAATTGTAGTATCCAAACCAGCTATTGTTTTGCTTTTATTTCTTTTTCACGAGAAAATGAGCTTGTTTATGAAGCACATCTTGCTGAAAAGATAGATTGAGGTACTGATGAGCTTAATGCTATTTTATCAGGACAAATTAGGAAGTTAATTCGGAGATGCAGCCCCCTGATGAGCATGCTTTTACTTTTTCTCATTACTTCTGTTTATTCTATATGGATACCTGTTCCTGGCAAGTTACCCACTTAGTGAATTTCTTGCCAAAATTCACATCAGATATTTTGTTGTATAACTTAACTACCCAGAATAAATCTTTGACGCTAAGGTTGTCATAGGAGACTATGAAATAATATGAGTAGGAACATTTATATAAAGTATATTTCTTTCCGGAAGTTTGATCTCATTTTCAAGCTCAGTACCTCTGACAGGAAGGAGGCAGCAGGAAGTAACTTATCAAATCAAAGACTTGTTGATATTCTCTATTGCAAGTGTCAAAATCCCTCAAAATTGTTTTGTAAAATGACTGATGTTCTACATCCACCAGGTAACTAACAATGCAGCACTTTCACATCTGACCTGAATAGTAGAGATGCCTGACTGGTCCAGCCTGTTACAGAATTAAGGGCATAGAAGAGCCGATGATTCAGCTAGGTCCCTCAAGCAGAGAGAGGGGGAAATACCTGTTGTCTGAGATGCGTGCTATCAAATAGTGAGTGCTTCGCTCTTTGTTAAGGAGCACAAGTGCACATCACAGTGAGAATCCCAACTCATCTCTTAGCATTTTCCTTAGCCTGCTGTGCTACCTGCATTTTTCTGATTTCATCAAGCAGGGGAGGGCTATTCCAATAAACAGTTAGCAGAGCTTTAACCCATGTTATCTCTCTATGTGACCAATTTTTCAAGACAGCAGAGGCAAAACTCAGGATGCTCAAGCAACGGGCTACCAATCACCCATGTACCTTGGCCCCGATCTTTGATATCAAAGTCACCTGCCTAGACCCAAACCTCCAGGAAACTTCAAAGAAACGTTCAGCTCCTCAAGAGCTCTGCTCCTGAGAGATGCCAGTTGGAGCGAAAGGCATGAAGTCCGTTACTACCAACTGGCATTTCTGTTTGATTGCAAGCTATTACAATCACCCCACCAAGCCTTCATGTCACTTTCACACAATCAATAAGCAACAGGCTCTTTAAGCAGACACTGGAGGGAGCCAAACTGGTAGCTTGAAGGGAAATTTTGGTAGCTAATCAGAGCACTTCTTTTCCTGTTTTTTTTTTTTTCATTCCCATCTCCCTTACCCAACCAACCCCCTCCCTGCCCCCACCCTCAATCCTCCAAGTATGATCCTGTTTGGTGGGAAATTTTCATCTGATTTATAGACATAAATTAAAGGCAAGTGACTTCATTAGATTCTTAACTCAGGTGTGCCTATCATATTGTTGTTGATCTGTTTTTGTAAGTCTTAGTTATTTCAATTGTCTACCATCCCAATAACAGTAAGCATGTTATTTGCCGGTTCAGATTTTCTTCTGGTGAGGTTTTGGTTTTTTTTTCCTGCTGTTGCTTCCTTAGGATTCTCCTGGTTTCCAAGGACAGCTGAAATGTCAAATATTTTTAATTTTATTATATAGGCCATCAGTTCTGAACAAATGTAGGTAGTAATCAGCATGCTTGTATTCACAAGAAAATGTAGACACCTTCACTCACATGCAGGCTAAATTTTAACCATTAGGGAAATAATTCTCCTTTCATTCATGTTGGCTTTAAAGTGATTTAAATTAATTCCAACCACCCCTTGCTCACCCCATTGGATGGGTTTAACACCCTTTGATGGTGTTGTTTGGGCTTTTCTCTCACATGCTAATGAGGCATTCACTTTAGCTGCCACAACCCCATATAATCCTTGGGCAATTCTCACACTTGCTAATGACCTCTTCTTTAGAGAGCAGGGAATCTTGTAGGAGAGGAGGGGAGGGAACTGAATTACTGACCTCATATAGACTACCCTGAAAATATTTTCTGAAAATAGTCTTGTGCGGCGGACCGTTCCTTCTCTGGAAGAGTAATTGTTGCTGAAGAAGAGACTCATTGCTACCTGCCACGCACAGACTACTGTGTATCCGGAGCTAACAACTGTTGTTTTTCTGCAGCCTCCTTTAGCACCAAGAGGTGATTTTTAGAAAGGGAAGTAGTCTGCCCCCCTGGGAGTCTTGCCTTAACCATTAGTTTTTCCTTGAACATGAATTTCACAAATATCCGAATAATGAGCTACTGCTAGTGCTTGTTCCCCCATAACTATGGGTGAAAAGACTTAATTAAGCTGAATGAAAGAAAAAATATGGAAAAAGCTCCTGTCTTCCTACCCAAGGAAATAAGTATTTCTCCATGGAGTCTTCTAAGGCTCTCAGGATTTCAGCTAGCAAACATGCCTTCCTCAAACAACTTTTGGAAAATACCTAGATGGAAGATGTTATCTCTACTGGAGAATTTGAAGCCCAAACTGAATATGTTGAGTGATTCTCCATGTTGGCTGCCCATTAGCATCTCCTTTAAAAACTCTCCCTGCTCACACCCCACCCCAGACCAATTAAATCAGAATCACTGGGGCTGGGGTCCAGGCTTCCATATTTTTTTAACCACCCTGCATGATTCCAATCAACAGCCAAGGTTGAGAAACAGGGGAAAAAAATATTGGCAATCAGGAACAGAGACTCAACAGTTAGCTTCCACTGCCAGGAGTACTCTGTTCAAGCACTGCCGTGATTCCATCTCCCTTTTGTAGGAACACATCTGCCAGATCTAGAGTGACAAAATCTTCACACTTGGCTACTCTTCTTTACATGATTCTATTTTTCAGTATTGCCTTGTGCCCCATGAATGGATCCTTGTAAGACTTAGCACTTCATACTGCCAGCAATGTGGAGTGATCATTATTTTGTCTTCCAAAAATGCAGGCATAGCTAGTAATAAGACTGCACAGGAAAAAAAAAGTGTTAATAATAATTGAAATTTCTTAATGAATTTTTTCTTGTATCTATTTTTTCTTGTATCTTCTCCATCTAGATAGGTTTCTTCTCTTCTGTCTAAAAACATGCCCAATTTTTAAAAATTATTTAAAAATTCTTTCCAAGACTGCATATTCCCTCAAGTTGCTACTATCCTTTTAACTTTATGATTAAACTTAATGTAAGAGCAGAATATCCTTAGTTTCTCCATTTAGTATCTTTACTTAGTCTCACAATCCAGTTACTCCTTAGCTCTCTGCAATTTGGCTTCTGTCCCCACTACTCTACAGAATGATTTCTTCTTAGTCCTAGATCAGCAAAGTACTCGTAATCCAATGATCACCAAACCCAGAAACGTCTCAGTTTTTGGACTCCTGAAACTCTCTGCAGCACTAACTACTTTAAAGCATCTTTTAAAACCTCACCCTGTTTTGTCTTCTATTGCTATGTCATCTTTTTCTTATTTGGTCCCCTTCACCTCAGTATTTTGCCCAGTTCATTCCTCAGCTCTCCTCTCTTCTTTTAATGCCAAAAAATCTTAAACTAAGGTCTACAAAATTTGGGGTCTACATGTTGGCACATTTTTCTGGCAAAAAGATGCATAACTTTCATCATATTCTCCAAGGCTTTCCTAACTCAAATAAGGTAAAGAACTTAACAAGGTGCCCACTCAGTCAGAAATGTTATCTACTCCTGTGTCTGCACTGTCATCTTCTAAGCAGGTAACTTTGGTTCTGCACCTCTCATCTCCCTCCACGTGCAGATTTGAAGTTCCAAAGGACTCTCAGGCAACTCTACAAAATACACAGCTAGCCTCTCAAATGTATCATATCTTACCTCATCAACCAGCACCTCCTCATGACTTTCCTATGCATTTTAACTGAAGTGTCATTTTCTTGGATGTCCAGTGATATGACCTCAGAAAACTAAAAGCATTTCTGCCCCCACATCTTGAGTCAAAAATCCAGTTGGTTTCTATTTCCAAATGACCTCTTGAATCCACTCCTCTTGCCCATCCCCTCATTTACTATCCTGCTTCAGGACTTTATTTCCTCTTACATATGATACTACTGTCATCTCTAATTTGTCAGATTCCCTTCAGTTTTTCCCAGCCTAATCATCCTACATCCACCTTTCAAACCCATCTTCCTGAGTTACCATTCCAATTATGTTTTTCCCCTGCTTAAAACTTTCAATGGTTCCCAATTTCCTCCTGAATGATTCAGGCTTTCAAGCTCCCTCACTTGGTGGTCCAAATTTACATTCCCATGTTCATCTTCTAATTGCTGTAAGCACTGGACAGCTCCCCATTCTGAAAAAGACAGTCTGTTTCTCTGATGGCTAGATAGTGCTTAGATTATGTTCAGGACAAACCATACACTCTTCCATCACTTCCTTCAAAAATTTTACATGTCCTTCAAGGTTTACCTCAGATGCAGCCTTCATGAAATACATACAAAGCTCTGACTGAAATATGAGTATCTTTCCTCTTCTATTTCTTGATCAATCAATAAATAAAACCCAAGACCCATTCATCCTTTAAAACATAAATCTAATGTCACCTAATTCAAGATAAGCTTTTGGGGGTTTTTTTTTTTTGGGTTTTAAAAAAAATTTTTTTTTTACTCCCTCAGCTTCCTAAATACTATATTCCACCTGTTTGTGCACCATTTTTAGTATTACTTACTACATTGTATGCTAGTTGTGATTCCCATGTCTTCTGTTTTTTTATACCCCAAAGTTATCACATTATCTAGTGCATACTGAGTACACAATTAATATTAAATGCCTCTGAATCATGTGATATTACCAAATTCAATGCCCATAATAGTTCCTGTCTATGCTGTCACAAGTCATTTGAGAGTGAACTCAATCTTAATTGCCACATACTTAATAATGCCTGCTGACTGAATTGAATTATTTAGGATTTTTGTTGTTGTTGTTGTTGTTTTTGAGAAAACTTAAGATGTGTCAAAACTGGCAATTACTTTATAAAGATTTTATTTATTTATTTGGTGGGGAACCGCCCGAGGAGGGGCAAGGGCAGAGGAAGAAGCAGACTCCCCAATGAACGCAGAGCTCAACATGGGGCTCTCCCAGGACCCTGAGATCATGACCTGAGCCAAAGTCAGATGCTTAACCAACTGAGCCATCAAGGCACCCCAACATTGGCAGTTACTTTAATCTAGAAGTCCCTGAATACAACCTCCAACCCTTCCAGCTCTCTCACTTCTGGTTCCCATGTCAATTGCTCATCAACTTTCTGAAAATTCCAAACCTCAATTCACTTCTCTGGGCTTATTAGCCCATCCTTAACCCTACTTTATTCCTTCTTGACTGAAAATGAATTTTACGGTTTGTTATATTTATGTTCTCCAACTGGCGCCCTTGACTCACATATGTCCTTATCCATTTACTGATCTCACTTCAAAAAAGGCCCAAATGGACCTCCAGACAGTGTAGGGCTACTGAAAACCAACCTGCCAACCAATACTATTCTTCATTAAACAAGTGTGACTAAGATAGAAAGAAGCCTTAACTTCTTCCCACTGTTGCCAAATGTCTAAGGGTTGTTGTTGTAGTTGTTTCCTTTTTTTCCTGTCCCTGGATAAAATCTCAGCCAGGCTGCACAGATTTTCTAATCCAATGTCTAGTCCATTCCAAAGCACAGTCAGTGAAGTGTGAACTCAAATAGGCAAATATAAAGTTCCTTCCTTCCTCCAGCTCAGTACTGATGACACTTGGGAGGACTGCCATGGAGGAAGAATTGCATTTAGCATCTTTTCTCTTCCTACTCTGTTTCCCCATTTCTTAGACAGTGCCCTGGCCCCTCCACAATTAGGCTGAGGTAGGGAATATAGGGAAAAGAGATAAAGGGGCAAAAGAAGTCTACTTGGCAGGCCTGTTTGTGATTTGGCATCAGTTTCTTCTGTGCATAATGTATACCCACAGGTGACTTATGGTACACATTTATGGTTTCTACTGAATGCTGCTCTCTTGCCTGCCCTCCCCTGACTTTACACTCAGTATGTCTGTAACTCCCTAGATGCAGTAGTGTCTTTCTGCCAGATGCCACCTCATCCCAAGTGGCCGCTTGGAACAGGGTTTCTTTTAAGGAGACCATGGGCTGGCTCCCTTGGTAGGGAACATATCTGGTAAGCAGGAAATGACCCCACCAATAGTGGAAATCCAACTAGCTCCCAAAGCATCTCATTGTCTTGTTGTTTCACTAGATTCAGCCAGACCCTTACCTTTGGGCTAAACTCTAGGGGACTCAGGTCAAGTTTTCCAGGGAGTTTTCTCAAATGCCTTTCTCTCACTTAGCTTAAAATGTGCAAAAGCACTCTATCTCTCTCTATGGGTGTGCCTAGAGTGGTGAGCACACTGAAAACCAACAACACTTGGAGAAAGAGTACCCCTTCTTCAACACCTCTTGGATCAAATTTGACTTCTCTCTTATATTCAAGAAGGGTGATGAACTAAGCATTACAAAATCAATTTGATAATCTTTGCCCATGTCTTGAATAGGTAAGCAGTTACCTACTATTTTCTGCTTTAGGGCTCCAGCCCAAGTGAAACAGAAAGAGCCTAATTGTATATATTGTCATATTTCTCTATTAGTATTATTTACTTCAAAGACATAGTCTCCAAACCTTAGCTGACAACTGAGCATGATCCTTCCATTCCTTTAATTATCCTCACTTGCCTTGTTCTTTGTTTTCCCTCCAGAGCTATTCCAAAGTTTCTCCTCTCTACTCAGTTGTTATCACCTTTAGTGGGAGCAAGTGATCTTGCCTCCTGTTTTATGTGGAAAACTCCCACCATCAAGAATGAGTCCTCTCAACTGCCCATCCATTACAAAACTTAACCTAAATTGTATGCCCATTATGCCTTCATCTTGCCATTTTTCTCCAGGGTCAGAGAATAAGGTTTCCTGTCTAATATCTGAAACCAACCACCTACCTTTTCAAGTTTCTCCAACTACCTCTTCTGGTTTCCTTTATGCCTTCCTGCAATGACTTTTACAGGCCAACTGCTTCCCAGTTCCCTCCTCAGACAACTGCTTGTCTCACTCTATACATCTTTCATAAATAATCATCTGTGTTTATCATTCAACTGCCTCCCCTATGCTGAGGATTCCTAAATGCCTCTCTCTCTTCACTGATAGATCTATTCTGCACATTCCACCTGAACATCTCACAGACATTTCAAACTCAATGTCCAAAACTGAATCCATTCTCTCTCCAAAATAGGATCCTGCTCTTTGTCTCAGCACCACCTGGACACCCAAGCAAGACATGTGTCCATCAACCTTGACTCCTCCCTCTATCTTCACGTTTAATCATCCTCTAAATCCAAGAGATTTTTAACCCCTAATATTTTTATATCTTTTCCCTCTTCTACGTCTTTACCTCTAATCATTTCTAATCTGGTCAACTACAGCAACCTCCTAACTTGACTGTTTGAAGTCCTGTGTCCCTCAAAAGCCAGGGTATTAATCATCTATTGTTGTATCACAAGTTACACCAGAATGCACTGGAACAACACTGATTATCTCACACTATTTCTGAAGGTCAGAAGTTCAAGAGCAGCCTAATTAGGCGATTCTGGCTCAGAGTCTCTCCAGAGGTTGTAGTCATCTGAAGGCTTAACTAGGACTGAGGGAATCCACATTCAAGATGGTTTTCTCATGTGGCTGCTGGCAGAAACCCTCAGGTCCTCTCCACAAGGCTTCCTGAGTGTCTTCCCAATGTGGCAGTGCTCTTCCTCAGAGCCAGTCAATCTGTTACAACTATGTATCTATCGGCTCACCTACTGACAACCTAAAATATGCCTCCCATTACCCAATGGGAGTCAATGTTTCCTTGCATAGTTTACGAGACTCTGAATGATATGAACCCTACAACTCCAATTCCCTTTACTCCTTTTTTATATAGTGTCTTCTAAAAACACAAAATTTCTTATTGTTCCTAACCTCTATGTTGTTTCTTGATGCCAAGACTTTTCTCAGGTTACAATTTCTGCATAGAATTTCTTGTCCTCTGTGATTGGTTAAATTATATTCATTTATTGAGACCCAACTCATACATTGTCTGCTCTAAGAAGCCTTCTTAGAACTGGGGACTCCTACCCCCAGGCTCAGGATTCATCTTACTTCCCTAATACCTCCTATGATTATAATAACTGTTTTCTATTGTAATAACTTGGGCATATTCTCTTTACATCAATATGTTGTAAGCTCACTGAGGGCAACACAATTATTATCTTGTATCTCTATGTAAATTAGTATAACATCAGCTGCTATACTAATTCCTAAAATCGCTATTTATATCTGTTTTGATGACATACTTCATCCTCAGTGCTTCTTGGAAAACTAGTAGTACAGTCAAAATGGTCTGACATTTGTTGGATAGATCATCTGTAGTCCTTTCTAGCTTCTTAGAGTAGGATTTTTCGATCTAGGCCACCCTCCATAGCAGACCAAAAAGTGGTGAACCATGCTCAGTTACAATCTTTAAGGAAACACCACATCCTGATGTCAGAATGTTCTGTGTCTGCCTGATTTGTCAGCCTCAAGACAATCAGAAGGCAAAACTCAAGTAACCCTAGGCTGAGAACCAGAAAACCAAATCCAAGGCTAGTGAGAACTAGTATGTTACCAGGTGCCCTAGAAAAGCAGTGCTAACAACAGACAGCAAGAATTGGGTTTAGTGTGTTCTGGGTGGGCTTGCAAATGGTATTAGGAATGAAAATGGACTATCATAATCAGTGTTCTGAAAACATTAGCCTAAACAATGATACTCTAAATAGGATAATGACCTATTGATTTCCAGTCAAGTTTGGTTTCCCCATTTTCTAAAGACCTAAATCTGAATTTAAAAATGAGGAAATTAAGATTCTTCTTGCTAAGGGAAGTGTTGTATTTATTTTTAATTTCCCCATAGATTTAGATGTCTCAGAATTTTTTTTCCTCTAAAATATGTTCAAGGAATAAAGATACCAAAAAGAATTCACAGTATAAACATTTTAAAATAATTATTTAAATTCTCTTTAATTTTAAGACTATCTTTATTTTGTTAAAATCTTTCAGTAAGAGGAAAGATATGGGAGGTCAGTATTAAACAGAAGCAGCAATAAGTAAGGCTTCAAATATCAAAAGGCACTGCATTAGGCACTGTATTCTTCCACAGGAAAACAAACAAACAAACAAAAAACTCTGAAGCCTTAGGCTTTTTTTTTTTTTTAACTCAAACTAAAGCTCTCCGCAGAAGCTACATGAATTTCATCAATATGTTTATATGATTCCAAGCCAAGAAATTCTGCAAAGATTACCAAAGTATCTGATGTAGCTTCTGGCAAGGGATGAAGTTCATCTCACAAGGACGTCAAAAAAAAAAAAAAAAGTCTGTTAGAAGAGTTGTTGATCCAATCAAGAAGATTTTAGATTAAAATCTGAAGAGGAGAAACACATCCTGATAGAAGTATAAGACTGAGTAGCATAAAAAACAACACATATCATAACACAGAAAAACGAACATCAAGGAGGAATACCAAGTAACTCTCCATAAAAAAGCAGGAGGTGGGGAGTGTGAAAAATACATCCTCAATTCAATACACCAAGGCAGAGAGAATAAATCTAATAAACATAATAAATTTTGTTTTGAGACAGATATGATCTCATAGATATATTCTAATTTCAGTGGTGTAGCTAATGATGAAGATATGGAAATTAAAAGATACACCTTATTAGAAAAATTTTAAATGGGTCAGACATTAGCTTCTCTTTTAAGAAGATGTGAACCACCATTAAAATCACAGCCATAAAAGTGGAAGAGTAGCCAAGTTTACTTGGGTAAGCATAGAAGAAAAAAGACAGAAATGCTATAGGGAGTTGGGCAATAATATAGGCCATATATTTAGATGAAGGCCATGAACACAGCTTTTCTAATAGATCCTTGTACACAAATGGGCTCAAGTAATAACCAAGAGACAGTGTTTAACCATTAACCATCTTTTCATCTGCTGGCAATCTCTTTTGGTCAAAAGATGAGTATTTAATAGTCATGCCTTGATTTGAGCCATTCCCACCTTTCCCCCAGAATAGTCCTCCACAACAGGAGGCATCAAAACCTACATCCTGCTCTCAGCCTCATACAGTCCTGAAGCCAGTCTTGATTAGGGCACATCATGTAGGTTAAATTCAAACCCACCCAGAGCCCTAAGCCCAGCTTTGATATAACTGGCTGGAGCTCTGCCTATCTACCTGCTTACTACCTCTGAGTCTCCCCCATCCCATTCTGCATATCCCATTTATGACTTGACTTCTACTTAGTCACCAATTACCACTAGAGGCCCTAACTAGGACAAGATTCCTAGCTTCAGCATGAATCCACTTGGCACCTTGACACCTCGTAAAACTATCCTGAGAGGAGTAGTCCTAAGACCCTAGATCTCTAGTTGCCAGTAAATGCTCTGCTTAAAACTGAGAGGCCAGGGGCGCCTGGGTGGCTCAGTTGGTTAAGCGACTGCCTTCGGCTCGGGTCATGATCCCAGAGTCCCGGGATCAAGTCCCACATCAGGCTCCCTGCTCAGCAGGGAGTCTGCTTCTCCCTCTGACCCTCCTCCCTCTCATGCTGTCTCTCATTCTCTCTTTCGCAAATAAATAAAATCTTAAAAAAAAAATTAAAAAAAAAAATTTTAAAACTGAGAGGCCAGTCATAATCATAGTATTACTCTCCTGAGCATTATCTGGAGACTCTATTCCCTTCCCCTGATCAAACCATGTTTTCTAGTTCCAGATTTCTCTCTTGTCCCATTGGCCTTCTGATGAGGTCAAGCATGCTTTGTCACCAAACCTGTAGAAGATGTGTTATTCTGCCATTAGTTTACTCTCTTTGAAGATCACAGAAAAATAATCTATCTGCAAACAAGGGTATTCTGTATTCTAAGTCTGGCTGAGAATGAAGAACTGACTGGGGAAATGATGGGTGGCATTGGAGAAGGGAAATATATCATCTAGCCAAATAAATAAACTCTAGTCAGGGAAGAATATTCCTAAAATTTTGGAGAATAGAAGACTTTTTTAAGGGGAAAAAAAAGGCTGACAAAGAATAAGAAGCTCTAAAATTAAATTATGACTGTACAATTTTAAATTCTCACATAAGGAAAAATAAAAATAATCAAAATAAATTATTGTTGCTGGATAGGGGACTGCCCAATAGATGAGATTTCGTAGCATAAGAATATTCAACACAGTTTTGTTTTTAAGAGTAAAATATTACAAAAGCCTACATTCGTAAAAAGGAGGCTAGTAAATGAATTCTAATGGATATAATAAATTATTTTGAAACAATTAAAACTATGTTGTATATAAATATTGCATGCTATGGAAAAGATGTTATAAATAAGAACACAGGGTAGAAATATGAATATGTGGGGTGTGTGGGTGACTCAGTCAGTTAAGCATCTGAACTCTTGATTTTGGCTCAGGAAATGATCTCAGGGTCATGGGATCGAGCCCTGGGTCCACTCTACACTGAGCATGGACTCTGCTTAAGATTCTCTTTCCCTCCTTCTGCCCCTCCCTCCTCCTTATGCTGTGCTCGCATGCTATCTCTCTAAAAAAATATATATATATGAATATGGCTCTAACTAAAAATATATATATGCATAAAAACAATATATGTTAATATATGAATATTATTTCTAACTGGTGGCATTTCAGTTGATTTTTTTTTAATTTTTTTAAAGATTTTGATTATCTGAGAGAGAGCTAGAGAGAGAGAGAAGGAGCACAAGTGAGGTGGGGGCAGAGGGAGAAGGAGAAGCAGACTCCCCACTGAACAGGGAGCCTGATGCAGGGCTCAATCCCAGGACCCTGAGATCATGACCTGAGCCAAAATCAGAAGCTCAACTGACTGAGCCACCCTGGCGCCCCTGATTTTCATTTTTTCTTTTATTCTTTGCACTGGTCTCTGGTTTTCAAATTTTCTTCAGTAAGGATTCTTTTTATAAACAGAAAAAAAGGAAAAAAAAAACATTTTAAAGGTCATGTACAAAAGGTGGAAGGAGGAGCACACAACCACAAATGGAATACAAAAGAATGGTACAAATCTTTAAGAACAGTGCCAGGAATGCAGAAGCAATAACTCAAGCTTATGAATAATGTTAGGGAAGATGAAAAGATTTTAAAAGTTATGTTTAAAACAAGAAAAGAATAGGCTATACCCATTCCTTCAAGCAGAAAGGGTCATGTTAACATTGCTTCTCTTTCTCTGTCAAAGCAAATCATCACGCTGGAAGGATAGCACATGGCTAAGGGGGATTCCAGGATGGCTGAGAATATTCTAAGGAAGCACCTAACTAGGTTAAAAGATCTCACATCCCCAAGGTCAAAGAATTTCACTGTCTGGAAGGAATTTACAGATATAATCATGACACCTGAGACATCATCTCTGAGAAATCCTAACAGGTAGAAAAACCTGAAAATGGACCAACACTTACCCCCTTTTCCAACAAACACATAAAGAGAAATGTTATGAGAACTGCATGTACTGATGTTAACATTGTTTCTGGAATAGATTTTTAAGGAGACTGATCCCTTGGAAGGTGATATGGAGCTCTTGAGTCAGATTACTTGCAGTGTAAGGCAAAAGTAGTTAAATGTAAAATGTAGTTAGATCAGTATTTTCTTCAAGGTGAGAATACGGTATATGATTTCTAAACTCATTTCTGGTTCTGAAATTCCATGATAAGCAATGGGGTTTTTTAAATTTCATATGGCATGGGCGCCTGGGTGGCTCAGTTGGTTAAGCGACTGCTTTCGGCTCAGGTCATGATCCTGGAGTCCCGGGATCGAGTCCCGCATCGAGCTCCCTGCTCAGCAGGGAGTCTGCTTCTCCCTCTCCCGCTCCCCCCTCTTGTGCTCTTTCTCTCTCTCACTCTCTCTCTCAAATAAATAAATAAAATCTTTAAAAAAAAAATTTCATATGGCATTTGGAACTGTCTTATCACTGTAGACAAGATGGACTGGTGTAGACCAGAGAATATTAGGCTACAAGTTCATATTAATAGCTGGATAAATGGCCCACTTCATGTTGATTAATATATCCTATAACCCTTGGTTCACTCACTCTGTATAGTGATTTGCCATGGAACTCTCATCTCTTAACTGACCATTCTATATGATCAGGATGATAAATACACAGACGACAGGTATATAAGTTCGATAGATGTTATCAATTTGTAGGAGGAAATACGTTTAAATAAATTTTGATCCTAAAAGATTGTGGTATGTTACTATGTGATATCACGAACAGTATGTACACATATATACCAAAATATTTTGATTAGATATAGAGAACTGTGCCTTCCAAAAAAAAGTAGGTTTAAAAAATATGGGTTAAGGGAAATTCCCTGCTAGCATTTCCCATGAAAAAAGCCTACGACTTTGAGGTTTCTGCAAGTTCAATACAGCCTAAAGTGTGACCCAGTTATCCTATTTGACACACTGAACAGCCAGTATTTTAAAAAAAAGAGAGGTGTTTTACTGTTTACAGCAAACTAGGAAGAAAATAGAAGTAGTGTTGGCTTCAGTTGCTTGGTCTACATTCCTGCTCCTCCCTTCCACCTCTCCCTCACCCTTGAACCTCCCCATTGAACCTCCCCATTAGAAACTGCATCTTCTCCCTGAGTTGTCTCTCCCATGGCTCCTATTTTATTAGCTCATTACTCCCAAAACCTGCCCAGAGAAGTTCATATCCAATTATGCAACTGACTTATTTTGCCAAGGAATACAAAGTTACCTAAGAAATAGGAATCAAACTATTGTGGTGACTAGATCAGGCTAACCAGTACAGACAAATTTATCTCCAATGTATTTACTCCAAGTGATACATTGAAAACAAAACATAGTCAGTGTGAACTTGGCCTTTTTTCTCTTTGCTCACAGGGTAAGACCATCACCATCTTTTTTTCAAACAAAATTTTTCAAAAAATGGGTTTCACTAATGGAGAGTGAGTATGTAGAATGAGAAAGGCAGTCATCCCACCATCCGCTGCCATGTCCCAATGCTCAGCTAGCATTTGAGCAGTTCTGCATGCTACATTTAAAAGGCATATGAGGTTTTGGGAATGAATAATCATGCTGATAAAGCACATCGGAACCACCAAGCATGAGGACAACTGCAGAAACCATGGTCATTTGGCAAGACAAGATTTAGGAGGAATACCATAATTCACATAACACATTCCAAGACTCCTCATGTGCATATGCTATTAGCTCTTTCAGAGTATCTCTAGAAGGATGAATTAGTATTAATGAATAGAACATATGGGAAGGTTGTAAAGAACAATCTTGAAACCATGTGGGCTACTTTAATAATGTAAAATGCAAACCTCCAAGATTTAGTTCTAAAAGCATAAACTTATGGATGGTGAGACAACCAGCAGAGCAGTACTACTGTCTCTATCCTAAGTTTCCCCTTCCCCTAAAAGTTCTTTACGACTTGTTTTCAGTCGCCTCCAATGAGCAGGCTTAGGGTGGTCTCCTGCCAAATAAATACATCCCACTTTAATACATGATACTGAAGAAAATCCTTTCTCATTAGTACCCTATAGCATAATTTAGACAGACTCAAGCTTTCAGTAAGACCTTATTAAATACTAAATGACTGCAGAGAAAGAATAATCA
Source organism: Leptonychotes weddellii (assembly GCF_054177405.1). NCBI lineage: Eukaryota > Metazoa > Chordata > Mammalia > Carnivora > Phocidae > Leptonychotes > Leptonychotes weddellii. The sequence continues at coordinate 69,290,956 of NC_138380.1, read as the reverse complement.
CAGAGAGTACAAAAACTGTATACAGAAGAAGCCCAAGGTTCTGGGCACATGTAGCTGGCCTGTTCTCAGAGCCCCCAACCCCCTCCCATTCCACATGCTCTCAGGAATTAGCTACCCTTTAGCCACCAAGGACAAAGGCAATTTTAGAGGTCTCTCTCTTTGCCCCCCACCCCAAATCCCTGAATTCTGACCAGCCATTATGTAGTGGGCACCAATGTACCCTTCCCCTCGGCAGCCCAGATCAAGACACTTCAACAAAGCACTCTCCTCTCTACCTAGGATCTCTCTTCCTACTCTCTGGCCCAATCCACATTACAGCTTCAATATTCAAGTATATCTTTAGGCAGTACAATCATCAGAGTGTTTGTAGAGCAGGAACAACAGTCCCACACAGTAAGCAGGCTGATTTTTTCCCTCACAATATCTTCCAGCAACTACAGCTGTAACAAAATTGACACAGAGACCTCCCAGTTGTAGAAAGCTTTCTAGCAGAAGTTAAGGGACCCACAATTCATTTAATCAGAGGAAATCTTCACATTGGCTGAGAGGGTTGAGCCTTTGGGATTAATTTGAATCCCCAATCAGTTTCTAAGATTAGAAGATACTATATTTCATTTGCATTTCCTTTTTCTCTGGGTATTTTCTATACCATGTCACATTAATGGAATTAAATAGAAAGAATAAAACATTAATGTGTCCTAGCATCAATTAGGAATGGAATATGCACTCTCTCTCTCTTTTTAAATGTGTCTACATTATTTATCAGTGACTCCATTTTTAATTTAGGGAAGTTTTTTTGTGGCCGGGGGGCGGGGAGGGGTAGACTGGGGTAGGGAATCCATGCCAACAGCAGCTGACAAGCATGAATGAAGAGGCCAATGGCACAGCACCTAATATATGCCTGAAGAAATTCCTTGCTATACATTTGAATACTGGGGTATCATTTTACCTCTGGGTTTTCTTGGTTTGAACCCTATCCTGTCTTCATACTCCTATTTTATCCCCATGATTTCAACCAGCATAGAAACACTGACAAATCTAGAACCAGCCCTGCATTTCAAAACATCAAATAACCCATTTAGAAGCATAAACTTAGATTGTATTCCTGAGAAAAGGAGTTCTTGGGATAAGCGGATGTTGTGTAATGTTCACCCCCCTGTGTCAGAAGTGAAGAATCACAGGTACTGACAAAGCAAACTCTGCACATCAGTGACACCGCCCCAAGTTTACACCACACACCAACGCAGCTAGTTGATTAATTTGAACATGGGAAACCAGTGTCTTTGGGGAAAAAAAAAAAAAATTTTCGATAACCACACTGAGTAGTAAAATAATTCTTACAATTGACTAGTACGTTTTCAGAACAGAATATAACATAAATTGATAGAGATAATTCATTGATATATGCATTATATTTAGTTCTGCTACATTTTTACAACTATGCATATATCTGTTTATCTACCTATCTATAGATAGCTCATATATATTAGTATCTGGTGTCACAAAGAAGCAAAAATATAACAGAACTAAAATTTAATGCAGGTCATAATCACAGCATTTCTATTTCATAGGAATGCCATCACAATATTAAATAATCCATAGCTTGCGGGGGTTGCGAGTCTATGTACCTAATAAGATAAAATAAATGACAAAGAAAGTAATGACCGTTGGATTCAGGTTAGTGCATACGTAAGGGAAAATCTGCTTATTACCTCTGGTTTTGCACTGTGTTTGAGTTTACACTTGCGTTATTTTTTTTCTGGGGGAATTCCGGTGGAGCAGTGGTGAGCATTAGGAAATCAAAGCCGTAGTGCCACGAAGTAGAAAATCATGCAGCATGCCCCAAAACTGAACCAAGTTCAATTTCCACATTAGAAGGGGTGAATTCTTTGTTCTCAGATTGTATTTTTAGTTGCTTATCAAGCATTCTGTATCCATTCATTCGGCAACTCCTTATTGAGCTCCTGCAATGTGCCAGAGAATGATCTGGTCATTATGGTACAAATATAGAAAACAAGGTACCTTCTCTCAAAATATTCATAGACAGTGAGGAAAAGAGAATAGTCAAGTAAAAAAATGAGGCTCCAGTGTTTTAAGAACTAAAAGAGAGGTAGGTCTAGAGTGCTATCCCAGCAAATAGTAGGGACAACTAATGAAGACGGTAGGATATACCATGAAGGCTTCTTGAAGGATGTGGTTATAAAGCTTCTTTGTGAAGGCTGTGTGGGCCAAAGAAAGAGGGAAAGTCAATATTCCAGGAGGAATGAAGAACTAGTGTTCAAAAAGGCCTTTGGTTTGAAGCAGAGTCAAGCAATGGATAAAGTGAAGAAAGTTTGTCCCTATTTGCCATGCTGAGGGGTTCAATTCTTTATCCTAAAGGCACCAAAAAGTCAAGATATTGGGCGCCTGGGTGGCTCAGTTGGTTAAGCGTCTGCCTTCAGCTCAAGTCATGATCCCAGGGTCCTGGGATCAAGCCCCACATTGGGCTCTCTGCACAGCAGGGAGCATGCTTCTCCTCTGCCTGCTGCCGCTCCCCCTTCTGTGCCCTGTCAAATAAATAAATAAAATCTTTTAAAAAAAAGTCAAGATATTGAAGAAGAGGGCATTTTCAGATTTGCATTAGAAAATCGTTCTAGGCAGCAGTTAAGGAAAATGGATCACAAGAGATCAAGCCTCATGTCAGGGAGACTCTTCAGTAACGTAGACGAGAAATGACAGTATGTGAACTCAGACAATGGCCATGAAGATTTAGGTCAACAAGAGATTAAAGAAGTATCTCCTCAGCCATGAAGGAACTTCAGGACCAAGCTGATATAAATAAGCAGGAAGAGGAAGGCGTCAAGTGACCTGGATGCCCAGATGGTCTCGCCGTAACATTCACTGAGGTGGACAATGTAGGAAGAGTCCGAGGTCCGGACAAAGGGGAGACTTCAGTTTGAGACATGTTGACATCCGAGTGCCTGAGGGATGCACAGATGGAGATACACGCCAGGCAGCTGTACAAAGCAATCCAGAGCTTGGAAGGGCTATCTATTGATTTGGGAGGCATTAGCACGTGGGCTATCACTGAAGGAGTGGGACTGCATCAAGTCCCTCAACAGGTTGTGTGTGAGAGGTTGATGCCAGGAGACTGAGCACTGAGGACATGACCTTCTCACTTAAGGAGCCTGAAGAAAGTCCAAAGAGATGGGAAGACAGCCAAGATGGCATGATGTCACTGACACCCAGGGAGGGGGCTTTGAAAAGCACCTTGTCACAGGCATCATGCCAGACGCTGTGGGGATCCACCTGAGGAATAAGTCTCTGCCTTGAAGGAGGCCATTAAAACAGCATGTGCATATTTAATCATGATTTCACAAGACAGAAAGTGACAGGTACCTTTAAGAAAAAAAGTTCAGAGAAGTGCATAGGAGCTCAGAGGAGAGAACAATCACTTCCAACTTGAACACAGAAGGGACCCAGCAGTGGCTGTTGTATGAACACGTGATTCTGATTTACAGTTTAAATGGTATAATTTAGATCTTTACTTAACCACAGTTTTTTCCCAGATAGTTTCCTTAATTAGCCCAACTGGAAGTCATCTCTACCTCCTTTAAAGACGTAAATATTGCATCTCAATTATGACAGGAATCACCATCTTTTTACTATTAGATTTCTATTTGTTGTTTTCTTATCTCATCTACTAAACTATAAAGCTCTTTGTGGCCCTGAACTCTGTCTTACCCCTCCATGAGAGTGCTAACCCCCATCCCCAATACCAGGACCAGCACCCCACGACATTATAGCCTTGTTCTTAGAGTCAGTCAGTGCTGGGCTCAAGGTCCATCTCTGCCACTTGCACCGCTATCAGCTTCCTGGCAATGCACAAATGATCAATGCCCACCAAAGCCACAGTTTCCTGTGAAAATGGCAATAATATAGTCCACAGAGGGCTGTTTTGAGTATTAAGTGTGATATTTCTGAAGCCATCTGGTAAATTATAGGACACTTAGTAAATATTCAATAACAGTTTTTTTTCCGTGCAGAGCATGTAATAAATGCCTGCAGAATGAATGAATGAATGAATGATCACATGGCAATGAGTCTAGTCTATGCTTCTAATAATATTTTTCTGAAATTTTCATAATTTTTGACACATTTACAACCTCCAGGTACCACTTTTGACTTAGTGTTATCTGAGAAATGTATTATGAAGTGGACTGATTTCTTTCAGTGGAATCTCTAACTAGTATTCACATAGAAAATGTGGCCACAGTCCTTAAACTAATCAGAGAATCAATTATTAACATCCTACTCATTAGGAAATCAAGTTAATTGATTTTGTATTTGTATTTCTGTACAATAGAGTTAAGGAGCCAGACAGGTTTAAAGTCCCACCTTTTCCACGTGCTAGTTTTGTGATGTTGGGCAATCTATTAGCTCTCTCTCCCAGCCTCAGTTCCTCAGCGGTTCAATAGCAGTAACAGGATAACCAGGCTCAGAGAGGTGGTAAGAGGATTCAGTGGCTAAAAATGCTTCCAGTCCCTGGCACAAAGTAAGCACACCATAAATGTTACCACTTACTTCCTATACATCTATTCAGATTTTGGTAGTTAGTGTTTTCTTTTATATTCAAAGTTATCAATTTCCTGGAGATTTCTGCAAGTACCAATTTAGGCAGTCAAGACAGTTGGGATGACATACATTGTTCCTTTGAAAGTGTTTTTATTTTTTTTATTTTTTTTTATTCTTATGTTAATCCCCATACATTACATCATTAGTTTTAGATGAAGTGTTCCATGATTCATTGTTTGTGCATAACACCCAGTGCTCCATGCAGAATGTGCCCTCCTCAATACCCACCACCAGGCTAACCCATCCTCCCACCCCCCTCCCCTCTAGAACCCTGTTTGTTTTTCAGAGTCCA
>NC_138380.1:69256727-69285550 GCF_054177405.1 Leptonychotes weddellii | reverse complement strand
CTCTGCCCCTCCCCCCTCTCATGTGCTCTCTCTCATTCTCTCTCTGTCAAATAATAAATAAAATCTTTATAAAAAAATAATAAATAAATAAAGTTTCATTGGGCGCCTGGGTGGCTCAGTCGGTTAAGCGACTGCCTTCGGCTCAGGTCATGATCCTGGAGTCCCTGAATCGAGTCCCGCATCCGGCTCCCTGCTCGGCAGGGAGTCTGCTTCTCCCTCTGACCCTCCCCCCTCTCATGTGCTCTCTCTCTCTCTCTCATTCTCTCTGTCTCAAATAAATAAATAAAATCTTTAAAAAAAATAAATAAAAATAAAATAAAATAGCAATGACAATACAGCAATTCTGAGCTTCCAAATATAAACTGTATTGGTAATAAGAGGTAAAGGGGGGGGGGAGATATTTCTCTTCCCCCAGAGCATACAATAACTGAGTCTAAGACAGATACCATGAAGAGAAGCAGAGGACCTCATCAAATTGTAGAAAAACAACAATAAAACTCCTCAAAGTGATACCACCCACAATGGATAAAGCTTTTCATACTACAATTTATTTGCCTAGAAAAATGCCTGTTTCCTTAACTTCTACTTATAAACAAATAGACATATTGGAATGGGACTTTACTGAGCTATCAGTCAAAGGTGATTAATTCTATCAACCCTTGTTGCTCTTCTGTTTCAGGACAAGTTACCTGGCTTTCTATTGCTTCTCTTGCACCAAATACTCAGTTTGTCTGAATAATCCCCAGCCCCAACTCCCTCCACCACAATGTCCACATCCTAATCCCCAGAACCTGTGAATGTTACTACACATGGCCAAATGGACTTTGCAGATGTGATTAAATTAAGACTCTGTAATGGAGCGATTATTCTTTATTTTCCAGGTGGGTTCAGTGCAATTCCAGGGGTCCTTGTAAGATAGACTTTGTAGGATAGAAAAAGAAATGTGACAATTCGAACAGAGATTGAAGTGATACAGCCATAAACCAGGGACTGCCGGAAGCCTCCAGGAACTAGAAGAAATAAGCAATGGGTTTTTTTCCCTAGGGCCTCCAGACAGGAACACAGCCCTGCCAACACCTGGACTTTAGCCCCATAACACTCATTTCACACTTCTGACCCCCAGCATTGTGTGCAGTTGTAAGTCACCAAATTCGTGGTCATCTGTTTTAATGGCAAAAGAAAACCAATACACCATCAATGCATGTCTCTGCTGTTGACAGCTCATCTGATTTATAAAACTGAAGTGCATCCCTTGCTTTGGGCCCTTATATATTAACAGTGATGACAACCACTACAACCACAAGTGGCATTTCAATAGCTCCTGATCTGTGCCAGGCACTGAATTAGACAACTTGCTCACACTATGTTATGAGGGAAGCTTTGATGAAACCCATTTTACAGATAAGGAAACTAAGACCAGGATTCCAACCCAAGACCACATGATTTCAAAGCCCGTTATCTTAACCACTGTGCTCTTCTGGATCTTTTGCCTCTATCCCGTATTCTCTGCCTTATTCTTAGGTCCCCATCCCAGTGGGGAAATCAGGGGGAAAAAAAAAATGCCTGTTTCTTTCATTCTTTCCAGGGAGGTTTTTAAAGAATGAAGCCCTTGATCCACACTCATCTGTAAACAAATTATTCCTAAGGAAATCTATACAGAGAGAAAGAAAGGGAGAAGAAAAATGGATAGGAAGGAAGGGGAGAGGAAAGTATTAAAGCTGTATATCCAAATAAATGTAACTGTCTGTTCACCTATGAGGGGTATGAAAGTTGAGAACATCTTGAATAGGTCAAGATACGGAAGGACATTCACAGTGTAGGATTAAGCCTAAAAAAATAAATGAATAAAATCAAAGATAAAGACAGACATAGTTTGTAGGCACAACCAAGAGAAAGACTAGCTTGATTCAAGCAAGAAGTATGAATTAGCAAAGGACAGAAAGAATTTATGTAACTAAGTACAGATCAGTTCTCAGAGAAGCTTAACTACCGGGAGGAGTTGAGTGCCAAGCTGTCAGAGGATGGAAAGCCCTTCTTCAGTCTTGAGATGAGGCTGAGGAAATGAGAGAAGGTTCTTTTTTAACTTGTTTTTTTTTCCCACATGGTCAATCATCTTAAAAGTTTAAGTTCAGAATTAATCTTAAAAGGAAGATAACTTAAGAAATGTTTACATTAATTCAGTAACTATTCCTGATTTGTGTTTTAAATTCACAAGTTAGAGATAATAAGTATGCCTTAAATTTGAAACGATTTCCCTACTGAGAATTTGAAATCCCTTGGTAAGCTTGCTTTCACAGAGTATACACAGCGTACTACACGGTGCTCACTCCTCTCAGAGAGGCAGTAAATCCATCCACAGAATTACAAAGATCTTCTCAAACACACACCAGCTCTCATCTCTGGTTTAGGAAATGTCTGGGGACACAAAAGCAGGACAACTGATCCAAACTCTGTTCATTACTGTAGCTATCTATATCTCTCATTAATTCTCATAGTGCTATAGGGTAATGTTACTACCTCTATTTTACAGATGAGAAATCCAAGGCTCAGAGGACTCCAGTAACTCGACCAGTCTTACAGATATTAAATAAAAAACTAAGTCTGAGCTAAGAACGCATCCATTCAGCGGCAGAGAATTAAACTCCAACACACATTTTAACTATAATATCTTGTTCTCCATCCATTTCCTATAATTGCAAACATTTTCATAAATTGAAGAATCATTTGAACTAGGGGATTTTCCAAGGCTTTGATGGTCCCTCCTCTCTGAACCAAGCATTAACACGTTTTTATGACAAAGAATTCTTAGGCCTACACCACAATCTACTGTTGAGAGTTTGAGACGAAAGAGTCTCTTAAAGCTCCCTTTCAGAGAAATCTTAGAAATAAGTCCCCTCCTCTTCTACAGTTCTTTTATGTGGCATGGAAGCCTCTTGCCTGGAACTTAATTTTTTTTTAAAGATTTTATTTACTCATTTGAAACACAGAGATACAGAGAGAGAGAGAGGGAGAGAGAGAGAGAACATGAACAGGGAGAGAGGCAGAGGGAGAGGGAGAAGCAGGCTCCCCACTGAGCCAGGAGCCTGATGTGGGGCTTGATCCCAGGACCCTGGGATCAAGACCCAAGCAGAAGGCAGACTCTTAACCATCTGAGCCACCCAGACGTCCCTGAAACTTAATTTTTAAAAAAATTTTATACTTGGAAACTTAAAAGCACAAATGGCCAGTTTTCAAGTACAATTTTCTATGCAAATGCCGGCTGAAGTGTAATATTAATACCTGATTCAGACAGAGAACAAGACTGGTTACCCATGCGAACCTCCAAAGTAGGGCCAGAGTGGTCATATTTACAGCTTCCTGGTCTCCTGAGAGTCGTAAGACAGTTTCATTTCACATTCTGTCCTGTCTTCCTTGCTAAACCTCATCTTGATTTGAGGCTCAGAAAACTCAGCCCCTACAAAGCTAAGTTTCTGTACTAGGAAGCGGCTCTGTTACATCAATGTGTTGAGGCCATTACCCAGAGAGGGGGCACTAATGAATTCTTTACAAGGCTCTGAAGATCTTAAATCACATACAGAAAACCAGAAATTTTTCAAGTCAAAAGTGAATGTTTAACCATAAAAGAGAAATACTGGGAAAAAGCCTGTAGACCGCTTCAGCAAAGTGACCCTTAAACTATGACATGCTTATTAATGAGGAGAGATTAAGATTCAGAAAGAGAAAATTCACTCAAATCACATCAGCTACCTTCATAGAATAAATGGAATTTTCTCTTCATTCACTTAATTAGTAGAGACTGAAACTTACCAGCTTACCCAGGATAATTAGAAACAATACCTATTCATCTTAAATCTTGAGTTATCTCCCTGTATGTAGGCATGATAGGTCCAGCCTGAACCTGACTCAGGATGCTTCTTGGGCCATTTAATCTAATGGTTTAGTAACTAATACTCTTAAAAGATATTCCTAAAACACTGTCTCTCTTGTTAAAATCATTCTGTCTCCCACTGAATGAAAGTATATGGACAGGAACCATCCAATGTAATACTAGTGATGCGAAGCAAACAGGTTTTGGGGGTTTTTTTTTTGTTTTTTTTGTTTGTTTGTTTGTTTTTGTTTGTCTGTTTTAAAGTACAGAGTACCTACAGGTGGTATTATGAGAAACTTTTTAATTCTATTTTCCCTTGTTTTCCAAAATATGAACACACCTTACTTATTAGAAAAAGGTTATTTTGGGGGGGCGCCTGGGTGGCTCAGTCATTGAGCACCTGCCTTCGGCTCAGGTCATGATCCCGGGGTCCTGGGATCAAGTCCCACATCGGGCTCCCTGCTCGGCAGGAAGCCTGCTTCTCCCTCTCCCACTCCCCCTGCTTGTGTTCCCTCTCTCGCTATGTCTCTCTCTGTCAAATAAATAAATAAAATCTTTAAAAAGAAAGAAAAAAGTTATTTTTTAACATGAATGTCAATTATATATTCTATCCCTTGCTGAAATAGAAAGCCAACAGATTTCAGTATGAGTTCTATTCAGCCAAATTTTAACAAAATGGTTTTGGAGGAATTTATCTGGCCAAGGGAACATTTCAGTGTAGAGAAAAAGTTCTGTGCCATGAGATGAGGAGAACTGACATTTCCAAAAAGTAAGGGGCTAGAGGGGAGGGGGGACCACACTCATCATTATTACAAATCATCACTGCTTGGAGGTGGGAAAAGTTGGATCTGATCCAATGTTAATTTTCGAGAGGCCTCAAGGAACATCTGCCATGCTGAGATCTCCAGTCGATGAGTGGTTAGGAGAGCAGCCTTTGCAGAATACCCTTCGTGAACATGGTCAACATACCACAGTTCAGAGGCCAGCAACGATCCTACAGATACTTTTGACTCAGTGAGAGCGGTCCATCTATAAGTGGGGTTTCCTTTAACCAAGCTCCTGAAACTGAGGTACAGAAGTCAGAATGCAAGAAGAAACGATGGTCTTAGAGACAGGAGGACCTGAGTACCTAATTCTGCATAACTAGCCCAACTGCTGCCTTTAGACAGACCACATCAGGAAGCCAAGTCACCATCAGAAAATAACTTGAGTAGGATGAAATCACAACTAACAGAGTTAGTTCAAACTAAAGAAATTTATAAAAGGAACTTTCCAACTGCTCTGCACAATCCCTTCATAACCCCGCTGAGGGTTAGTGTCGGAGATCGCTGTTCCGATCTTTAATTGTCCAGTGAAGCTAGAGCCTATAATCTTACTTTCAAATTCTCAGCCAAGTCGCATGTCAGTCCCCAACTACTAACCCCAACTTCAATTTTTCACTCTAATTTGTGCCGTGTTTTAATTAACAACCCCGAAGCTGCCTTAGAAAGTGTTTTCTACCTTGCTCAGCCTAAGCAAAAACTGCCTCACACCATTTAGTGAAGCCAGACAGTTATTTTATTTATGTCCCAATATCTTGACACCGAATGCAATTAAGGAAGCTAGAAAATGGAGAGCTGTACGACACGAGGAGCATTTGCCTGATGTTTTCCAGAAAGCACTGGACACTTCTCAAATAAGACAGTGTGACTGGGGCCACTCTGAAGAAATTGTTTCTGTTGTCATACGTCCTTCTTAGTGGCTGGACAAAAATAAACACTAATGTTCTGAGATACACAGACTCAAAAGTATTCAACTTCGGTTAATAACATCAGTGCCATTAATTTATCCTTTACTAATTTGGAACAGAGGATTTCAACTTGAGATAAATTGAAGTCATCAGAAAATGCAACAGCACTTAAATTTAAATCTTCTATACTTCTGAATTTTGGTAATCCCAGACATAATCCAAATTAGCAAGGTTTCCCAGAACTAAACTGGGAAACAGGTTTTCAGTAACACTATTTTCCTCACAAGAAACTGACACCAAGTAGGAAATTAAATACAATCAGAGCAAGATGGACAATGTCCAATTCAAATGCATTTTATTATATTCTTATTTCAATGTCATACATAAAACTATTAACTAGAATATTATAATCACCAGCACAACAATGTGCTAATCTACTGGATAAAAGAAACTTTGAGAAATGATTTGCAAGAATGAGTTTAAAGGCCTTCAACACAGAATCCAGAGATTGAATTAAAGGCTAAATTCTTTTGTATAAAATAAGATGAATCCAACTGATCAAGATACTAATAACAAAAAAACTGGAAGAAATCTCATTTCTGGAAGCCCTAAACCTTGACAGTTTAGGTATAATTTTTTTGCATACTATTGCTAAGATTGTTTCTCTTTAGAGTCTACACCATTATGTTTCCTTTGTTTTTATTTTTGTTAAAGATTTATTTATTTGAGAAAGAGAGAGAGCACACACACACAAGAGGAGGGAGGGGCAGAGGGGGAGAGAGAGAGAATCTCCAGCAGACTCCCCACAAAGCACAGAGCCCAACCCGGGGCTCAATCCCATAACCCTGAGATAATGACCTGAGCCAAAATCAAGAGGCAGATGCTTAAATGACTGAGCCACCGAGGCACCCCATTCCTTTGTTTCTAAATTAATTCATTTTCAATCATTCATAAGTTGCCCAACTACTTCGTTATTGCACTGTTTGCTAAATTCAATTTATTCAAATTGGGAAAGATGTCCAACCATAACTCCTCCAATTTATTCACTGACCTTCAAATTTTGGAGCCCCCCCCAAAGAAAAACCCAAAATACCTCTTACAGGAAACAAAAATCTACACATCTGTGAGTTTATATAATTTCCAAGAAAGGACCCATTTTGAGGGTCTAATGCCTAAAGCCGAATCTACTGTGGGCTTTCTGAATTAAAAAGAATGTTGCATTTTACACAAAATTGATACTATCTTCCAATTTGCATAGGCTTTCCTATACCAATGATTGTTACCTTGGACCTTCACAGCAATGCTGTGAGGTAAGCACAATGGAATCAATCCTCACTTCATTATACTAATGAGGACAGTGAAGAGCAGAGTCAGGGCCTTGTCCAAGATCACACAACTAGGAAATACTTGACAGAACTACACCTAGGTCTTCCAGAAAAGCCCTTTTTACAGTCCTTACTCTACTAAAATAAAAGATAGTAAGCCTACCTGAGACAAGTAAGTGCAAGGCCAATACAAACAGAAAAGAAAAAGCCAAATTCCTAAATTATCTGGGGAATTGTCTCAATCCTATGCTTCACTCCTTGGCTGGGACAGTTATAGCCCCAAGGATCTTAAGGGTTGATCAAATTGGCTGGCTAGGCTTGCGTTGCTCCATCTCCTGCTGCATCTTGTGGTGTACACTCTTCTGAGGACCAAGTACCATGTACCCAAGTCAAAGAAAACTTATTAAGTCAGGCTTTTTTAAGTAGCTGCATATCCCTGATAGATGTCCCCAGCAAGCAAGTTTTCCATGTCTATTTGGAAATGGTACACATTTCCAATAGATACGTGGAAGACACCAGGTTATCACATTTTTAAGAACCTAAGACTCTAGAATAGTGCTTCACATTGTAGGATCCACATTCCAGTCAGGTTCTGATAAAGATCAGAACCATGAACTCAAGCTCAGCTTTAGATTCCCTGAAGAATTCAATTATCATTGTCCTTTTGTTGTTATTCTTCACAAAATTCAACCCTCTCAACACTGTAAAATGAAAAGACCAGACAAGAGTAAACAGAATGCTCTCCATCTTTATCTTACCTACTTTGTTTCTTTCCTTTTTTTTTTTTTTTTTTTAAACACATCATTTTGGCCCTAGCAAACACTTGGGTACCTGACAGGTCTAGCACCTGAACACATTTCCCTAAAAAATAGAAATAATGCAATGCCAGGTTCAACAGTGAGCCTATGTGTCAAAAAGTAGCTAAAAGTTGAGACATCAGAGTTACTTTTGAGGAGGAAAAAATGAAACAGAACAAACATAAAACAGAACAATCTCCTAGGAGATGATTTCCCACAAGCTGTATAAACTTCCTTTAGTTGAACAAATAATCCAGAGATGATCTTTTGCTTTTCTATTTTGGGGATCCATCATAATCACCTATGGTTTTTTTCTCACTGGAAACCTTGACAATGAGACAAAAGATGGTTTTCATTTTTCCCAACATAATGTCTTATGGTATTTCTGGAATCTGAGCTTTCCTGATGTTAATGATTTTATAGAATTTAATTTAGTTTTTGTATTCATCAAACCTAACTTTATGACAAAGCACAAATCTTCAAATCATTCCCCAGAAACTCCACCTAGAGGCAGGCAAAGCTGTTGTTTAGGACCTCTTCACAATATCCCACTGACCACTATCTCTCCATACTCCACTCCCTCAAAGAGGTGGGAGAAAATGCCTTGTATTAAGTTGCCATGTCAAAGTTCCATGAAATGTCAACCTATTCTGAGGACCTTCTCAGAGAGAACACTCTTGAAATTTCATCTCAGATAATGGAGCAAAGGGACCAAGCAGACAGGAGAGAGGGAATGTGAGTAAGTGTCCTGGAAGAATGGCTTGCATTTGAAGGTCACTGAAACAACTAAGAATGTGTCAGTGTCTAAGACCTTGGTGCAAAATTCATATGGATGTGTAACTGGGAAAGGTCCAGCTATTGGGGAGATTCAGGTTAAAGTAGTTAGCTCAAGTTTGCTCAGCTTGGCTCAAAACTCATCCTACAAAGATGATTTGCAAATGCCTCACCTCTTTCCTTTTTCACCTTCCTCTTATCAAGTCTCAGATCTCTCTCACACATGAAATGTTTGAGTAGTCTTACCTCACACTGTAGCCTTATCTTGGAATAGAAAGCTACCTACCCCTTCGAGAGAAGGAGGTCTTTCCTGCTTTAAGGAAAGACCCATTTAAGAAGGGCAAGACCTCCTGCCTGCTTCCCATCTTTGCTACAACAAGTGAAATACCAGTTGGGCTTATCTAATGCCCTATCTTATATTGGAACTGCCAAAAGAAGGAAATTTTCACTTTGTTCTCTAGGAATGTGCTTTCATTGATTCATCCCAATTTATCTTTGATTAAACTTTGACTCAGCCAAGTGGAATGACTCATCAGGAAACACATGAAAAGTTGAGGGCAGAGTCAGAAAATCATAGTTCCACTGAATATGTTCCACTGAAACACAAGACTGCGTCGTCATACCAATAACTGAAGCAGAAAAACAGTAAAATGTGTTTATACCTTTTTAAAAGGGGCTTTCTAGTCTTCACCTGCCCTAAAGGACCCAAGACATGTATGTTCTAAGACCTTTAAAATAAACTGAAGCTTTGAGACTTATGTAAAATGTGCCCATACCCCCTACCAAAAAACACTGAAGTTGACCTGATTTCCCTCTATGTATATGCTTGTTTAATCCCATTATTCTCTTCCTCCCTGTTGATTTTAAACTAACTCTGACTTAGGTGATGATTGCCAATATTATGTATTCCCTTAGCCTCTCAGATTCTGCACAATAGACCCCCTTCAACAATACAACCATGTATGTTCATACTGCCTATTAACAAAAAGTACTAGTGCTTTCCTCATTTCTTCATGGGTTTTAAGAAGACAATTTTAAACTAAGCATCTTTTTTATAGATATAAGTAAGAAAAGGGGAATAAATTATTCCTAAATATTGATTAGGTCTTTGTGTTGACTAGCTAAGTTTTTTATAATTAATTTCTAAGAATACATTCATAATCATCAATGACATCAACACTGATATTGTTCTATTACCACCTGAATAGTTCTTTAAAGATTCAGAACATAATAATGGGTCACAAAAAGAAATCATCCTTTCAGATGTGCTTTTACGATGAACCACAACACATTTAGTTCCTTCCTTTGTAACTCCAAATATAGATGGCAGACTCTAAATACTGTTTACAAACATGCCAAAAGGAAGCATCAAACGTTTGGAAGTTTGCAATACAAAAAAGCAAAGAATGGTGACTTACTCAACTTTAATCAGCTCCACATTAATTTCAAGAATTTTACACCTAAAGGATTCTGATTGCTATAGCTCTTACCATGAATAAATTTTGCTCCTGAAAACTGGTAATTAATTCTTACACCTTGGAAGACTGAAAAGCTTAGACTTCTGAATACATTTACATGGAAATTAACATTCTTTTCTCCTGTCTCTTTGAAATTTCTTTAGAGATTACCTTTCCTCATTCAGTTCAGACTGTATCAAACATCCATTAATATAGTTCTCTTTTCTCTATATTCTCAAAGGCTTAGGGTTTAGAGAAACCTCAAGTGTCCCAAAGTCGGTAAATTAAGGACAAGCCAATCAATGTTAACTATGAATCAATTCCTTTAATCTTGAGAATAATATTGACTATATTGTTAGACTAACCTGACATAGGCCTCTATTTCCTGACCATGTACAGTTACCCCCCCATTTATGCAGCCATTTTTCTGAAGTCAAAAAGAGATCTAATAAGGGAGCTTCTGTGTAACACAGATTATATTTTGGTACGAATATGAAATCTGGTAGGCAACGCTAAAATATCATTGAATGAGATATTCCCAACCACTGCTTTCTTCATTCCTTCCTTTTTCCTTCTTTTGTAAAATTGTCTTGCCTTTTTCTTTCAATGTCATTTATTTTTCAATCTTTGGACCATTTATTTTCCCGTTAAAGTGAAACACAAGGAATGGCTTTCATTGCATCTCAAAGAAGTGAAATGCT
Source organism: Leptonychotes weddellii (assembly GCF_054177405.1). Classification (NCBI taxonomy): domain Eukaryota; kingdom Metazoa; phylum Chordata; class Mammalia; order Carnivora; family Phocidae; genus Leptonychotes; species Leptonychotes weddellii. The sequence continues at coordinate 69,274,899 of NC_138380.1, read as the reverse complement.
GCTAGATTGGCACCAACATATAGGTTCCTTCATTGGAGAACTGACAGAGTCAGCTCTATTTCCCATCTTTGAGACAGATTCTTCCCAGTGGATAAGTGATTCGAAAATCTAAAGGTCATTTTGTTCCAAGAGGAAGCTAAGGCTAAACTGGCAGCATGGCCCCAGTCATCTATACACCAAGTTTTATGCAAGGAGACAAAGGTCTTCAAGTTTAAAAAAAACAAAAACAAAAACAACTTTAAAAAAAACCCATATTGACCCATTAGCATATACTTATACCATCAAATCTGGCAATAAAAGAAACACCAGAGTCTTTCCCTTGCTTTGTATGTATCATTCTGAGAAGTACTTGTTTGGACAAAATGTTGACAACAAAAGAAAAAGAGGGAAAAATGAAATAAATGGAAATTAGTTTGTCAAATTATTTTGTCACTTTTTATTCCTGAAGGTCTCTAATCATCTTGGACTGCCAGGCATACAAGACATATAAATGTTATTTGGTAAATCTCATCTATCTTCTTTGGAAAAACTGGTCTCTAAACCATGACATTTTAATACTGTTTTTAAAGATCACGAGGCAAGATTATGTTGGTAAAGTTTATTAAAATGTAAAACTGGAAGGTGAGTCTACAAAAGACTAAAGCAAACGCACAAGTGGCAAAGTACCATCAATGCTGCATCGGACTTCAGCCTATCTGAAGGTAATCTGCTTCAGACGATAAAACTTACCCTTTTTTCTTATTCAGAACCATGGACTATTTGAACAAAAATTTTATACATTACATTTATCATTTTAAAGATAAAAATTCGTGAGAGACATAATTTACAATGAATTCATTCAATTGTTAGACCATTTTCAATTCTAACCTTTTTACAGCTTGGAAAATTCTTTTATCCCTCAAGACGAAGGCATAATATAGTGCTAGAATATTCCTTAAAGTTTAAAGTCAACAGAGATCCTCCTTCTTCATAACTCATTGTTATCTCTATCGACAAAATTCTATCTAGAATTTCCAAGTCAAGTGGACAGTAGTTAAATGAGGGAGAAATTAGAGATTACTCTAGAACTCCAGGAGTATGCTCTTAAACTAGCAACATTGACCATAGATCAATATTGACAATATGGGCTGATTTTTAAAATTATCGTCTTTAATTATCCAATAATAGCAATACTAAAAGAAAGCCATTTTGTAAATCACAATTTTACCACCTTAGCAAAACAAGTCTTCTCATTACTTTGTATTCCCTTCCAGGGATTTGTCCATATGGCTGAATATTTTTACCTAGAAGTTGTCATACAATTTTGCACTCAGATTTTTTCACTGAACACTGTAACATTGAACCTATCTTTGCTGCTTTCTAAAATGTTCTTTGAGGAAATACATTTCCCTAGAAGACAGAATTAGAGCTATAACAGTGATTTAGGAGATTAAAAGCAGACACCGAAAAGAATTTCACTTTAGCAAGAGTAGCTAAATACAGAAATCATTTCTTGGTAACTTTTTATAAATACATTTTTCTGGAAGGTCCTTGAACATATGATACAAGTTCCACGTCTTGAGTTCCCCAGAGTGTAACTTATAAAGAATTTTGTCCTATCCTTCCCCCCATCCCCCACCCCACATCACCTTCTCCTCCTCCTCCTCTTCCTACCTCGTCACCTTTGGTATACTCAACCCTGTCTAATTTTCTTGATTTATCTTGATTTTATTCACTGTTTTTTAGCAAACTGTCTCGAATCCAAGTATTCCCTCAGTGACATGCCATGTGAACATGGGCAACTGGCTTTACCTCTCAAGTCTTAGTATCAGCCTCTAGAAAATGAAGGTAATACTAATACCTCCTCACAAGTTTGCTGGGATAAGTTAAGGAGGGGCTCCCTGAGAGGCAGTGTCTATCGCGATTAGGAGTACAGATGCTGGAGCTATTCTACATGGATTCAGAGTTTTGTTTACCTCTAGCTGTGGGATCTTGGACAGGCTATTGAACCAACATCCTGCCTCAGCCTTCTCATCAGTTCAGTAAGGAACATAACAATAGTGGCAAATATGTAATCCTGCCTGGGTTGTTGTGAGGAACAAAGGAGTAAGATAGGTAAAGCAACTTGGAATTGTGCCTGGTCCATTCCAGTATTATGTATATATTCATCATGATGACCTGAAATGGTTGGCATACTACTGAGATCACTGTAAGCACTAACTAGAGGTATTACTTTCTAGTACTCAAGGAGAATACTTTCATCATCTCTAGTAATCTAGGTTTGTTCTCATTCGCTAAACCTGAGGGATATGAACCTAGTTCAATTTAATCAGCCATTATGAAATATTCACCAAGAGCCAGGCACTGTTGCAAGCACTTTACAAATATTAGCTCATTTAATTTTCACAGGAACCCCATGAAATAGGTACTCTTGTTTTCTCTACTTTACAGATGAGAAGAGTGTAGTACATAGAGGTTATATAATCAGCTCAATGTCACCAAAAGACTCCACATTAATGAATCTAGCCCAGTGCAAGGAGCCGTTAGAACTGGGATTCTCACCCAGGCTCTCTGGCTTTAGAGCCTATTCCCTTAACTATGGCACTTTATGGCTACCAAGAAAGGAAAACATTCAACCCACAGGCCCTTTTCTCATGCATTCCCCTGGGCTATATGCCAAGCACCATAAGCCCCATCTTGATACTTGAAGATCTATGGGAACAAGGTCTGTAAACATTCAGGCTCCATGCCCAGTGGCCTCTCTGGCTTGTAGCACCAATTTCCCCAAGCCCACACCCTGCAGGGGCCACACACAGAAGCCTAACAGTTCAGGATATGTCTGGGATATTCCAAAAACAGTAGGCAGATGAGAAGCAGTGGGGAGTTTTATCCATGAATGTCTTCACATAAGAATCTAAATGCTGATGGAGGGCATGTTGCCCTCCATTGAGGAGAGACCAGCTCCTGCTGGCAGGAAGCTCAGCATTGACAATCACCACTGAAAGGGAGGTGGAGAGCTGTGCCAGCTGGGGATAGACGTCTGGCAGAGGATTAGAGGGGCAGCACACCAACTAATCCAACCCAGAGCTGGATTTAAACACATTTCCCCTCGGTTCTAAGCAAGAGCTTGTCCAGTCCACTATCGGAAGAATAGAGCTAAAGATATTCATCCAGAAGCAAATCAGTTTCAAGGTAATGAGGGCATAATTATGCATCATTAAAGAGGTCTCTTGACCGGAACATAATGGAGACTGTACTAGATTGAGCATACCTTCAGAGATTAAAATACTGATCATCTTGGTTTAAGGCTTTGTCTCCATATAAGCAAAGTGTAGCAGAGTACCTTGACAATTAGCTAAATAGCTCAAAGGGTGCTTGTGCTCTTTCTCTCTCTCTCCCTCTGTATCACACACATGCACAGACACACCCTAGCATTGAAGAAAATATCTTAATTTTTAGCTTTAAAAAAAGAAGTAAGAGGTTATTTTGCTTCAACACCCGAATTATAATCTAAATGATATAGTCAAGGTCCCACCTTTCATTTATAGTCAAAGCCACCACACGCTTTGGTTTCCCATGGGCCGTGGTTAGAGTACATACAAGTGGCAATGAGGCTTGAGCTTGGCACTGCACTCACAGTTCCAAACCCTGTGTCCTGGTCCTCGCTGTCCCTGACATTCTGAAGGTTCTCAACCACTCCAATTCTCTGCTTTCCTTCCAGTCCCTGTAACTGCGGGGAGCCCCCTACCCCCCAAGTCAGCCATATACACCGCAGCTCACCTCAGATATGTGCAGTGATATCAGAACCCACTTCTTCATATTTGCCCTCAGACCATCTAATCATTGATCCCATGAAAGACTGCTTCTGGGCCTCAGTCTAGTACCCCATGTGATTTTCACTCTCCATTTTCCTATTTGCTTGTCAGCTTTGTATTTCAACATCTCAGCCTCAAGTGAGAAGTCCCCTTTCCACCAGCCCCAGCCCAGAGGAACCATCACTGGTGGGCCAAACAGAGCCACCTCTCCTCCCATCCCCCACCAAAAGAAGACACCTCAGATTGTAATCAACTCCAACTTGTCTATTAGGCAAGTCTTCCAATGTCCTGGGGAGTCACTTTAGACCTTGAAATGTAACATCAATTGTATAGATCTAAAAATGCTGAGAATTTTAAAATTAGGACACATATTGAGTTTTACCATAAATGTCTATAACTGATATATTCATGTCAGAAAGGATATTCTAAGACTTGAGAGAGATGAGGAGACAAGAGTGGGAGGAGAACACACAGGAAGTATGAATTATCTTTGCATGGCTTTGGGAAAACATTTGTCCCCATTGGGATTAACTGCATAGATAAGCAATGGAAATTACCTACTTGAACAACCAACATCAGAGTATCTTGCTATTAGAAGTGGAACCCGAATTTCATATTATCTTGCAATTTAAAATGCCCATTTTCTTTTCTCTCAAAGCCAGTTTGGATTATGACCTTGTACTCACAGTCCTACAATAATCAAGAGACCATTTGTTTATAATTAAGAACAGGCTGCAAATGTAGCTTCTATCTTCTTTTATTACCCTGGCTATTTAATTTACTTATATTTTCATTTTTCCTTCGTGTAAATGTAACCAATTAAAAATGTAAGTAATATAATCCACTTACGTCTTCTAACTCCGCAGTTATGGTCTCTAAGAGCTCTGGGAAACGTAGCTTCAGTGCATATGCAGCCTTTAGTCCTGAACCCAGTAGTACGGGAGTTTGGTCAATTACATTCTCTGTATTTGGAAGTCTGCAAGGCCCATTCTCATTGCCACCACAGAAATTAGTTCATTAATTCACTATCTGGACATTTTCCTTGTATATAGAGCTACTACTAAGATAAATTTCTGCTCCCCAAACACAAGTTTGAGTTAAACATGAGGCAGAATTTATTTTGTGCCAGATGGAGGTCTACCAGCCCATAACTGAATGTGATGGAGTACCAAGGCAAGTCCATTCCTGGAAGACACAGAAGTCCTCTGAAAGCCAACTTTGACTCAAAGACTCCTGGGAGCCTTGTGGAGCCTTCTTCCATCACACCAGAATCAAGGGCACATCCACCTGACAGCTCTTCCTTCTCTCTTTCACTGCAGATTAAACGTTGATCAGTTTGATCAATCTCCCCATTTTGTCCAGCTACCTCCCCATTTTTCCACATGGGTATTTCCCCTAAAAAATTCTTGCTCATCAAGGCCCATGTTGGCCTCTGCCTCTCAGAGAATCAGGAATGACCCAATTTCCTATCTCACATGACTACACATTTCTCCCTGTGCTGTGAAAACCTTGCGTTAGTGGCTACTTTGACAGCCAGCTTCAGTAACAACAATAGTGGGCCTTTCGGGGTACATGCATTCTCTCATTGACCGCATAAGGAAGATAGGACTATTATTTCCATCTTACAAGAGGAGTAAAGAGACTTAGGTTAAGTACTTGTCCAGTCACCCAGTTAATAAAAGAGCCAGGACTTGAACCCATAAAATCTTAGTCCAGAGCACATCTTTTTAACCACTACATGCTGGTAAGTAATTAACCTACTAAATCAAATACATTTATATAAGTTTGCAATCTTTGCATTCATTTGAAAATTTAGTAAGTTTCATCTTACTGTCTACACAGCTATTCTCAAAGTGCCTCCAAACTCCCCAACAGTATAGGATCAGCATAGACATTGCTCATAGGCATGATTCAGGAATACATTTTTGCTGCTGAAGACATTCATTAATTTTTCATGGAACAAATATACATTGAATGACAACCGTCTGCCAGGCTATGGGCTATGATAAGAATACTGTTCTCTCTTTAGAGAAGGGAAATTTTCTTTAAAAGGGAGTCCAATTTAAGCTAAGGTTCTACTTCAAAAGTATTATACATTCCTGACTACCATTTTACCACTTGATTGTCACCAAAAATCAATTCTTGCATCAAGAATTGCATCTGCCCCATTCCTCTAACTCTCTTGATTTAGGATTATACCTTTAGTAAGTTTCCCTCTGCTAGGACCCTGATGACTATATTGGTCAGAGAGTTAATCCAACAGAAGGGCTTCAGCGTATCTCCACCTCCTCCCAAGTGTCATTCCATGAATGTCAGCCACCCACATGAGGAAGTGGAGGGGGTCACCGTCAAAGCCAACTATCAATGGCAAACAGTTGCTGTTGAAGTCTCACACTAGTTATCATCTCTTGGTTACCCTGCTTGTACTTATGCAACAGTATTCCAAATAATGTTAAGAAGCAGTGGAAAACAGTGCAAAGAGGGACTTTAACATCAGACAGATTTGGACTTGCCTCCTACTCTACCATTTACCAGCTCAGATCTCAGTGACACTACTTTACCTCTCTGAACCTCTGTTTTCTTACCTGCTACTTGTGAGAGCTCAAGGAGGCACTCGAAGTAAGGTGCCCGGCAGTAAGAGTAGGTGCTCAGTAAACATCTCTTATTATCAACTCCAAGTCCATATTTCTGCCAGGCTGTAGGTTCCTTCCAAACCTATTTCCAGGTCATATATCCTCAGCACTTAACACAGTGGCTAGCACAGAATGGATGACTAATAATTATTTATGTAATGAATGAATCAATCGTTTCTGATCTAGACAGTGGACTCTCCAGATGAAAATTCACATGGATAACCTCCCAGACTAAATCTACCTGAACTGGTGATTCACAAATACAATTCTAGTATCTCAAGCCTAATTCCAAAATGCCAGCTTACTGTAAAAGGCCAACTCACATAAGTTTAGAATACAAAGCAAAAATTTTGATTTGTCGCCTTGCAATGGCATTTAAACATAAAAGGCCTCAAGAGCAGGGGTGAGATGCGGTGTGACAATGGGAAAGCTAGGGAGATTATAAGGGAAAGAGAAAATATATGAAAGCAATGGTGATTTCAGCTTCAAAAAGAATTCATTCAAAGCACAGATTAACAAATTATAGTAGCAAGCAGTTACATGGCAATTTTCATCTTCAAAGCTCTGGATCAACTTATAACATACTCTCTTTGCGTGCAGATGAGGAATGCCAATGCCATTTGACAGCTGGATAAATGGATATAGAAACTCTCAAATACATTTCTAAAGTCACAGAGAACTCTGTCACAGTCAGGATGGGTGTCCAGATTTATGCTCATAGCACTGGACCTTCTTTGATTATAAGAGGTGAAGAAAAGATCAGTTAAGTGGTGGGGTATGAGAAAGAGAAGGGAAAGAGAGAAGAGAAATAGAATAGAGAATATTAACTAAGTAGTTATGTTTCTAAATATATTGTATGCATTATTTTACTTAATCCTCAAAGCAACCCTTAGTTTGGATATTACTGTGAGAAAACTCAGACTGAGAAGTACTCAGAAATTCATCCAAATCAAATACCTGCTATACGAAAAAGATGAGATTGAAACCCAGTTTTGTCTGATTCTGAAGCCCAGGGTTTTACCAATATCCTTGTCCACAAGGTGCTAAAAGGCATCTACTACCCAGCAGGAGTGAGCACGTGTGTGGGCATCTGCTCATGTGAGTCAGATGAAAGCAAGGAACAGAACCTCCCTGTGATGTAACCCAGTTGGCCACTGTTCCAGATGCCATAAGCAAAAAGAGCTTCTCCTTGTTCATTTGCCCAATATTAGGCTTACATTTGCATAAAGCAATTAGGAAAAGCAATCTCCAATTTCTTTGTAGGGAGAGTTTGAGCTATCCTCAGCCAGGAAAAAGGAAACCCTTTGTTTCACCTTTAGTATCCCCCCCATTGTTGAAGGGATCAGTGATTATTCCAGATTTATAAAGATACATTTTTCCAGGGTAGGTAGATAGCAGGACATACAACTCTAGAGTTTGTCTACCTAGGTTCACATTCTGCCTCCCCCACCTATTAACTGTGTATCCTTTGGCTGATTATTTCCTGCCTCCATTTCCTCATGTGTAAAATGCATAAAATAGTAGGACAGACATCAGATGATAATGAAGATTTGAAGAGTCAATACGAATCCCAATACATAATACATGCAACATAAAAACTCACTCTTAGTGTTATTACAGAGTACATCACCTGCTTAGTTCTTAAGTCTGTTCTCTTTAACCGGACTGTGCTAACACGCTATGAAGTCTTGTACCCACCACAGAACAGACAGGATTCATTTCGGTTTTGATCAGAAAGAGATGTCACTGTCAAAGAAATGAACTTGATTGCTTTTAAATTCCATGTCCCCACAGTGAAATATACCAAACCGTTCCCTCTTACTTCTACTCAAGTATGTGTGAGCAGTGACTTTTATTTAAATTCATAATGACTTACTCCCAACAAGCTGATAGACAAAGACAGCAGAATAATAATCACCAAGTGACTATCATTTGTTTTATTCTTCTGTTCACTCTGCTTCATCCATCCCTTCTTACAAAGGAGAACCTTTGCCTTACATCTGTGATATAAATTTATGACGCTATTATCAAGATATTTGAAGCATTTATTGTTTATTTAAAATATTTTGAATAAAAAAAGCATCCATTTCTCCAGAAATGATGAGGATGCTGGCATACACAAGGCTTAGTCTTGTTTAAATGCCTCACCTTCTAAGAGCAAACTAGAGCAGTGGGAAATCCGCTGTGTTTCTGGAAGACCTGGAAATAAGGGTTGGGCAGGCTTACTTACCTCAGTGTGAAAACATGAGCACTGAGCAAAGGGCTTTTGAAATAGTAAAGAACAGGTAAAACTCTGCAGCGCTATTGATTTCAAAAGCACAAAGGGAATATTCAGAACAGGAAGTAAACATCAAAAAGTCATTATAAAACATTGCACATACCATCTTCACTGTCAGCTACTGTAAGTAGAAATCAGCTATAAGTTGGGATCAGCTTTTTAAAAAAGGGGGGGCCTTTCTAAGGAGGTTTTATTGATGTGCATTCATTTGTTAGAGACCTCTCAATTCTCTTGGGTTCCTGAAACTGTCAGAAATTCTACAAGTGTGAATAGTGTTGTATAAGCAAAATTAATGTCTTCATTGCTGAGTGTGATATTTTAGGCTTTATATATGCCTTATTAGCAGGTTTTTTTTTTAAACTAGAGATGGAAATCTGCTACCATTTACATTCTTCAGCCTACCTGACCTTAGTCATTATTTCAGTCTGGCATTTATCTTGCTGCTGTAAAGCAAGCATTCTCATCCATGCGTGAATTTCACATCATAATTTATTTTAACTAACCACCACCTAAGATTTGAATGTAAAGACCTAGTCAATTAAATCAACACTGGAAAATAAACAGGGTACAGTTTGCTTTCAGATTTACTCCAGTATGACCCTTTGAATAAGAAGGATACATGAGGGTGTGTGTGTGTGTGTGTGTGTGTGTATGAGAGAGAGAAGGAGAGAGAAAAGAGATGAAGGGAGTATTGAGCCAACATTCCTGCATCTCCATGGTAAATCTCAAACATCATTTCTACTAGAAGTAGTTTTATTTTCAAACACTTGAAATTGCTGGTTTGCTGGGAGAGGACATTTCCAACTACACTGTTGAATACAGTTGTTCAGACATTCTCGCATAACCACTACCAACCTCTGTAAAGGCAAGTCTATGCAGTAGAGAGATGGTATAGAGAAACCAGCAGAGAGCTAGGAACCAAGACACCTGGGTGCCAGGAGCATAAATGCTATTAATTACTTTGAGGCCAAGAGCAAATCACTTGACCCTTCAAGGCCTTGGCATCTTACATTAAATCATTAATGAAAGAGACCTACAATTCTTTTTTTTTTTTCATGGTTAAATTGTTTTTATTTCTGTTTATATTCTTTTTTTTTTCTTATGTTAATCCCCATACATTACATCATTAGTTCTAGATGAAGTGTTCCATGATTCACTGCTTGTGCACAACACCCAGTGCTCCATGCAGAACGCGCCCTCCCCAATACCCACCACCAGGCCAACCCATCCTCCCACCCCCCTCCCCCCCAGAACCCCCAGTCCGTTTTTCAGAGTACATCGTCTCTCATGGTTCGAGACCTACAATTCTAAACCTCTTTGATTTGTCAAAATTGTTGTACTGACAAAAAAGCTAAGGCCTACCTGTGTTCTCTAAGTGAGACCAGAAAAAAGGCACTGCTGCTTTGAGCTCTAAATGGCACTGGCTGTCTGGCAAGATGGTATCAAGAACATTTCTGGATTCATTTGGAAAGGGGCAAGAGCATATTGTATTTGAGGGGGCCAGTGAGGCACCAAAATGAGGGTGACATGGAACAGGTGGTTAGAACAGCTTTAGGCATCAGAAGATGAATGGAAGTTGGAATAGAGATAGCAACTGAGGTCATGGGAGGAGAGGAGAGTCAACTAGACAAATGATAATGTACGACACATGCACACATACTGATAGAGAATGCCGAGAAAGAAGAGAAAGTTGGAGGGGCCAAAGTCTGGACACCTTGGCCATGCCCTGAGATGTATGACAGCCCAGCCCCTCTGCATCTGCCTATCCCCTACTCATTGTGTATGCTGCCAGACAGAACCACAACAGAGCTAAGCAACGTGGCCAATCAAGAACTGGCAGAGTGCATCACAGTGTATATCACTGATATTCAATTCCTAAAATGGTATATCCACACAGTAGGACTTGTGTGAAAGTATTCCCTTGTTCATGGTTTCACTCAGCAAATATTTACTGAGCACCTACTATGTGGCAACGTCCGTTTTCAATACTGGAGACATGTAAGTGAGCAAAACATTGCCTTTTAGCATTTGACTTATGGCAGACAGAATCAGGTAAACAATAGGCAAGTAAGCCCTCAGTGCTAGGAGAGAAATAAGCAAGGTTTTAGGAATAGAGAAGGGGCAGATTTAGGTTGTTTGGTCAAGAATTTGCTTGTCTCAGGCCCCGATGGGAAGCTAATGCTCCACCGTATCTGCTGTCTGGGTCACTGCCATGCACCTTGCCTACGCACTCACAGTCACATTCATTGGCCATATAGGCAGCTGTCCTCCCAAGAATCCCCATTGCTCAGGACCAAATGGGTAGCAAATTAATCTAGTGAGCAGAAGAGTTCAAAAGGGGTTATACAGGAGCATAGCATTTAACAGATGAAAGCTTCCAGCATCCCAGCCTTCATGCTGGCTTGTTGATGAGTTTTTAATTTCTTCCTCATGGCCTGTTGGATGAAATACCAAGTAAGGAAAAAATCTAGGAGGCTTTCATTTGACCCCTAAAAACCTGGAAGTTTCTGCCCTTCCCTGACACAAATAAAAAAGCAATCTGATCAAATAATATCTACATACTTCTATATAACAAGTATCCTCCTCTATAATAACTTTTTATATCATTTTTTTTCTAGAATTCCAATTTGGTAATTCAGATCTTAAGCATAGGCCACTGGATTAAACCTGAAACCAAGCATGAAATATACATACTTAGATTTGAGCACAACACTGTGCTATAGCATTAGATTTGAGAGAAACCATTAAATCTATATCAGTGGGCCAAAAGTTAAATGTCTACCGACAGATGTGTGTTTCAGCCATCCCTGTAAGGACCTTCACATCTCTTTAAGTGTACATGTTACCTTGTCAAGGAGATGACATGCAAAACAGACACATTGTGAAACCAAAGACAAAGGCTCGACCAATGTTGGAAAGAACTCTTCAGCAAGAACAGATCCAGCTGGTCAGTACCATGGAGGAAGTCATGAACTGCTGCATTGCAGTGTGAAGTTACTGAGCACCAAGGGCCATGGGGAAAGATACCATTGGGAAGCACGTAAGACACCAGGAGGAACATGGACTTCCGAAACATTAGAATTAGCAGGGATCTTGAAGTTGAGCAAATCAAGACCCCTCCTAGTGGGTAACTGGGCCCCTGGGGGGGAAAAAAAAGGGTCTTAGAACATAAAAACTGGAAGTGGGAAGAATCCTTTGAGATTAGGCACAGTTCTCATTATCATTGTATCCCATACTCATTTGGTCCTGGGAATCCTCTAAGATGCTTGTTAAAAATAAAAATTCAAAGTTCCTCCCCTTCCCCAGCGTCAACAATTTTGATTCATTCTATCTTGAGTTGTCCTTATAAATATCATTTTTAAAAAATGTTTTCTACAATCTAGCATATTTGAGAAAGATTCTGCTTTATGATGTAGAGATTCAATTAGATCCTGTATTCATCATGCAGCCTCTGCATGAACTCATATGTTTTAGTTGCCAGACTTACCACAATCTAGTTAATAAATTCATTACTTTTTTCTCAGATGCATTAGTGAGTGCCTGATACGTGTCAGGGACTCTCTGTGTGGCTACAAGGATGGCTAGGATGGAATCCCTGTCCCCAGGGCAGGCTCTAGCTTGTCCATGATGCTAGCAAAGTGGCTCCTCAACACAACACCCCAAGAGCAGAAGGCTCATAGTGCAATTTTGTTGACACTGCCTGCATCAGGAGGTACTTTTTGGAAGTTTCAATGTATTAGTTCTAAGGCCACAGAGCTCACTAATTAGAGAGTTAGGACTTCTGATCCTAATTCAACATATTTCTTTGACCATGCTATTTGCCCATTTCAAAAAAAAAATTACCTAGAGTTGACCATGCTTAGTGCAGTCCTAATAACCCCAAATAATGTAACTGTTAATACTATCCCCATTACGAAATTTGATTAGGTACCTGATACAACTTCTTTTTTTAAATTTTTTTTATTTTTATTTTTTTTTAAAGATTTTATTTATTCTTTTGAGACACAGAGATACAGAGAGAGAGAGAGAAAGCATGAGCAGGGAGAGAGGGAGAGGGAGAGGGAGAGGGAGAAGCAGGCTCCTCACTGAGCCAGGAGCCCGATGTGGGGCTCGATCCCAGCACCCTGGGATCATGACCTGAGCTGAAGGCAGACGCTTAACCATCTGAGCCATCCAGGTGCCCCAACTTCTTTTTTTAAAAAATAGCAATAAACATTCAGGTAATACAGAAATTGTGTAGGTTCAATGAATCCCAGAGAATTGTTTTATTATTCTCAATATCGACAGAACCCTATGCAGTATAACATCTTCTATTAAGTTGGACATTTATATTAACAAAATAAAGAGGAGTAAGGTACAGATGATAACCATAATGACACTGAAAAGTTAAGAAGATGACACCGGTGACAAAAAGGTCAATGAAATTGGAATTAGCAAATTTAGAGAAGACTGAGAGGGAGGATCTTCTTCAGGTACACAAGAAAATACTACACAATGAACGGTGGCTGGCTGAACCCCATTTGTACTGACAGCAGAAGAAAAACATGGGCCCAAGTACACATTCCTTTCTTAGAGCTAACCTTAAAAGGGAGTTGAACAGATGCTAAGAAAAGTTGCTAAACATAGGATCTTATTACCAAAATAGAGAGGAATTGTCATTCACTGGAAGACTTCTTACTAAAGGAGTTAAAAAATAAATTTATGTATATTATAGAAATATAAATATATATTTCTATAATATACATAAATTTATATATATGTGTGTTTGTATATATATATATTTGCATGTTGTTATATAGACCTATGTTGTGGTGCTCTTCAGTGGCTGGGCCCCAAAGGCAGTTCCTTGAAGGGTACTTGATAAAACTGATTACAAAATGTCATTTAATTCAACAAGGAAAATTCTGAGGACTCTAAGGACCTCTCTCCCCCTCCCCCAGCTGTAATCTTCACCTTGTTGCCCCACTATGCCCTCACATGCACGTGAACCTGGGTAGGCATAGATTAAACAGAGCCACACTAGTTTGTCCAACCCTTCTGGCTAATGCGTGACTCAAGACTTTCACACATGAAAGGCAAGGGGTGGGACAACAAATGGATTTTACATCACATGTGTTTACAATTATAGAGCAGCACGGCAGGCTCTTTAATTGTAAATGAGGTTAAATCTAAGAAAATGCAACTGGTTCTAGACTTCTTGAAGAAGTGCCTCGGTCACCACTTCACGGGAATGGGTAGGTCATGTTTGTATGATCCAACGGTATCAAGAGGACATATAGATCAACAGATTAAATAGATCGCTCTGACCCTGCCTGAAAACAAATCAGAATTGTTGTTGATTCCTTTTACAAACCCTGCATATATAAAACTGCTCTCTTCCTGAGAAATTGCTCAGGAGGTAGGAATGTCTGGGAAGCAGTGAGGAAATCATTTTCCAGGCAAGGCACTCATCGCAGAACTGAGCTTTCATTAGTACAGAATGTAACCACAAGGTTTCAGAGCTCATGCCGTCTAGCTCTATCATTTCCAAAAGACTTCCTTGAAAATAGAACCTCCATGTTGCAGAATTATTTTCCTGGGATTTCTTTAAAAGTTTCTTCGTGGCAACACACTGGAGCACTCAGTGGCAAACAGCCCAACTCTCCCATTGCTGGGAAGTTTTCCTAAATGAGGAGCAGAATTGGTTAAATCAGTGTTCCTCAAATCTAATGTGCATTTGAAACACCTGGGGATATTGTTAAAAATGCAGATTCTGATTCAATGGGTCTACGATGGGACCTAAGAGTCTGTGTTTCTTGCACCATCCTAGTTAATGTCTCTGGTGATGGTTCACGGAAGACACTCTTGAGTGGCCAATGTTAGATTGTTTGCAAAAGCCAATTCGGTTTAGCACTCACTCGGTGAGCATTTAGTCTCCAGCCAACATTGTGCTGGGTGTGGTCTTCCACAGTGGAATCACAAAGACAGCAGTATTATTTAGAGAACTGAGTTCAGTTGATGTGGTGACATGTAATAGTATTACCAAAGTTCTCTGTTGATTAAAAAAGACAATTTCCTGAGGTATTGGTTCAAAGTAATTCAGTGGAATTAAGATGGAGTCTGGACGTTAGCATTTATCAGGTGATTCATATCTTTGGACTGGAAACACTCCTTATCATTACCAAAGGTTTCCAGCATTAGAATTGGCTAGACCTGGATGTGAATCCTAGTTCTTCCACTTAATAGCCACAAGTTTGGGGGAGTTTCCTAACTTGTCTCCACACTGATTTTCTCATCTAGGAACCTGAGGTAACAGAATTCACCTTTAAGGATTGGATTGAGTATTAAGTGAAATAATGTATGTAAAACCGTAAGCACATTGTCGGACATAGAACAGGTATTCCAGTTACTATTGCTGTGTAACAAATCACCCCAACTTTAGTGGCATAAAACAACCACTATTACACTATGCCATGGGTTCTGTGGGTCAGGAATGTGTCAAGGGCATGGCTGCCTCAGGGCAGTCAGGCCTTTGACGTGGTACCTCAGGGCTCCAAGCACAGGCTGAACAGTGAGTTAGGCAGACAGTGTCTCTTCTTTCATGAGCTAGCCTCAAAGATCATGCAGCATCAGTTCTTCCACATCCTACTGATTCCAACAAGCCCTTCCATACTCAAGGGCAGGGGAATCAGACTACACTTATCAGTGAGACAGTAGCGGAGTCTCACTGTAGAAAAACATGCAAGACAGCCATCTTTGGAACATAAAGTCTACCTCAGTAGGCAAACAATAATTATTTCTCTTCTCCTTGTGGGCTGGAAACCTATCCAAGAGTCGTGCTGTTGTGACATCTGCCACTCTACCCTTGCCTACCAAAAACTCAGACCTGGTTCCTCCAGAGGTCATTGTCTCATCTGTCTCCTCACCTAAGGACACTCGGGCAGTTCCTAGTTCACAAGCATGACTAAGTATGTTCACAGAAGTCCTCACCCCAGAGTGCAGACAGCTATCATCTTTTTCAGCCAAGGGACCCTTCAGGTCATGAAGAGATTTTCCAAAACAAAAGACCACTCTTTCTCATGAGCTAAAGGCATCTTCATGGGGCAGGGGAGCGTGCTGCACCCAAGCTCCTTGATGACAAGGGCCCTATTTCTGATTACCCTCCAGTTCCTAGATTGGGGTTACCTTACAGTGTATGGTTTAGAATTGTTGCTCAATAATGTTGCACAAATTCAACTTCATGCTTTGTGTTCTTACACAGCTTCCTCTCCTCTTCAGATTCATGTCTGAATCTAATTCACCATGTTCCCCCCCCTTTCCTCCATATTTCCCCCAGTTGGCCATTTCACAGTGTATTCCAGCTACCCAGACCATATAGAGCATAATTCAAAAAGTATTACTTTCTGCTCTCCTTCCTCATCTCAAGTAAGTTACTTTTCAAGCACATAATTGAAAATGAAAGCACTAAGCTCCCTTTCAAACCCAATCTCAGAATTCCTGCTCCAGTTAAGTGTTTGCATTCTCTGTGCATATAACCTGGGAATCTACTGCATATTGATACAGTAATTTTCTCTTGTACCATTCTTCTTAACTGAATCGGTCAATATCCATCATTCTAGACTCATAACTATGTGTCAGGGGCCAGATCGGAGGAATAAGAAACAAAACTGAAATGGATGAGATGTTCATTTCGAATTTGCAGCCAGGACTGAGGCACAGGGAGCAAAGACCTGAGTGGAAATTAAATTTAAGTAGTAAACAAGATCTCAAGACCCAGCCAGGAGATTGACCTATGGATAGGAGAGAATACAAATTTGAGTAAGTCAGAGTCCTATTTTCCAGGAAAATTAAATAAAATAAGCATGAGGAAGACAAGTGCAAAGATAATTATAACACAAGGCAGAAGGTGATATAGCACAAGAAAGACACAGATAGATTCACAGGAAATTTTGTGGGAGATTTTAATGGAAGACATGTCTTTTTAACCAAACAAGACTCTCTCATAGCAGAAAGCCTCTCTGGAAAGATATAAAAGTCTGTTACGGTCTGGTCCTAGCTATAGCTCCTCTTCCAGAATTCTCCCCTGCCCCCCCTCCAATTCACATATGTCCCACCCTCTTCTTTCTCTGACTAACTCTGAAATCCCACCAGTCCTTGAAGACTCCTTTCAGGCAGCTCTTTCTCAGGAAGAGGAGTTAGTTACCAGTCCTCTGTGAATCCCTCGGCCTATTATACATAAAGCCGTCACAGCACATAATATAGCGTCTTTCCATTTACCTGTATTTACCCATCTTCCTTAACAGCTAGAGGTTCTTGAGGGAAGAAACTACCCTTTCCTCCTTATTCCTTTATCTTTAGCACAATGGTTGAAACCTTAGCACTGACCAAACAGATATAGAATCTATAGTCAGGTCAGAAGTCTGATCAAGAAAAAAAATGCAATGAGAAATTACTGTTTTTTTGGATGCTGTACATACCTGTATTTGAGTTTAAGCATGCAGGAATTCAACTAGGAGTATTCGATCTTTGGCCTGTAGACCAAATCTGGCCCACCATCTGTTTACGTACGTAAACTTTTATTGGGACACAGATGCACCCACTTGTTTTTGTGTTATCCATGAATGCTTTCACACTGCCACTGCAGAGCTGAGTTGTTGCAATAGAAACCGTATGATCAGGGCACCTAGGTGGGTGACTCAGTCAGTTAAGTGTCTGACTCTTGATTTCAGCTCAGGTCATTATCTCAAGGTCATGAGATCAAGCCCCGAGTTGGGCTCTGTGCTCAGCACAGTCTGCTTGAGTTTCTCTCGCTCTGCCCCTCCCCCCACCCCACCCCCACCCCCGTGCCCTGTCTCTCCCTCTCTCTCTTCCTCTCTCTTTCTCTCTCTCTCTCGTGCCCTGTCTCTCTCTCTGTAAAGTAAAAAAATCTTAAAAAAAAAAAAAAACCATACGACCTGCAAAACCTAGAATATATACCATCTAGCCCTTTATGGAAAAGATATGCCAACCTGTGATGTGTAATATTTAGAATAACGTATCATGTCTCAAAATCATATATTATATCCTGAAGACCATTTTCCCCCTGCGAATACCTCTGCATGTAGTTTCTATGTAATTTTTATTGCCATGCTGCTACCAAGACCCTACAATAGACACTGTACCATGGCATGCTCCAAGACCTCTCCTCTGCCCCTTTGGAACTTAGAATTAAGACCACAATATGTGCCCATTAGGAGCATAAGCAGTTCCTCTGCCTCCTGCAAACCCCTTGGACTATCAAGGATGGAGTGTACATGACAGAGAGGCAGTTCCCATGGATCATGGATAAAAACATTCACATACAATGGAATATTATGCAGCCATCAAAAGGAATGAGATCTTGCCATTTGCAATGACGTGGATGGAACTGGAGGGTATTATGTTGAGTGAAATAAGTCAAACAGAGAAAGACATGTATCATATGATCTCACTGATATGAGGAATTCTTA
>NC_138380.1:69238006-69256227 GCF_054177405.1 Leptonychotes weddellii | reverse complement strand
GACTCTGAAAAACAAACAGGGTTCTGGAGGGGAGGGGGGTGGGAGGATGGGTTAGCCTGGTGGTGGGTATTGAGGAGGGCACATTCTGCATGGAGCACTGGGTGTTATGCACAAACAATGAATCATGGAACACTTCATCTAAAACTAATGATGTAATGTATGGGGATTAACATAAGAATAAAAAAAATAAATAAAAAAAAAGCACTGTGATAAACAAAAACAAAAAAACAAAAAAAAAACATTCACAAAAGTCAAACATATTTGGACTATTCACAGTTTTGCCCCAACATCTTTTCAAACAGCTTCCAGAGAGTTTGAACAAGCTTGACTGTCTTGCAAACTTGCACAACTAGCATTCTGAGACTCATCCCCTTCTTCCCCTGTCAGTGGGGCAGTGGAGTAATCAAGGGGTTAAACTAGGCAAGTCCTGCCTCAGACACTCTGCCAACCCCTGGGCTGGTAATTCTTCACACCCTCTTCTTCCCCCTCTCAGTAGGCTTTCACTTGTCTGGTCACTTGTAAGTGCTCAGGTGTGACTTGCCCCACATGTTGACTGCCCTTCATTTGCCACCACGAAGCAAGGCATCCATGCCCACATCTGTTCTATTGGTGGGGATTTTATCATTTAGCTAATGAGTAGACAATGAAACTGGCCAACTAAGCGCAATTAAGTCTGAGCTTCCCACAGTGCAATGCAGGGGTGGAGATACACAATTATAGGGGTTGTAGGGATACACAGAGTCCAAAGAGACACAACTCTTTCATTTCCAAAGGAGTTTTTGTTGATATGTTATCTTTTCCTAGTATTAAAAAAAAATACCTTCCAAGATAAGGGGTTTGCAGCTGCCACAGTCAATTTAGTCCTAAAGAAAGTAGCATTCTTTTATCTGCTCTGATTTCACCTTCCTAAGAGTGAATCGAGATGCAGTCACCCAAAATTACTTCTGGTTAGCTTCCTGTTATGAGATCATTCTTCTTAGTTGAAGAATGCGGATGTCCTTTACAAGTAGCATAGTGTCATGATTAAGAGCTTCTATTCCTCAACTAGATTGCCTGGGTTCAAATCCCAACTCCACTGACTTCTAACAAAGCAATCTCTTCCCATTGCAATACCTCAGCTTCTTCATCTACGCAATGATGATTATAGATTTTACTGCACATAGATGTCAGAAGGATGAAGTGAGTTAATCAATCTAATCTAACATTCTTAGAATAGTGCTTGGCATAAAATGTGTGTCAATGGTATTATTTTTTCACTCTAGATTCATCTACATTTTTCTAGAGAGTATCCTTGTGTTACATACTGTTCAGCACAGAAACGACCCTATCCTATTAATGGCAAAAAAAAGAAATGGTTTTGAAGAAAATGTTGCTTTATGCTTCTGCTTCTAAACACATTCTTCTCTAACATGGAGAAAAGCTAAGATTTATAAATTGTTAACTTTATTCTTTCTAATAAGAAAGCAAAGGAGCAATCCACTTATGGCTCTTCTCTTGGTTGTACAGGAAAACTGTAATTTCATATATACATGTGTAAAACTTCAAAACTCTAATTTCAAAATACATGCATAAAACTTTTCTAACAGAATCTGATCAAGTTACTTGTTATAGGCTACTGTCAGACAACAGAAATAACCCCACAAGCCACATGGGGAAAAATATCTGTCTCAATATAGTTCTCTCATCGCTTTGATCATATAAGAACAACTGCATTCTTTCTACAACCTAACATGCCCATATTAGTGTCAAGAAAAATAATGTAACTGGTTGCCATAGTGGAAGGCTATTGAAAACTATACTGGGCTTCACTGGAAAGGAATGGGCCAATATTCCTCTCCCCTAAGAGCTCATTTTTCTAGCATCACACTTGTTACTCCAGTTCATTTATTTTATACACTTTCATAAGCAAAGGTAATGTTTTGGAAATCACACTACCTGTAGCTCTTCCCTTAAAAACTTTACAAACCTATATAATTTCTGCCAGATTTGACAGGAAGAACAGATGTTTCTTGAACTTTCAAATGTGCATATGAAGAAACACACTACAAAAATAACTTTCAAAATAATTAAATAACAAGTATTGGTCAGAACAACGTTCTTCCAAAAGTTTGATTCCTAGATCTTAAAAACAGACACCTAGCATAACAACCTACACTCCGTATGTTGACTTTTTTGTCTTTTATTCTCTAAACCTTAGCATTCTGTCTTTCACTGGAACTACTATTAAAAAAAAAAAAACCTTTCAGAGTCACATATGGCATCCTAATTGTCAAATACTTACAAAATGGCCTTTTCTCTGCCCTTATCATCACTGAATCTGCTAAGACAATTTAACGGGGTTGGTCATCACTAGATCTTACAAACGTACTTCTAGGATGACACTTTTCTGAGCATTCCTGCTCGTCTCCTAGCCCAGGTGTGCTTTCTTCACGTCTTGGCCTTCTTTACTTTCTATCCTTGACTGCTATCCCATACCATGTCATCTTTCTCAGTGAACTCATCTCATGCCATGGTTTTGATCATTACCACTAAAATTAACCTCTGTAGAACCATAAGCAATAGTCCCAGCTACCTACTGCTTACCTCTCTCATTAAGTACCAGGTACTCAAATCCCAAAACTAAACTCATCATGTCATCTTCATTCCCCAAACAAGCTCTTCCTCCTAACTTTCCACTTTCTATTGATAACTCTACCATTCTTTTAGTCACCTGGGTTTGAATCCCAGCCATCATCTTTGATTCTTCTCGCTCCCTACTCACTACACAAAATCAATTACCAAATTCTTTCAATTCCTGCCATGAAATGACTCTCAATTATATCCTTGCCTTCCATCATATCCTTTCCAACATTAACTCTTCCTGGAAATGCAGAACTTGTTTCCTGATAAGCTCCCCACTCCTATCTGATCTATCTGATATGTTTGCATACGGATGTTCTCATGTGTGTGCATTCACTTCAACATTCTTCCTGCCTTGTGGCTTTCATGTCATTATTCCGATACAAGAAAGTCTCTCCAGAAGCTACCAAACACAATGCAGACTTTTGTTAGGCTTTCTTTTCACAACTCTCTACAATCTGGACCCAGTATTCCCACATTTTTACCCCTCATCTAGCAAGGAGTCCATTCTAATTTCCTTCGGGTAAGCTTTGACAATTTCTGCCAAACACCTTATTCACTCTTTTTCTTCCAAGCAAGTTTTATCAGTTTTTCAATGTGCATGTTAAATTCTACTTTCTCCATGATTCTCTCCTTGTCTAACTATAGACCGTGTTTATATTGGAACTATATGCAATAATTTTCAACCAGTTTTGATGAACAAAAATGCCAGTTTTACAGGATTTAACTTGATATGCTGTCTGATTATTTGTTGTAATAGAGATCTGTCTTCTAAATACTAACTGTGCTATTTACTAACTGTAAAATTTTGAACAAGTCACTCAGTCCCTCTAAATTCTTAATTTCCTCATCTGAAAACATAGTTTAGTTGGGCTTGCTATACCTATTTCATAGGATCTTTGAATTTACAGAAAATAGGTTTGAACACCGTAGGGGTAACAATATCATGTATACTAGAATATCAGTACCTTGAAGGTGAATTTCTGTGTCTTGTTCCAGGAATTATTCAATTCCCCCATTAGGAACATACTAAGTATTCAAATAGCCTATTAAATGACTGACTTACCAACTGAGTGGATACATCTAAGAGTTAGAATCCGTAGGTTTATTCCTTTTTATCTTATATGGCCAAGGACAGCGACTGAGTCTGTTTTTTATTTGTTATCACCAAAGTCTAATACAATGATCAACCTATAGTAGGTCATCAATATATATTTGTTGAATTTAGTTTAACTGCATTTTCCTGAAGTACTGAGAATTGGCAATTTATAAATACTCAATGAACCTGGAATTAGAAACATAAACCCTTGCTTCTAATAGCTACACTGACTCCAAGTATTGAGGGGTTAAATTTTAGGATGTGTATTATATTCTGTAGGGACAATCTTTCAATTATACAAAATATAGATACCAAAGGTCTTCCACATACTAGGTGTATTAGGAGACACAAGAATGTAATTGACCATAAGGAGCCTACAAATTAGCAGAGAAGTGGAAAAAAAAAATGAGGAAGTAAGCTTTAGGGCCATGTGTACTAAGTGCCTAAAGAACAGATATATCCAAGTCCTGTAATGTCAGGACTCAAGCACACTGAAGTAGGAGGCAGATCTAAGACAGAGGAGAGGAAAACTCCAAGGCATATTGGAATCAGGTCTAGGAAAAAGAATCTGGCTAAAGAGTCATTTTTTAATGTCCAAAGAGCATGACGGTAAGTTCAGGTGTGAATCAAGCAGAGGATTTTAATTCAGACACTACAGTTCAACAGATATGGAGTATCAATAATGACATTAAGAACATAAAGAATAATAACTAATATTTTTGAGCATTACTGTGTGAAAGGCAAAGTCCCAAGAATTAACTCATTTCATCCTCACAATAGTTCTGTGAAGGAGGTATTAACTATGCTGCCAATTTCCACAAGCATAAAGTAAAGCTTAAATAAACTCAGTAAATTTTCAGTGGTCACACAGGTAGTGGGAGGAATAGATGGCAGGTGGTTATCAAGAATTAAGTGCCACTTGAAAGACAGAAGACCATCCTGGGTGATCATTCATTTCCAAGGAAAAACCACTGAAGTAACATTTAGCACTACCCCTTGCAGAAGCAGGGGGCTTAGCATGATTTACAGAAGTTCTGTGGACTCCAACAATAGCTTTGGGATCCGAATTTAGAACGAAATGGCAATGTTAGGCAGTAAAAGGGGGACACAGAGTATGGAGTACCTGGGGGTAGGATTGATAGGGAAACAGCACAGGCTGTTTCCTGAGACTCAGGAGCTCATTCCCAAGAACTTTGGATTTCCAGCCTATGGAAAAAAGACAAGGGACCTTACATCCAGAAAATGATGGCTTTGAGGTTCTTGTCCTTCCTCCTTCCTGGAAGGACCAGGCAGGACTGAACCTACTGTTGGCCCATCCCTTCTGGAGTTAAAGAGGACACTCAACATCTAAAATTTAGGAGTTGACAGACATTGGATTATAAGAGGGCCTCATGGTGAAGGAAGGAGTTGACTTGGATATTCAAGAAATAGAAGGACTTCTAAAGACTGGAAAAAAGAAAGAGATTTCTAATTAAGCAAAGATGTAGCAGGGAAATAGAGTAATCCAAGTTTGCTGAGGCCAAGTATTTAGGAAAGTAGCTGAACAAAGTGGAAAAGGATTCCAGACTGGGGACTCCATATAGTATTTGGTAGGATAAATGAGGCCATATCTGCTCCTGAGATAGCAAGTAGAAGAAAATGCCTTGTCACTAACTACCGATTGTCCAAGAAGGACACAAAGAGGAGTTAAAAATCAGTTCAGCATGAATTCTAGAGCATGCATATTGCTAAGGCCTTTGATCCCTCCACCGTCCCTATTGCTTACTGATTTGGGTCTTTTCATTACTGAATTGGTTCCTTTTCTAGGAGGTGTGCCAGACAGGTAGGAGGCAACACTAAAACCATCAGTTCTGCTGCTTGTTAACAATTCTGCCATTTGAAACTATGGGTTAAAATGAAATTTGGAGATTACTTTTGGATTCTATTTCTCTCTTCTATTTCTGCCCATCAATAACATGGAATTAGTCATAAGCCATAAATCTCTTCACAGACATTTTAGGGTTAGATAACTCAAATATTTACTTGTCAAGAAAAAGAACTTCATATTCCCATAAACGTCACAGGAAATCTCTCTGCAGGCAGCTTCATTCCAGAACAAAGCCCTCTGACAACACCAATGTCCTTCACAGACACACAAACAGATGTATTTCCATTCCCTTCTAGCTTGGTTGGGATACCTGGTAAAATTCTCATCATTCTCTCTTCGTTTTCTATCTTCTCCTCACCTACCACTCTTCTCAGTATTTCTACTCCCACAGCCCCCTACCCGCTTTGCCCCATACACACACACACACACACATGCACACACACGCACACACACACACGTGCGCACACACACACACGTGCGCACACACACCGGCTGACATAGAGCCACCATTCTCATATACACACACTCAGATTTGTTTTTTCCCACCATCCCTAGTGGAGAAAATACTATGTGAATACCATAAACTCTTTTCTCCAACTTAAAATGTGTGAAAGTTTATCAGTTATCATCAGTAATGGCCCCCCACGTTTTGTTCAAATGGTTGGAGGGGATTGAGTCAATGGAGCAGGGAGAACATCTTTCTTTATTTGCATATGAAACTAGATAAAAGTTTCTGCGTGATAGTCAATTTAATCTGCAAGGGACCACAGAAGTTTGGAAAGAAATGATGTTAAAATAGCTGGAATGGAAAAGAGCAACCAGCCACCCCTGTGGTTATCCTGCCTCCTTTAGGCTTCAATATTCCTTCAACAGTAAATATACCTGGCGGTGGGTGCTGCATTCCTCAGTACAAGGAAAGTCTCTATGCAAAACAGTTATCCTTACCGATATCCCATATAATTAGAAATTGCCTAAGTCAGACAAAAAATACCCCACCAGTTGGCATTGTACTTTCAAAGATGCTTCCCTCTGACCTCTAATTGATGGTGACTTCTAATTTTTCAGTATCAAGTTGGTCTTCTCCTTTACCTCCATGGTTAAATATTTGCTAATACACATGCAAATAGTTATTAATGCTAGAAAGATCTGACCTGTAGCAAATCTTTCAGATACACAGATTTTTATATTTTTCAGTGCCTATTTGGCAGGCCCTCATTTGGTCTCATAACACCCGGCAAAGTAGGCATTATACCCAAAATGTTCAGAAAAGGAAACCGAGTCCTAGAGCAGCCAGCTCCATGAATTACTAGTTCATCCAACTAGTAAGCAATGGAATGTGAGATTCAAATAAAACAGCTTATCTGTTTAAGACACCACACCGTCTTTTACAAAGAAAAAGAACCTCTTGTAACAGCACTACAGTTACCATTTTACTATTAAAGACTCTGATGTGCACATTCTTATTTTATACAGATAGTTATAATGCCTTGCAGAAGACCTTAAAATTTCTTAATAACACTCTCATAAACCACATGTTCATCCTTAAAGCACCTCAACAAGAAAAGCAGCACAGGGATTAACCATATTTACAGAGGAGGAACAGAGTTTTAGAGAAATGTAGGCTTGCCCAGAGCTATATGGTCATTAAGCAGTGAAACAGAACTAACCCCAGCTCTTCCCGGCTTACTTTTCCCACCATGTCTGAAAGTGCTGCGAGCTAAATTAAGTTTCAAATTCTGTCTGAATTGTACTAAGAGATATAGGATAGGCTATATGATACAGAAAAACACTTACATGGTAATGAAGAGGCTAAGGGTCAGTGGCAAAGGCTGATAGAAACTTATGGGAAGTACATGAAGATCCTCGTGGGCTGGCAGGTAGGCAAAGGAGGAAGAGATTTTCAAGGTTATCTCCAGGGGCCATGTGCTGGTTCATTCTACCTGCAGGCAGGAGGTGAATCTTAACTCATCAGAAGGGGAAGAAGGCAAGGAGTTCTTCTTCAACTAAAGGTCAATCTGACTGTCATAGCTGCCAGTCTGTGAAACATTTATTAGTATGATGTAACAAACAAATCCCAAAAGGGATCATGTCCCAACACACAACAAAGTTCTATTTTGCTCAAGTAAATTCCACCTGGGAATTTTTGTTGGACAGGTGGCATCTCATGCTTAGGGTCAAAAGAGACCCAGGTACTTTTCCTATATGGCTCTCCATCTTTGCATGTGGCTTCCAAGATCCCATGTTTGTTTTCAGTTCAGTCAGGAAGGGAAAAGAGCATGGAGTATATCCCATGGGGAGGTTTACATAAGCCATATTCCACTCATTTTCCATCACCTGAATTGAGTCACAGGAAGCTGGGATAGCTCTTGTTGTTGTGCACTCAAGAAGAGGAGGAATATGGTGAACTCTCCCACTACTCTACTGTACCATATTCTCTTCTTTTGTAAACCAAAATCTGCATATGAGAGTTTCTTTAAAATTGAATCCGTATCTCATGAAATCCTCTTGATAGGCTCAGAGAAATAGTACTTATCTTTACTATTTTAACAGAAGTCCTAAACACTGTTACTAGGGCCCAACAAGAATACCAACCGTTTGATTCCATTTCAAAAATGGTAATTGCTGTGGTTCATAAATAAATGGCCAAACTCACCTGCTAGTAAGATTTTCATTTAGCATGAAAACAGAAAAAAGCAAAGCCTTGGGCTTGAGAGGATGGACTCAGGAGAGGGAAAGCCCCAGATCTGAATCCTGACCGTGCCTTTTACTGGTGATAGCTCATGTTTAATAAGTGCTTTCTAAGAACCAAGCCAGTGCTTAGCACTTCCCATGCGTTATCATAGTTAACCTTCACAGCAACACTTGGAGAGCAGATTTCATGGATGGCATTAGAGCCTGAGTCACTTGCCCAAGGACACAACAAGATACAGAACGAGGCTCAGACCTGAAGTCTGAGATTCCAATTCTGTGCTTTTCTGGCATTTACTGAACCTCTCTGAACACTGGCTACTTCACTAATAAAACCTACCTCAGAGATTTGTTGCTAACAGTAAGTAAATGAGCATGTATGTAACACATTGCCAAGCACATAATGAAGGGCTCCATTTGTTACAATTCGTAAGCACAGGAAACAGCTACTTTCTCAAGAGGAGCTTCCATCTCCTATAGCTTCCTTTGTTCACCTTCAAAAAATTTATCTGAGAAAAATTTAATAAATTTATGACACATCCACTTGAGACATGGCGAGCTGCAGAAATTTACCAAGGGGCAGCTTTGTTTGTAGTTGATAAGGGTTCCAACAGCCCTTGCAGGGACAGGCCATAGTACAAAATAAATAGGATCTTTAAAGCAGCTATAGAAGCAAAGAAGATGAAATACAATGGCAAATCTATAATCAAACAGTCAGCAGTGTCTGATCTATCAATCTCTAAGCTGGCAGATGAGAAGAATAAATACTCTCATTATGAATTCAGCATGCCCCACTTAGTTCTATATGAAATCTGTGGTGCACATATTCTGCACCACTTAGATGCTCCTTTGTCAGATTTGACACAAGAACATTTCCCAGATTTCAAAGTTTCGCTCCGCTGGGAACATTCTGTAGGCAACAGCGTGGCAGTGCATTTAGCCTCCCTGGTTGAATGGCAAGGAGCTAAGGGCAGGAAGGAGCCACATATTTCTTTCTTTGCGAGGCTCAGTGCCAAGAGAGCAGAGGGTCAGGAAGCAGGGATTGAGTGATTTCACACTCACCCTCTATCCTTAAGCATTATCCTTCCTCATCTGACTCGGCTGCTCCCAGAAAGAACACATAGTAGAACTATACTGGGAGATGCCAAAGCCACACATTTAGGCTAAGTACAATGCATGGATGTTTTCGAGCAAAGTCAAGGAGAACAGAGGGCCATGTTCATGTGAGGAAACCAGTCTGACGGGGGCAGAGGCTACTTTTTAGGATGTGAGATAGAAAGCCGAATTAATTCTGAGTCTCACATAATGACAGAACTTGAAATTCAGGTATAAAGCCAAACCTTCTGCTCTTTAATACATAATCTCAACATATTTCATCTCCCCACCTTGCCTGTGAAGCAGATGTTCTTTTCCACATTTTACAGATGAGGAAACCGACACTCAGAAGTTAAATGACTCGCCCAAGAGGACATATTTTATACGCGTCAAAAAAACAAGTCATTTTTCCTCTGAATCCACTCTCCCAATGCGGTAGGCACTGAGGTACAATAGAAGGTTTTTGAACTTGCCAACTCAAATGCCTTCTGATTCCATGATCCATGGTCAAAGTGTAGCCTAGAATACCATGCATTTCCACAGATTTACAGAATGTGCCAACAGTTTAAATCCCATCACCATTTCCTGACCCCACCTTTATCAGATGGCAGAGTTGTAGGTGAAGGGCAATCATGTTCCTCAGGGAGGTATATCTGGGCCTTTCCATCCTGAGACGTCATTTGGGCATCTTTGCCCACGTCTTAGACCAATGTTGCTCTTCCCACCCATACACCATGTAGTCGGAACTCCCCGGAGCCTTTCATCACCCTGCTCCTCTTAGATCTTTCTGGAGCATTTCACATAATAAATCATTTAACCTACAGTAATTCAAGGTCCTACCAACAGACAAAATCAGCCAAAAATGAAAAAAAAAAAAAAAAAACCTCATAAAAACTGCCAACAGTGAGAACAGTCAAGGAAGAGTCAACATACAACAGTAGGTGTATTCTATGAATACAATGAATAGAAAGGCTTTGGTCAATTATCACTTCCTACTGAAATCAGACCCACACTACCCATAAATGTCCACCATAATTAAGGGCCATAATGAACGAGCAAGAAAATGGCCCAGCCTACAGAGCAGCCACCTGGAGTTCCTGAACCATGAGGATTAGATAGGTCCCTTAAAGTGATGAACTGCCAATTGTTGTGCCCAACCACAAGGCAAGGAAGGATCAGTACTTCCAGGCCAATGAATGTGTGCTACCATTCAGCCAAAGGCGTCACTGAAACTTGAGGAAGCAGTTTTAGTCAGAAGCTGACACCAAAACAGTCTTTAGAAAATTAAAAGAGGGGCGCCTGGGTGGCTCAGTCGGTTAAACGTCTGCCCTCAGGTCATGACCCTGGAGTCCTGGGATCAAGTCTGCTTCTCCCTCTCCCCCTGCTTGTGCTCTCTCTCTCTCTCTGTGTCAAGTAAATGAGTAAATAAATAAAATCTCTAAAAAAAAAAAAAAAGTTAAAAGAAAAATCAGAAATCATGTATAATTCTATTTCTAGGAGGCAAAAAAAAAGAAGTGAAAAAAATTGCCTAATTTTGATAATAGATTTTAACTTGCCACATTTGGATGGAATGAGACAGGAAGGGTCTTAACTTTACCTGCAGAGAGCCGTCCAGAACGAGCAGCACACATGCTACTAACTGGAAACTTGTTGAAAACACCATGAACTCCAAAGCTCCCGCCAGACCTCCTTAAATAGAAACTCTGTGGGTGGAGCCTGCAATTTGTGACCTAAGGAGTCCCCCAGGTGATTCTGAATATGCTCAAGTTTGGTAACTACTGAATTAAGACAAGCTGAATACCCCTTTTAAACCTTAACTAAAGTAAAATCAGAGCCAAAAGCACAAACAGAAGACAGAATAGGTCAGTTTATTACCTAGGACAAAACTGTAAATGGGTAAAAGCCCTTTCTACCAGTTTGTGTTGTTTGACAAGGTACAGATCCTCATTCCTTTCTCTGGCTTACTCATCTCTAAAATGGGAATAGAAATATCATCTAGTCCACTAGGATAGTATGAGGATTAAGCAAAATAATGCTTGTAGTCATGAAATGGAAGTGACACAATTGTAATTTTTATTAAAAGTTCAAATTAACACCAAAAACAAAACATCCAAACCTCAAGGAAATGCCCACAGGTGTAATCAGATTTAAGCAAACCAAATGTAAATGAGAAAATTTACAAATTAGGAGAAAAAGCAACCAAATATAAATTAGGAAAAATAACATACCAATATAAAAAAGAAACTTTACAAACTAGGGAATTGCACATGGTGATGCGCATGAAAATATCCCAACTATGAAGGGAGTAACAGGAGGGGTGGTTAATGAGGTCTAATGACCATTCCATCCATCCAGCTTCCATTTTGAGGAGGAACAAGTCATTGTAAACTGCCTTTAGGGTAACTAATTCTGGGAATAACTCATGCTCTCTCAACCTGGAAAATCAAAACTGGGGAGCAGAAGATAAGATAAAATATCCCATGGCCATATTCTCTTGGTTCAAAAATGGCGACCAAGGGGCACCTGGATGGCTCAGTTGGTTAAGCATCGGACTCCTGATTTTGGCTCAGGTCAGGAGATCATGCCCCACCTCGGGCTCTGAGCTCAGGGCGGAGCCCACTTAAGATTCTCTCCCTCCCTTTCCCTCTGCCACCCCCACTCCTGCAGGCCCATGTGCGCTCTCTCTAAAAAACAAAAAACAAAAATGGCAACCAAGTCCATTTAAAAAGCAAGATCTTTTTGATAAAATTTTTCAAGCAGCAAGTTCTGTTGCCAGTAAAAAATATAAAATAAGACCCAACAAAAATAAAAAGATAGATCTCTGCTTATTCAAAATCAAGTTTCAGAAGAAAGTTTGTAACCCAAAATCAGCTGAATTTTTAAAAAAGATCGTAAGGAAATATCAAGAAATAATTCAAGATTTAAAACTGAAATCATGGCAGAAATAGGCTGAGAGGTGATTTGGGGGAAGCAAGAAAGCCACTCTTTTTTTTTTTTTTTAAGTTTTTTGTTTTCTTTTTAATTTTTTTTTTTTTAAGATTTTATTTATTTGCGAGAGAATGAGAGACAGAGAGCATGAGAGGGAGGAGGGTCAGAGGGAGAAGCAGACTCCCTGCCGAGCAGGGAGCCCGATGCGGGACTCGATCCCTGGACTCCAGGATCATGACCTGAGCCAAAGGCAGTCGCTTAACCAACTGAGCCACCCAGGCGCCCGCAAGAAAGCCACTCTTAAAAATACTTGGGTCATTTCAAAAATCAATCTTATAACTGACTGAAGACTTGGAAAAGCAGAAAGAAGTCTTTTGCAAGGACTTCCAATTCACTGACTTCATTCATCCAGAACCTGCCTTGACTGATCTGTCATGTTCCTCCCAAAGCGACGGAAATGATTTTCACCTCATCCATTTTTCCCTGTGGCGCTCTATTCTTTAGCACATTGTGAGCATGTCGGCTGGAAATGTACAGATCAACTGTACAGTCCATGTCTAATTCAACCTTTGCAGGTACATGAAGGAGGTAACATATGTATATGTGTGGATTGACCTTGGCAGTCAGGCAAAGAGAAAACAGTCCTCTCTGGCCCACCGTTTCCCCCTCCTGCAGGGTTTTCCAGAGCCCTTTCCACCAAGACCTTGTGAAAGCATGGAAAAATTTCATTCATTTGAAAAAATAGCCTGCATTATGGAGCAGAGATAAATGTGCTCTCGAGTAACCGTGTAGGGCAGGTGGAATAGGTAGTAAGTGAATGTTCCCACCCAGGTATGTTGAGTTATCTTTGAAGAAAGGTGTTTCAGAAGATGAGCCAGTGGGAGAGATGGTAGAATTAAGTTCCAGTTTCAGCTCTGCTCATGCTTTGCTACCTAAGATAAATTCATTCCTGCCTCTGGACCTATTTCTGCATCTTTAAAGTTAGAAGAGTAAGTTGTATCCGTGGATTCCAAATCCAGAGACTTATAGAAGTCTTTCAACGATATTTTTGGGTGCCACCCCAGATCTTTTTCAAAAGAATCACAAGAAATAGGGCCCGGGATAGCTATTTTCAAAAAAAATTCAGCTCTGTAGTGGTTTGTAAGTTACCAGATTAGATGATCGCTCAAGACCATTTTTATCATATATGTTATATGCCCAGGGTTGGTTTGTCCTCTAAATAAAGGATAGAGAAGATGACTTTTATTTCCCCAAAAAACTTTAAATGTAAAGAAGAAGCAGTACTCCTTCGTTTTTCTGGTTATCTCTTACTGAGTACCAAGCCACCTCAAAACTGAATGGTTGAAAATTACGTTCATTTTTTCCCATGAGTCTGCAATTTCTGCAGAGCTTGGTGGAGACAACTCATTTTCTCCATAAATTACATCTGGGGCAGCTCAAGACTGGGGGCTGGAATCACCTAAAGATTTGTTCACACATGTCTGGTGGTTGCTACAGGATGTCTGCTGGGACCTGGACTAAGTGCTACCAGCTGGAATTCTGCCACATGACCTCTGCATGTGACTGTGTAGCTGCTTCACAGCAGGGTGTCTGGGCTCTAACGCTGAGCATCCCTAGAAAGAGGAAGTAGCAAGAAGCCCCATCACTTCTCACAGCCTAGCGTCAACTAGGCTACACAGCAGTTTCTGCCTCATTCTCTTCATGAGGAAGTCACAAAATCCTGCCAAGGTTCAAGGGGAGGGACAGCAGACCCCAGCTCTTGAGGATAGAGTGGCCCAGTTCTGGAAGAGCATGGGGGACCAGAAATCTTTTTGGAAAATAAAATCTGCCATCCCAATGAGTGACACAGAAGATTATGATGGAGAATAATCTCCGATTATGGCTGGAGAGGAGCCATATAGGAGATTATAAAAGAAATTGAAGAGTTTAGATATCCTAAGTAGGAAATTGAGCCTTTGAAGGGTTTTGAGTAAAGATTTCTTTGAGCAAAGGACATACTGAATTCCACCCCAGCGGGAGAGGTACATTGTGAAGAAAGGTGAGCTTTGTAAAGCGCTTTAGGGGACGTGTTTTATAGGCCTGGAGAACTCAGTTCTAGTTCTTCTCTGTGACTTCTTACCATCTCTTCAGCTGTACATTTCAAAAGGAGGAAAACGGAAGCACTTTGGTGTATCTACTAAATGCCAGACATTTCGAATGTATTATCTTACATGAACAGCACAAGAACAATCACAGGCCAGTATTACTCTCCCCCCTTGACAGAGGAGGAGACCCAAGCACAGCAACATTAAACTGGACCAAAGTCAAACAGCTGTAGTTCACTGAGCCATGATTAAAGCCCAAGTCTGTCTGCCTACCGAGCAAAGATTTCTCTCACTATGTCATACTCATGACCATGTCAGGTCATGTCAGTGATGGCTCCATCATTCTAAAGACAAAAATGACGTTTTATGCAACATGATAAATAATGTAGTAGTCCCTCCCTCCATATGCTTTAATGTCAGGTAATGGAAAATGAAAGCAACAGAAAATTTCAAATAAAATTCTCTGCTTTGGGCTTAGAATAAGGACCTTTCTGAGAGATACTGGCAAGGCAGAAGCTATATCCCATGATCCACTATCTGTAATATGGCCTTCCCCCAACCACACACAGAGACACCCCTAAGTGACTCAGGAAAATATATTCTCTGAAGAACCCAAAGAAAACCACAATAAAGTAGGGGAGAATTTGTAGAGACTTTATGGTCCTTCGTTATTCCCTTTCTATCAAAGAGTGTTCATACCTCATATTACTTCTCCCTTGAAGCTGCATATAGTGTTCTTATTCTGAAATTCAATCTGCAACCTTGACCCCACCTCATCCTGTGTCCAGGGACAAATCAGAAGGCTGATAATGCTAGTTTTTTGAACTTCTATAGCAACTGTTCACTCCTAGGCATCTAAAATGTCCTCTGTTTATTGAAAAAAAAAGTTTGTGATATTACTCTTGCCAGTAGAATTTATATTCTAATAAGAGATTTGTGGGTATAAAGAATAAATCTAGGGGCGCCTGGGTGGCTCAGTCGTTAAGCGTCTGCCTTCGGCTCAGGTCCTGATCCCAGGGTCCTGGGATCGAGCCCCACATCGGGCTCCCTGCTCAGCAAGAAGCCTGCTTCTCCCTCTCCCACTCCCCCTGCTTGTGTTCCCTCTCTCGCTGTGTCTCTCTGTGTGTCAAATAAATAAATAAAATCTTAAAAACAAACAAACAAAAAGAATAAATCTAGCAATAGGATTGCAGACCTAATATGGGGCTGGGAACCAGGTTTTCCATGGGCTGGAAGGGAGTGGTAGCACCTGCTCCAAATTTATCATATATGCACTAAAGCACGAGCATATTTCAAGTCTGACCCAAACCACTTCCATATGTAGTTCCTCGAAAAGAGAGCTGGCTGAGAAAATGGTAATAAGATATTCCACAGTAACTTTTTTTTAATAATTACAGAGCAATATCTGTATCCATGAGCAATATCTCACTTAAATTCACAAACAACATTTCGAGGTAGGCGCTATTAGCATTATCACAGATGAGAAAACTGAGACGCAAAGAGGAGTTTAAGATCTTACAGCTCCTTGGCAATGTTAGTGCTCCAGTTTAGCCCCTTTCCCTTGAGTCGGTGACAAAAAGCTCCCCCCCATCCCCGTTATGGGCACCGCACCCCCCTGCCTCCCCAGGAGCACAACTCACACACACACACACACACACACACACCACTAAGAGGATGTTTGTGGCTTAGAGGGACCCAAGCACCACATTAGGAAATGCTAAAGCTTTTCTTGGAGGAGTCCAGTAGCAGAAAGGCAGTCCCGAAACTCTTGCCCTCTGTAACAGCCTCATGTCATATTGTGTCCCAGGTGTTGTGGGGCCTTGACAAAATTGCAGGGGGCTATGTTGTTAACGCTAATCTGTGGTGGAGATCATGAAGAATTTCCCACTGCTAGGCCCCAACAGGAGGAAGGAGTATGAGGTTCAGAAGCAGGAGTCGCGACGGTTCCCCCACAAACCACTTGCCAAAGGTTCCAACGAGAGAGGAGCCAGGGAAGTTCCCAACCTCCTGTTCCCATATCTGCACCCCAAGGGTGTCGATGGGCACCAGCCTCTCAGAGGTGAGGCGCTAACTCCTACTCTATGTCAATATTCTGGTGCAGGAACAGCTGAATAAGGGGCTGAATATGCTCCTAAGGGACTTACTAGGAACTCCAGCCTGGTGGCCAAAACAAGAGCAGAGATAGATTTTCCATGTCACTGAATATGCTATATGCCTTACAAAAGATACAAGGAGAGCGCTCTTGGAAATGTATGGATTGGAGTTCCACAGAAGCAGAAATGGGCTCTGCTTTATTCCTCCTGCCCAGGCCCTGGGTCTCCTGTGGGTTCCCTTTGCTGTGGCCAAATCTGGGTGCCCTGCCTGTCTTGGCATTTCATGGCCCAGGGTGATAAGTAGCTGATTTATGATGAGAAGGAAGGCCAGGCTCTCTCATTTGCATATTTTACCTTATGGAAATTTCCCTTCCATCTCATAACTCTCCCAGTGCTGGCATTTGGGTCATTTTCTTCTCCAGTTGGATTTGTTAAACAGCCGCAAAATGTCTGGGCGTTTGGCCACAGCAGAGGGGCAGGAAATGCTCGACTGAGATAAAGTGTATTTGAATTGGCAGGTGTGCCCAAAGCCCCCGAGGGCAGTGGGATGTATGCGTTATCTCATTATTCACAGCCCTGCTGCTGGGGCAGAATGGGGCATTGGCCCAAGGATAGGAAAAGGCCGCTCTCATTTTAGCCCTGGCCTACCTTGGAGAAGGCAGACCTGGATGTCGAACATCACCCTCCAAACTGGGAAACTTGGACACCAGAAAATCTGACGAAACAGTCAGGAAGGTGAAAACAATATTAACCAGAAATCTTTCCCAGACACCTGCAGCCACCGTGGATCCAGGGCTTACAGCCACCTCACTCTGTGACCTTGGAGAAGTCACACAGCCTTGCTACACCTTCAATTCCAGCACAACAGGAATGCCTTCCTGCAGAGCTGCCCACCGAGAACTTAGGAAACTAAGAAATTGAACCACTGGAGTGAAAAGTTTGTGGACAAAATCTGCTATCTCATCATTACAGTAAAATGGATGCCTACCCAATTTTTGGAAACCCATGGCTAGGAGGAATTTTTTAAAAGAAGGGCCCCATTCCCAAGGTTTCTGAAAGAAATCTCTAGTTTTACAAAAGGAGAGGAACTTCTTTTGCGTAAAGTTGAAGATAAAGTATCTACCTGATTAAGTGAGCTCCTGAGAACAAAGACTCCATCTGTCCCACTCACCTCTGTATCTTGAGTGCCCAACCCGCAAGTGTGCTGAGTAATATTACTTAAATGAATGAATGACGGAGAGGGCCAAATGAGAACTAGATGGGTGTGTCTACCCATACTTAAAGCAAAGTAAGCCCTCAATAAGTATTTTTCTTTTTCCTTTCCTCCCCTCTCTTTCTTTTCTTCTCTTTGCCAACAATACAAAGCTTCTTCCAGGTACGCATCAAATGTTAAATATTTTTCAGTAGTATTGAGTTCCTGAGCACATTTTTCTAATATTCTCATTTTGTTCTCTAGCCTTTATTTTTTTTTATTCTTATGTTAATCCCCATACATTACATCATTAGTTCTAGATGAAGTGTTCCATGATTCATTGTTTGTGCATAACACCCAGTGCTCCATGCAGAATGTGCCCTCCTCAATACCCACCACCAGGCCAACCCATCCTCCCACCCCCCTCCCCTCCAGAACCCTCAGTTTGTTTTTCAGAGTCCATCGTCTCTCATGGTTCGTCCACCCCTCCGATTTCCCCGGCTTCATTCTTCCCCTCCCGCTACCTTCTTCTTCTTCTTTTTTTTTTCTTAACATA
>NC_138380.1:69214432-69237906 GCF_054177405.1 Leptonychotes weddellii | reverse complement strand
AACATTAAATTGAGGATGGAAAAAAAAAATGTGCAAGTCAAAGTATACCTTAGAAATCATTCAGTCCAACCCCTTTGCTCTACAGATTGGAAAACGAAAGCTCAAGAGACTGTCCAAGGTCACATAGTTCATCAGCAGCCAGCCACGGCCTTCCTCACCTTTGTTTCTCCTTCTAGGCCAGGATGAATGCCTCACCTGATGGATTTGCTAAAGCCAAAATCAGGAAAGCTGATTGCATGGGGCTCCTATCACTGTCCTCAAAGAGAATACGGGACAAAGATCCAGTGGTACTTTTAGTGATTCTTAGATGAAGTAGAACACTTGGAGTCAGCTTCTTTGAATAAGTCTTGGCAGACATCATGCAACTTTGGCCTGACAAAAATTAAAAAGAGCCAAGCGCCCCATAATAGCTTCCAATTCTAATGTCGACTCTGTGCTGATCTTGCAGAAAGAGCACAGCAAAGACCACCGACACCTTTCAATGGGGACAACACGCTCAGAGAGGACTTCGGAGTCATAAACTCAGTTCCAGTTCTGGCTCCAATTTCAAGTGATTTAATAACATGAACAAGACCACTCACTGTTCCCAGCCCTCAGAGGAGCTGGAAGAGACATTTTAGAAGTTTGCTTCCACATAGAAGTGTCCACGATTCCATTATGCATCCAATTATCCCAAGAAAAATTTAAGCAGGTCAACCTTGAGCCAGGCAGTGAAAAGTTAGCATCCACACCAGCTTCACTAAGTTTCAGTACACTCCACCAAACTGTGTCTCATCCATAAAACGTGGTCTCTGTTACAGCTTCTAAACCCTCCCTAACATGTATCAAAACAGAAATGATAATGCACCTTCTAATATCTAGGGGTTAAGTGGGATTTCAAAGCTATTATTTTAAAAGAAAATCGACAGATTTATTTTTCTCTATTTCAGGCCTATTTTCTGGGAGCCCATTTTATCTCATAAAATGGCTTTTCCATGGGCAATCGTGATATTTAATATCCTCAGTCTTCTACATAAATCAAAGCCTCTTTTCTCCTTATAGGTGTGTTCTCTGGACACTCTCATTTGTCCACATCATTAGGTACTGAAGAGTTTCAGCCTCAAGCACATTCCACAGAGTCCAAGTATAACCTCAACACAAGTACCTAAAGAGATCAATAAAAACCTCAGGAAGACTCTGTTGGAATATCTCGGTATCATCAGCTCTGGCTGGCAGCTCAGCTCTACCCGTTTCTTGCTCCTGCGTCCCACCGCGGTCACATCCTAAGTGGTAACGATCTCAAATACCAACACAGTGAGGGGAAGTATCATCCACTGTTTTTATTAATGATTTCTTCAAGATCCCGTCACAGTCCAATAAACATGGAGTTGTTCAATGTGGTGCTTCCAAAAGCAGCTAATAGCAGGATGTCATTTGGAGCAGCTCGGGCTCAGTTACAAAACCCTTGCTCTGTTAATTGTGATTTCACGGCCCACTGAACAGCGCCGGCCCTAGCGAGCGCTTGTGGCGGGAGCAGTTAGCGTTCTGCGCTCTGGGGCGCGCCCCTCTCCACTGTTGTTTTTCCTGTCGCCCCTGCGGTTGACTTGTCCTTTTTCAAAAGCCCAGTATAGTGAAGTAGCAGCAGCCTTTTCTTTTTTCTTCACCTGTTAGGAGACAGCCTGTGGATACACCTGTCATTTTGCTTTTGGCTTTTGTTTTAATCTTTCACTTTTTCACCATTGTCCTCAGGGCAGAAGCATGTGGCCAATGTGTGCTTTCTTTCTACAGCTGGCTGCCCTTGATCCCTGGAATTGAACACTAGAATACCTCCTTCTCTGCCTTGGCTCACCCACACCAATATCTTGCCCCCCGCCTTTTCTTTTAACCTAACTGTCCCCTCGGGAAAGGACATGATTTTCTAATGGAAGAAATCTGTCAGCAGGAATTCCAAATCATTTCGGGGAAAAGTAACAGGTCTCTATCTAGAAGAACATATTCGAAGAAACTTGCACAGTATGTTACATCCACAGATGTTCCCAAATGCGTACTACATACAGACGAGATTTTATCCATGGCTGGGGTCCTAGCCTAAGTTTTATTTATTTATTTTTTAAGATTTTATTTATTTATTTGACAGAGAGAGAGACAGCGAGAGAGGCAACACAAGCAAGGGGAGTGAGAGAGGGAGAAGCAGGCTTCCCGCGGAGCAGGGAGCCCGATGCGGGGCTCAATCCCAGGATCCTGGGATCATGTCCTGAGCCGAAGGCAGACGCTTAATGACTGAGCCACCCAGGCTCCCCCTTACCTAAGTTTTAAAGCCACACTTCAGGGGCGCCTGGGTAGCACAGTCAGTTAAGTGACCGACTCTTGGTTTTGGCTCAGGTCACGATCTCAGGGTCGTGAGAATGAGCCCCACATCAGGCTCCCTGCTTAGCACAGAGTCTGCTTGAGACTATCTCGTCTTCTCCCTCTACCCCTCTGCCCCCCACCCTGTGCTCTCTCTAAAAATAAATAAACAAATCTTAAACAACAACAACAAAAAAAGCCAGACTCTAAAAGAGGGATCTCCTTACATCATAGAACTCAGATTCTTCATATGAAAATTGAGAAGATCAAGGGTCAGGCTCAGTGATTTCTAAGGCTTTCCTACTAAAATATCTTATAACCCACTAATACTCAGATTTTAAAAACAAGTATACACATCTCATTGTGATGCAGAGAATAGTGACCATTTGGAGAAAGAGGCAGTGGAACTAGTGAAAGAAGAACTATACTGTGAAATTTCTCATTGAATTAGACCGCTGTCCCGTTGTTCGCTAGTTGTCATAAAATCAGCTCAAAACCCTAAAAAGAACCGTAATCTTGTCCTTTTGTCTCACCCATGACAAAGATAGTGGCATTGTTCTTGCTATCCATATGCCAAGTCTCCACAGCTCTAATACGCATTCCAGAAGAGCATGAGAGGGCAAATGTTTAAGAATTTGTTTCGGTCAACATGCAAACACTTTTAACGTACTCAGATGCCAACATTCAAGGGATTTCAGGTAAAAATCTATGCAACATCAGTAATATTGAAGGAAATCCATATGCCCATTCTTTGGGCAGTTTTCACTAAAATATATAACTAAAATTTGATATTCTCATCAAAAAAAAAAAGCTCATTTTCTAATTCTTATTACCACTACAAGTTTTCCACCTAATGAAGAAATAACGTTTTCAAACAAAATCTGCTTTCCCCTGGGTACTCCGTTTTCCTCTGGGTGTCATCCTTTGGGCGACATGTATGTGTCCCACCACAGATCCCATCAAGCAGCAGCCCTCCCATTGTGAAATGGGTCACTGGTCGGATGTGGCGGGAGATGCTTGGCTAGTTTCACATCCATACCACTGGGACCATTTTGCCTACAGTTTCACAGCAATTGCAGTTCAGGGCTTTCAAAATTCCCCAAGGTTATTACTCCATATGTATGCTAAACAGCAGGGTGTAAATGTCTTGTGCTAAGCCACAAGTTAAAGAAACATCTGGACGGTGGATGGAGTTGGCTCTGAAGATGGCCCCGATGAGACGACTAATAGATGCCAGGTGTGGAAACAAATTCATGTCCAAAGTTCCCCTCCATGGTTAGGATCATTTCAAAATGTCATGGCCTAGAGGAAAGGGTCTCCTGAAACTAAACTGGACCGTGTATAGACTTGAGACAAGATACTTTTGAGACCATAATACTGTAGGAATTTAAGGTTAGCAAACACACATGTGTACAAGGAAAGCAAAACCCCAGAAAGCTACTGCAAGTGATGTCCACATCATGTTCTTCTCATCTGCCTTTCAGAAAGAATCTCCTGGGATGTTAGGACACGATCCTCAAGAGCAGGGGATTATAATAGGAGGGTCAAAGAACTGGGTATCAGATAGATCTGTTCTGAGTGACAGGAATCCTGAGCAAGTAGTAGTTAAATTTGCCCCTAAGCCAATTTTACTCATCTCCTTACAACAGAAGATCTGGAAGAAGTAAATGAGTATGTATATGTAAATGAGGATGAGTTCAAAAAATATTAATGACTTTTTCCATCCAGGAAGGAAGTGTCTAGTGAAAAAGAAAACCAGGAGGTCTTGTAAAGTGTGACACAAAGGAGAAAAATATTCATTTACTTAGTTAACAAATATTTTTTTGCATACCTGCTATGTGTTATCTGGCAACACATCCATCGCAAGGCAGGATGATAGTAACCGACACAGATCTGCTGGTACTCACGAGCATAGCTGTGATAACCAGACAAAGTTTGCCAGGTAGCGTGTACCACAGTTTATGACCCATGACTCACTTTTGAAATAATGGACTATGACCACACATGTAATATAAGTATTTTATAGAAGAATGCAACCTGGACAGATCAAGTGATGTCAACTCTATGAGTCCTGTGAGCTAAAACACTGAATTAATTTGTCCAGATTTGGAAAAATAGGTTGAGTTAAGATTGCAAAGGAAAAGCATAAAATATTATCTTCGTGTTTTCTGGGGGCTAAAGAAAATGGGCCGTAAAAGAGAAAGAAGTGAACGGGTAAAGGGCTAGACACTGGTGATGCTAAGACTAAATTGAGTGAGACAAGTGATATTTGAATCTGTTCAAGTGGCCACAGGTAAGGCATACGAATTTAGAGCAGTATCTCGAACAGCTGGTTGGAGAGAAGACAGGTGTGTGAAATTCAGCACACGAGGGCTACAGTGGGCAGAACCAAACCTAGAGGAGATGGACGCTATCCAACAGTGGTTGCAGGGAACGGAAAGCCAAACTTGCAGCTACTGTGATCAAAACAGCAACCGGGATAGGAGGAAAGCTTGAGTTTCCAAGAAAATAATGTGTACCTAAAAGATTAGGATAGGAAGAATAATTAAAATCAGCTTTCTATACAATTATTTGTGACCTTTTTAAATGAGAGTCCAGTGCGAGCAGAGATATGGAGCATCAGAAAGATACTAGAAGCAGATGCCTGCTTATGCACTCTCACATAATACCTGATGGTGAGCATGTGTCCCAGTTGTCTGAAATGGCACCAGGCCCCACAGAGGGCAGGATGGACACACTAAAAAATTAACCGTATCTGGAAAGGACAGTAGTATCCTCTGCCCTGACAGTTTGTCATCCTACCTTGACATGATCATCTAGCCTAATCTGTGTGGTAGAGACAAACAGTTATGGCAGTAAGAAGAGGCATCTTTTCGTCCTTACCAGGTTTGGCACCCTGGAGTGCTCTACCAACATTAGTTTGGGTGACATTGCACATTTAGCTTTTAATGGCTATCATAGTCCCCAGAAACCATATTTTCTTGAATGTAGCAGGGATTCTGTCCCACTCATCCTTACATCCTTAGAACCTACCAGAGGGCCTGACGTGTCATAGATTCAGTAAGTGATTTTTAAGAAATTATTGAACTTAATTTCTTGAACACTGGAACATGATAAAGTCCAGGATTAATTCCATTCACTTTTCAGAACACACACAGTAAAAGCAGCGGTTGCCCCACCTCAGAATGGGCTCCTCTGATTGGAGCTTATCACCTTATCAGCCTGAGCGGGTAAATCACATCATCATCAGGCTGCACGTGACTGGTGTACTGGCCTATGGCATGCTGATTCTTGATTTCTGCTGACATACAAGAAGGAGAACACAGTGGCTAGCTTCCAGCTATAAAGAGAAGGAGGCCCCTGCATGGCCAACACTCACTCACTAAGAGGTAAGGCCCCTCATCGTACACCAGGGCCTCTCCCCAGGCAGTAAGGGATTCTCTCCTGAGGCCGAGCATCGTCAATAAGCCCACAGTTGCAAGTTTATGTCATTACCCTTGTGGCCAATTTGTGCTACAAAACCATTAAAACACACACACACAGTTACTCTAGGCATTCTTTTTCACTTTAGCCTTGCTTTTTCATTTTAAAATTTTCACTGAAGTGTAATATACAGACAGAAACATGCATCCATCGTAATGGTGTAGCTTGATGACTTTTCACACACAACACCCCCCATGAAACAAGAGCCCAGATCAATAAATAGGAAGTTACCAGCACACAAGAAGGGCCCCCACGCTTCCTTCCAGGCACTAACTTCCCAGATCCCCAAGAGTGAAATCCATCCTGACTTCCAACACCAGAGATTACTTTTCCTTGGTTTTGGCTTTTGTACAAGCAGATTGAGACTGCGTGAGCTCCTTTGTGTCTCAGGCCGCCCCTTCCTTGCCTGGGGAAATGGGCTTTTGTGTAATAGCCGAGTGCCATAATTCCACTCTGGTAACTTGGGTGTAACACAAGAAAAGGAAGGCCCGCCTTGAGGCTGTGTTCGAGGAGGGTTTTGTGTTCTACTTGGTCTTTTTTTTTTAAATACAGATAAAGTCAGAACCAGTTTAAAAGTTCAAGCTCTACAAGAGACACGTTAGTCCTGCTGGTTGCAAATCTCTATGCCTCCAGTTACAGCTTTGTGTTAGCAGCTCCCCACATTTCGCTGTGTCCTGAGCCAGAGGGATCGGTTCTCCCTGGAAAGCACGCGGGGAAGAAAAAGAAGATGGCACAAGGCAGCCTGGACTTGTTGGCACAGGCATGAGCAGTTGCCATGGAATTTAAAGACTAATAAGCATTCCAGCCACGAGGGCCCAAAACCTTTGCACCTGAGGCTCTGATGTTTTGTGATAATGAAAATTAAGACCCTTTGTGGGCAGAATTGTAAACATTCTGTTCTTAGTGTACAAGTCAGTGAACGTCCTAGTCCAGATGGACTTAGAACGAGAGGTGTCCAGCCCTCTCTCAATAAAATTCAGTCTGACAGGAAAGGATTAAGGGACAAAAACATGTTTTCAGGAGAAAGGGAATAAATCAATTCGCTATGAGCACCTTGCATCTTTTTCTTAGGTGATCACTTTCCACTTTCTCCTGGCATTTTATGGTCTCTAGCACCCATAAACGCCAAACAATCCAGAATTTACCCGACATCGAGGAGCTTTTAGGTCCCACCTGGCATCATTCAGCCAACCAGGGATTCTCCCAAGATCACTCCTAAACTTCAGCCAAGTGAAAGTCAGCATAATAGAGGATGACCACCAGGTGGTTCTGGTCACTGATTGAGGAAATAAAGACTGGGCAATTAAAGTGATCCAGTCCTGAAACAACACTGGCTTTGGACTCCAGGTGGTTACATGGAGAGTCCAGAATACCCCCCAACTACACTGGAGCCAATAGCAAATTATCCTCACTCCCCAAAATTTTAATAGTAGCTAAGAGGTACTGAGCTAATGTTTTGTATTATTTCATTTAATCCTATAAACAAGCCCATGAGATAGATACCACCATTGACTCCATTTGACACATATGTAAAACAAGGAACAGGAAGGTGGTCACATGCCAACATTATAGATTCAAACATGTGTTTGACTATAGAGCCCACATTGTTTAACAGTGTCTTTCAACTTTTTTTTGGCCATGAGCCAGTAAGAAATTATTTTACATTGTAACCCAAGACATACACTCATACACACCAAAAAAAGTTTTAGAACTAATACTCAGCCTTACTACAAGCCTTGGATCAGTGTTTTGGTATTTTCTATTCTATTTTAAATTCCTCCATTTCCTTTTAAAATGCTCATTGCAAGTCACTAATGTATTTCATGACACAAGAATAGCTTGTGATCTGCAGATAGAAAAACCCTGATTGAAGAAGGCAGTATGCAGTATTGCTTTCCCAGGCTTTTCCTATTTGATTCTCTAGGAATAGACTTTAAGACCATATTGTTAAATATACCACTAGCGGTGTGCTGGTAAATGTTTAAGTACCTGATCTGTAGGATCTATGAGGAGAAACTGATTGTTAATGTTTGCTGATTTCTGCAATGTAAATATTCCCATCATGCTAATTTGAAGCTACCAATGTGATACCACTGACACACAGAATTGGGAAGAAATACATATACTTGGCCCTTGAGAGCTCACACCAGCTGACTAAAGCCCACTAATAATTTTCTCTAAAATTTTTCCACAAAGAAGAACTGGAAAAATGTCTTTTAAAGTCACATCCGTGACCAGAGAACTCCATCACACTGTAGATAATTTGTCAATGGCATTTCATTGGCTGGCTTTGAATTGTCTATTTGATGAGGGAAG
Organism: Leptonychotes weddellii; assembly: GCF_054177405.1. NCBI lineage: Eukaryota > Metazoa > Chordata > Mammalia > Carnivora > Phocidae > Leptonychotes > Leptonychotes weddellii. The sequence continues at coordinate 69,229,782 of NC_138380.1, read as the reverse complement.
CATTATTCTATGCCCATGATTTCACAGTGGCTGGTATGTACAAGTTGTTTCTATTTGAGTATGGAGTTCATAAGTGCTATAACTTGAAGAACACCAATTAGGCCCTCATACTGCATTATACATACATTGAGGTATCTAAAATTCCACGATTTAAAATGTTTCTCTTTCCTTAAGCCAGTGCTTTGCCCATTGAAAATTTGACCATCCCTAAATGGTTAACAAGCTAACTTACATTAATGTACTGAAAACTGACAGCTTAATATAACAGATGACTTCACTTGTTACCAGTAAGTTTTGAGAAAATGGGAATCCTGATAAAAGCATGAAAGAAGGGATGACTAGGGTAGTTGCATTTCTAAGAAAACCCATTCATAGATGGGGTAACACAATGGGAACCATCATGAACTCTGGGTCCATCTGAGATTCTGGACAGAATCAGGCATCTATGGAAGGGCATACCTGGGTAGGAGAAAATTGCAGGATTAAATAAAATGATCTACATAAAACATTAATCACAGTTCCTGGCAGAGCATGGGTCTCAATAAATTTTAGTATCTTTAATGGGAAGGAAATGGGAAAAGGAGAGGTTCTACTCAGGAATCATTTAGTGACAAGTGACAAAACAGATTTCAAACTGACTTAAGCAAAAAGAGGAATTTGCTCTCTCACATAACTGGGAAATCATAGCTGGATTAAATAGTATAGATAATATTGTCAGGTTTCACTATTTCTCTGTCTCTTGGCTTTGCACCTCAGGCTCTTGACTCATGGTGGTAAGATGGCTGCCAACAGCTCTGGGCTTATATCCATTTCTCTAAGTCACTCTAACAGAAAGAGGATTCTTTTCTCCTGATGGTTCTAAAAAGTGTTCTCAGATTAACCCTGGTTGGCAATGATTTGGTCACAGACTCATCCCAGAACCAATTGCTGTGGCCAGGGACACATAGCACATTCTGGTTCATCATATGTATCACAAGCCACCTATCAAGCCAGGAATGGATTAACCCTACCTTATGAACATATGTGTTGGTTCCCCAAGAAAAAATGTGGTACAGTTTCTACAAAAAAGATTAGAAATGGACACTAATCAGTGAAACTACAAGGGAAAATCCAGTTTTGTCCTAGGAATGAGAATGTTGCTTAAAACTGAAACTTTCCTCAAATTTCCCAACATTTTATTCAGCTAGTCAATTCAGGAATGATATTCAAAATGTTTAACAACTAGCATCATGTTATGAAAATGGACAACAACCATACCTTTGGCACTGGAAACTAAAGATCCTCCTGTACCAGAATTTAACACTTTTGTTGCTGGGTCATGAGGAAATTGGGAAAAGTGATGGAGAGGAAAAGTGAGCAGAGGAGGAACCAGAGCAACCAGGAAAGTGGAGGAATATTCAGAGGGCTTAGTGGATTTACTGTTCACCAACCAAACGGAAGTATTTTAATACTTTAACAACTAGTACAACTGTACCAGTGTATACCAGTTGGGTTTCATCCTTCATTGAATCTATTAGCAGCTTTATCATAAAGAAGAATATGTTATTGGGTATTACCTATCTTACTTTTGGAAGAATGGCCTTTGAATTATGAGATTGTTCTATTAGCAGGAGGACTCTAGAAGGTGCAAAAAGGTTTTCAGCTAACAGGATCTAAGAAAAATGCAAACATATACACAGAGAGAAATAAAATCAAACTATAATAGACAAAATGGTAGTGGAACCCATATTTTCTTACCATTTTTTATTTGTGACAAATATAGTTTTCATGAACTCATTCTAACAATACCTGGTAGCTAGACTTAATGGATATTCTTCTACATTAACCCATACATTTACCATATCTGGTGCCCTTCATTCCCTCCTATACATTTGAATTTCCATCTGGTGTCATTTCCTCTTTGAAGTAATTCCTTTAACATTTCTCATATTTTAAGTCTGCTGGCAATGAAATCTCTCACTTTTAGTTGCCTGAAAAATCTGTAATTCACCTTCCTTCTTGAAGCATATTTTAACTGGAAAAAGAATTTGGGGATGCTTGGCCAGTTCCCTTCCCCCCGCCAGAACTTTAAAGATGTCACATTCCACTGGGTTATGGCTATCAGTGATTCTGATGAAAAGTGAGCCCTCATTCATATTGTTACCCTGCACATATGTGCTCTTTTACTCTGTTTTCCCTTTGTCTTTGGTTTTAACAAATTGACTATGATTTGCCTAGAGTATAGTTTTATTTGTATTTATCCTGCTTAGAGTTTGCTGAGTTCCTTGGTTTTGTAAACTCAAATTGCATGTGTATTAGACCACTTAATATCGTCCAAGTGAACACTGAAGCTTTGGTCAAATTTTTTCAATGTTTTCTCTCTCTAGTCAGATTGGATTATTTCTTTTCATCTGTCTTCAAATTTATTTTGTTTTTTGTTTCATTTTGTTTTTTTGGTTTTTATTATTTTACCATCTCCAATTCGTTGTGTCCCCTCACACACATTTCATATTCAAATATTGTACTTTTGAGTTCTAGTATTTGTGTTTTTTTAAACTTTCCATTCTCTCATGAGATTTCTCATCTATTCATTCATATATTTAAATCTTTGAACATATTTATAATAGTTTACTTAAAGTTCTTGTCTGCTAATTTCAAAATAGGAGTCATTTCAGGGCCTATTTCTATTTAATGCTTTCTCTCTGTACTCTGGGTCTCATTTTCCTGTTTTCTTATATATCAAACAATTTTTAATTGTATACTAGTTATTGTGGAATTATACTGAAGGCAGTCTAAATTATATCATCTTCCTTTAAGAGTTTTGAGTTTTGGCTTAGCAAGCAATTAAATAACTGGTGGATAATTTTAGTTTCGTTAGACTTAGTTTTAGTCTCATTAGGGCAGGTCTATTTTAGATGTAGTCCTGTAACATGCCCCTCATTCCTGAGCTTGGCCCTTACTTATAGAGGGTAGCCTTTCTGAGAATTTAATTGAAAGTACAATAATGCCTGGTGTGGTCTCTCCACTGGAGCTGGGATAGAACTTCATTAATTTTCTGATATGCATGACCTCTGATATTGACATTTATCTCTCAAACTTCTTGCAGGCAGGTGATCCCCGCCAGACCTCACTGAATTTACTCTGTATATCACACAACCAGCCTTTGCACCACCTAGTTCTTATGCTCACCATCTCTGTGTAGTTTTCTACCCTACAAATTGCAACCACTTCAGAAACCAAGAACTCTAATCTCTGCCTCTTGAGGTCAACAATACTGTCACTGTCTCAGGGCAGAAATGTGCTCCCACGTAGAATGTTGGGAAATTCATAGAGTAATCATGGAGTTTCCCTCATGTGTTTCTTTCTTTCAAGGGTCATAGCTTGCCTTATATTCTTATATGTTTTGTCCAGTTTTATAGCTACTTTCAGCTGGAGGGCAGATTAAATACCAATTGCTATGACTGGCCAGAAGCAGAAGCCAGCTACAAGTATTCTTTTTTTTTTTTTTTTTAAAGATTTTATTTATTTATTTGAGAGAGAGAGAATGAGAGAGAGCAAGCACATGGGGGGGGGGGTCAGAGGGAGAAGCAGACTCCCCGCCGAGCAGGGAACCCGATGTGGGACTCGATCCCGGGACTCCAGGATCATGACCTGAGCCGAAGGCAGTCGCTTAACCAACTGAGCCATCCAGGCGCCCAAGCTACAAGTATTCTAACAACTTCTTTGACAGTAGGCAAAGATGGTGGTATTTCAGACATTTTACCATTTACCTACTGAGGAAAATTTGAGAGATGGATATGATGTTTTGGGGGAAATAGGATGATATGTGTTGACATGTGTTCTCTTTTTGTAAGACTTTATTGGGCAATAATGATTTTTAAAAAAACTTCCTTAGGTCCTAATTATGTATTTACTTATCACTATTACCTTGAACAATTTGCATTACAAATTTCTTCCTGCCACAATCTCTCCTCAGCAATAGATGATGTAATTCTTTCTCACCAGGAAGAAGTAAAAGTTATTTCATTGTGCAAAATACTTTGACATTATTCAAGAGAAAGAACTATATGCACATAGAACATTATAAATAACAGCCAGTTGATAGATCACATGACCAACAGGTAAAAATGTTCTCCTATGAAAAATATTTCTCCATTTTTTCTCCTTTACCATTTTGTCCAGAGCTAGAGGGAAAGCTTTTGAAAACCCAGTTTCGTATTCTCTGTTCATGCTGACAAACCTATAACTTCTATTAGAGTTGGCAGCTTCTAAGAGGAAAAGGACAAAGGTGGACTGCAGGAAATTGGGGGAGGCTCCAATTCCAAGGCTTTGTAAGGCGGTTAGGAAACTTAAGGATGAAAAAACAGCTGAAATGGCAAAACACACCCACACACACACATAGGAAAATACTGTGCAGTTTGGTGTTTAGAACAGTAAAGATTTACTTTGGTGAAAGTGAATAAATCTTTCATATACTCTATATTGAATGAACCAAGTTAATATTATTGATTGGAAGTAAATTACCAGCAATTACCCTAAGGACTAAAGTTTAGCACAACTGTAAATCTGTTTGCCTACCTCATAAAAACGCTCTTTTCTAAGTTCAGAGGATAAAGGAAATAATATATGTGATTTTTTGCAGGGGTCAGAGGGTCAAAGTTCAAATAGTGAAGTGGGGGTTTCTCCTTTTCTAATCATCAACATCTCTTTCTGGCTCCATCATCCTAACTGGCAGCATCTCCCTCCTCCAGATAGCCACCTAGAGTTTGGGGTCTTCCTCTATCTTCACTGTGAATAAAACAGGATCACAGGAAAGAGCCTGGTCAATTCATTTCCACTACTTGACTTACGTTTTGGTTATGTGAAATTTTATATATATTGTGGTATCTCAAACTTCCTCAAACTAGAAAAATTTGAGAGAAAGCAAAACTTTCCTCCGTAACTTCAAATCTAAATATATGGGCCTTGTCTCCACTCTTCCACCTTGTCATTCATGCATCATGGAACCTGACCTGTAGGTCCTGTGTTGTTTTTCATTCTTCATTTTTCACACCCGTGTATGTCCTATCCTTTCTAATTTCTCCAAGTGCTCTCAACTTTTCTAGTTTTATTCTATATCTTTTTCCTTAAAAATCAGCAATTCAAAGTCAAAGGAAGATTGACAGTTATTTGGGTCAAGTTTCTCTAAGCACCAAAGTTGAATCTTGATCTATAATAAGGGCACTTTGGGGGAAAAAAAAAGGAAAGTGGCCTTTTCAGCTAACTTCTTCATTCTCTGCAGGGAATTTCCATTTTCCCGATCCTCTGACCAATCTCTCAAAAATTTACATGCCACTTGGAATTTATCATTTAACCAGTATGTGACAACTATATACGTGAGGCACTATGGGAAGTAGAGAAATGTCTAAGGCATTGTCCTTAATATCCAATAGCTTACAATCTAAGGAGAAAGAAAGAAAGAACAATTTCCAATTGCTAAATTTCAATTAAAAAAAACCTAAACAAATAAATATAAAACAAAATATGATCATTATGATAAACATAGCACAAACTATATGGGAATTCAGCAAATGGAATTAGACCACCTTACAGTTGGAGTAATTTAAGCCAGATGTTTTAAGCTAGATTTGTTAAAAATGATTGGGTTTTAAGTAGTCAGCTACTTATAATGATTTCTTAAAGACTTCTAGAAAAAAAATACTTTTGTTGCCTAGGAAGAGTAAAGGAATTAGAATTGTGCATGATACGTCCTGCTATTAAAAATGTCAGTAAGCTACAGGCTCTGTTTACCCAATTGAAAAATGGCAGTTCAAGGACAAAAGCCATGTCTTTTATTGCCTGTAATTCTGGCAGCTGAATATTGTATAACCAAATGTGCAACCGAATTTCATAAAATATCACTAACCCTAAATTTTCTCCAAATCAGTTGGATGTGCAAGGAAGGCTTTGAACACTCAAAGCCTTTCAGCAACTTAAGGGTTTCTTTTTAGGAGGGAGTGGGCATGGGGGCTGACCTTATATCTCCCCTGAATAAACTACTTATTCACTGAGTCAAACTGGATTTCATTTTCGACACTGTCCCTGGGCAAAGTCAAGAGAGGAAGGAAAATACATACTAGCATATGCAGAGCATGCAGATGCTTCTTGCCCACATATTCCAGGGGTTATATTCACAGCAAACCTCTGAGATACTATTAATGCACCGATTAATAAAACATTGGTGAGCAGGTTGCCTACAGAGAGGGCTATACATGCTTGTTTATAGTTGACACATCACTCATCATCCCTGAACGGAGAACTCTGACTGCAGAGCCACTGTTCTCCAGCTGCATATGAATGTGGCTACAGTAGGGAGCCTGTTTATCTGGGGAATGTGCTGCTGACTGATTTATAATGAAAGGAACCTGAAAAGAAGTGGTTGGTGCCCTTTGCCACAATCCGATAAGCTGTTACTCAGAGATAAACAGTTGCATTAAATTAAGCATTTTGTCTATTTTCCCATGTTAAATTTTAATTTCCTGTTCTTTTAGCTCTTAGGGCTTCATTTTAAATAATGCTAAGTGTTTTTAAATTATTCATGGCCCTACGGTCATAATCATTTTAAATTTTGCTTTAAGGAAAAGGTAAATAAGAAAATATTAAGACCGTGTATTTAAACATTACTCTAATTGATTTTTAATTTGTAATTCTCTAAGACTACATTAAATGTTACTCCAAGATGCCTTGTCAGAGGGCTTAAAGGAAAAATAATTTACATAACATTGTCAGTCAACTTGTTTTTAAGATCTGTATATCTAATTTTTAAACATATATAATATATGTAATATGTAATGGATTGCTTTTTGAGTCAAGCACTTAATAACAATTACCACCTTAAAGGAAACCCATGGGTAAATTTATTTTTAAGATTTTCATGAATAGGGGCTCCTGGGTGGCTCAGTCGGTTAAGTGTCTGCCTTTGGCTCAGGTCATGATCTCCAGGTCCTGGGATCAAACCCCGCATTGGGCTCTCTGCTCAGCTGGGAGTCTGCTTCTCCCTCTCCCTCTGCTTGTGCTCGCTCTGTCTCTCTCTCTCTCAAATGAATAAATAAAATCTTTAAAAAAATAAAAATTATTAAAAAAAGATTTCATCAATGACAGCGATAGTTGGTAGAAACAGAGATGAGTAGTTTTCCATCACTTTCTAAATCAAAATACCTAAGCATTTAGAATGCCATTTGACAGCAGAGATAATGTCCATTTGTTTGCAATTAAAGTTTATATTCTACATAGCCAGCTCAGAGCCTAGCACACACATAGTAGGTGTTCAATAAATATTTGATGAGTGGATGCATCTCTGATGCTTTGAAATAGGATGATACGCATGTTCCCAAGTTAGTATTCTCCTGACTGAAGTTTTCGCTTGAGTAAATGTAGGTCAATCTGAGGCCACGTCCCTCCCAGCTTCATAGGGACCCACCTCAGCAGCAACTGCCAAATACAAAGGCAGCATTACACCCCAGCATCTTTACAGAATAATTCCTCTAGTTCTACCTGTTAGCGGTCCTACCATCAAAGAGTATAATAGGATAAGAGCCCTTGGGTGATGAAATAAAATAACTCCTTTCTCTACTTTAGTTCCCTTTTACTGTGCCACAAGTAAAATAGTAAAGAGTCATCTGCAAGCATAATAGCATGGATGGCCTTCAGGAAGTACTTGTTGAATACCTTCTGGATTGCAGGCAGACACTAAGCCAGGCCCTGGATACACAACGATAAATAAAACACAGCCCCTACCTGTGAAACGGGTACTGATATGTATTAGGACTTTCAGTGGAATGTGATGTTCCCTTTCAAGTCTGCTTTGGCGAAGAGCATTTTCTTAAGAGAAAATTAAGTTTTCCATAAACTTATATAAGGTCATCTTTATTATTTGAGCAGTCAAACTTTCTTCCGATTCAAAATATATCTACACTTTTTTCATAGGTATATGGTAAGATTGTGTTGATGACCTTCTTTTAATTAGCTATTCTCTTTTATTAGGTCCATAAAACAATTATTTTATAGAGCCATTTCTGCTGATCATTAATGATAATGATCGCAGTGAGTTTTGCCTTCTGTGACTGTTTTGCTTCAAAGGGAACTGCACATAAAGATCAAAGAGAGACTAGAAATTGATATGAAACAAACAAACAAAAAAACCTACCACAGTATCAACTTTTTAAAAAATTATTATTATTAGACTTTCTGGTGCCCTGTGGCAGATCTCCCAGAGAGGCTCTAGGCTAACACTGAGCATTCCAATGACTGCAGTTGTCATTGCTGAGGCTCACACCTAAATAAACAAAACAAAACCCAGATGACTCGTGTGTCTCAAGAAAACAACCCATCACTTGCTCCACGCGAAAGGAACAGAGAGCACGTGGAAAGCCAGGCTTTAAAGGGCACTGCTAACGTGAGAAGGGAGAAATGTCAAAAATGTTGAAGCACGTACTGGACTAGTTCCTGTCTCTAGTTTTTTTGTTGTTGTTGAGATTTGATTTTTTTTCTTCATACCTTAAAAATCCTCAATGTTGTGCTATTTTCCTTATTCCCAATGAGCAGACAAGGAAACAAGTAAGAATTATAATAGCAACAGCAAACATTTCTGGAACTAGCTACAGTAGGAATATAAAGCAGGAAGTAAACGATTTGACTGAGCAAGGAAGATAGGAAAAAATTCTTGGCCTTTCCTGGTGGTGACTACTGAGGTTTAAATGATAAGTGGGTGTTTACCAGACAAATGGATATTGAAGGGCATTTGTGGCAAAGGGAAAAACATGAGCAGAACCAAGGGGCCATCAACATTCTAGATGTCCTCTCAGATAAACATGGTTCGGTAACAGCTGGGACATAAGAGGTAGGATGGAACTGACGGGCCTGGTGAGCAGTGAGACTTGACAGCCAGCCAGGGACAAGATCATAGAGCATGACAAAGTCAATTCTTCAACCTAGAGGCAAAAGGAAGTCAGTACAGATTGACAGGAGATGGGCCATTCTGAACAGCAATTAAGATTATGCATTATTCAAGTACCTTCTCTAATGGGACGCCATTCAGATGATTAACATTTGCTAACCTCTCCGACAGCACACAGGTGGTGTGGCTTTCAGACATCCTAAGTTGAGATGCAGCCAGGAGAGCCCCCTCCTTCATAAAACCCCACATAATCATGCACAGAAGCAGGAGAGTGGACAGGCACACCAAACCACACACAGGGACAGGCACCTGTACCTGTCAGGAGAATGCGCCAGGAATCTCTGCTATCGCCTCTCCCACCCAATTCTAAAAATAGTAAGCTTGCATCATCTGGGGAGAAGGGCAGTGAACAGGCAGAGCGAGGGCGTTGGCCAGTGTTTGCTCTAGCGCTCGGGAGCTGAGTGGCAAGGAGTACAACAGTAGGTCCATTGGGTTCGTGTGCATGCAACCGGGCCACTCCACACCAGGATTCTGAAAAGCTCCCTGAGAAGACCCTAACCTATTGTCAAAACATGATCCTCATAGCTAGGCTTTGTCTGATTCCTAGAAGGTGCATATGTTCTCGCCTTTTTGTAAAAAGAAGCTTGATTTATGGAACTGTCCTAAATTACAACTTGTTATGCAAACCCCCATACTAGTAATCACTATATTCCTCTCAATGTGAGGGCCACATCAGGAGTTGCCTGCCACTGGTTGGAGGAGGCAGAGATCAGCAAATGGACTTTACTCAGCATCTGTAGTACAAGTTATACAATAATAAATCTGAAAATTTTGTACTTGAGGAAGGTTATCTTTTCCTAACTCATAAAAACATGCTTTTAGGGCCTGCAGCAGCTCTACAGAAATCTGCTATGGTCCTGTTAGCGATAACAAGAGCCTACCACAGTGGGGTTATAAACAAGGCGGTGGCTTTGAGAGATGTTAAACAGGTAGACTTTACAGGACTTAGTGGCTAATTAAGTGTGGGAAGGAGTTAAATGGGAAGGGCTCCAGTTTGCAGGTTTCTGGCTTGAAAACCTGGGTACAGAGAAGATCCATTCAGGGATAAGGGAGAAGTTATAACCCAGAGGCCTTGAGATGTCAGAGGAATGTGTAGGCAGAGCTGTTTAGGAGGCAGCTAACCTAGGAGTCATTTCAGTGATAGTGAAACCGTGAAACTGGATGACCTACAGAAGTGGGGGTGGGGAGGAGGGCTTCAACAATGGAATCTGAGATGTAGAAGCAAGAGAACAGAAACCTAGGAAGTTAGAACAGATAGAAAGGAGTCAGAATTTCAATTAAGGTCAAGTAAAATGAGGACTACAATGGGGTCAGTGGATTTGGAAGCTAGTAGATCAGTAGTAGCTTTTTCCAGAGCTCTTTTTTTTTTTTTTTTAAATCAGTGAAGGCAGAATCTTGATCGCAGTGGGCTGAGAGTATCTGAAATGAAGGGAGGGCAGGAATGTGGTTGTAGAAATGCAGAAACACTGAGAGAGTTCTCGTTGTGCTTTGTTTTGTCCCCAAATGGAAAGAAAAGAGTGAATAAAAAGTGGTCATCTATAAATGGAGCTGAAAGAGAAGGGATCAAGACTCATATCCAAGTTACTGCCCTACCAATAGCAAAGTCAATGACTGAGTAGATGGAGTACTGAACTTGGCATTAGGAAAACCAGAGTCTAAACACCACCTCCATTCTAGGTACACTTTTTCAAGTCACTTTACCTCTTTAGTCCTCAGGATCCCTTTCTGGGAGATGGAACGATTGAGCTCTATGTCACCACGTGTTGTAAGGACTGGGTGAGGGTGTCTGTGGGAGAGTGTCTGGTGCAGTGATGCAGTATGTGTTTGCTAAATGCTAACTTGAGTCATGATCCCTTCAAAGATCTGATTGGGGGCCATCCATGCAATCACTGTTGTTTTCTTTACCATTTTTGTACATATATTTTTTATCTCTTTAGGAATTTGGTGACAGGCTCTGTTAGTCTGTTCCTCCCTTATCTGAAGGACAGGCCAAAGACCCAGTTTGGAAATGAGAGAGGAAGACTAGCGGGCAACATTGGCTTCATCCATTGATATCTCCCAAGAGGTACAGAAACAGGATTCATGAAGATGTTGACAAGACTACAAGTTCTCACGTTAGCTTTGTTTTCAAAGGGATTTTTACTCTCTTTAGGAGACCATAACTTTCTGAGGAGGGAGATTAAAATAGAAGGTGACCTTGTTTTAGGGGGTCTGTTTCCTATTAATGAAAAAGGCACTGGAACTGAAGAATGTGGGCGAATCAATGAAGACCGAGGGATCCAACGCCTGGAAGCCATGTTGTTTGCTATTGATGAAATCAACAAAGACAATTACTTGCTGCCAGGAGTGAAGTTGGGTGTACACATTTTGGATACATGTTCAAGGGATACCTATGCATTAGAGCAATCACTGGAATTTGTCAGGGCATCTTTGACTAAAGTGGATGAAGCTGAGTATATGTGTCCTGATGGATCCTATGCCATTCAAGAAAATATCCCACTGCTCATTGCAGGGGTCATTGGCGGCTCATACAGCAGTGTTTCCATACAGGTAAGATTGGCCAGTGCCATTGCTAAAATGTCATGTCTCTTTGGTTTTATGTCCCGGGGAAACAAAAAGAAAATATTCTAATGATTTCATTAATGGATGATATTAACAATATAATTGATGACTTCTATAGGTATTTGATAAGACAGGTTTGCAGAAGGAACATTTCTCTAGCAATGAAAATTGTTTAGAAGTGTATCGGGTAGCTACTGTAGCATAGCAAACTACCCCAAAATTTAATGACTTAAAACAACAATTATTTGGGGGAAATCAGAGGGGGAGACGAACCATGAGAGATGATGGACTCTGAAAAACAAACTGAGAGTTCTAGAGGGGAGGGGGGTGGGACGATGGGTTAGCCTGGTGATGGGTATTAAAGAGGGCACATTCTGCATGGAGCACTGGGTGTTGTGCACAAACAATGAATCATGGAACACTACATCAAAAACTAATGATGTAATGTATGGTGATTAACATAACAATAAAAAAATTTTTAAAAACAATTATTTATTATTATAGTTTTTAATTCTGAAGATCAGCTGGAGTGAGCTGATCGAGGCTGGGTTCAGCTGTGGGTGGCTCTACTCTAGGTTGTCCCTTATTCTCCACCTGGAATCAGTGGGCTAGCCCAAACAAGTTCTTCTCGGAGACATGGTAGATGTGCAAGGGCATGCAAACTTCACTGCACATGCCCCTTCCAGGCTTCTGCTTGTGTCGCATCTGCTAGCAGCCCATTAGCCAAAGCAACAGACAGGACTCAGCCCAGAGTCAAGGAGCAGAGAAATGTGTCCTACCCACAGGACAAGTGCTGCAAAGTTATGTCACCAAGGGGGTGGGGATAAGGTGGCATGATGATTTGAAGCCATCGATGCATCAGCCACAAGAAGAAATAACATCTAAACTCTATTTTTTTACACTAATTTTTACTAAGGCATCATTTTGTTCAGAGATTAATCGTCAACAATTTCTCATGGTGTAAATCTGAAAAATGCACACAGAAAAACCACTGAATTACTACCATAAAGAAAAAAAGGGAACAATTAAGCATGCAACTTAAATTAGAAAGAAAGCTGATAATTGGCTCTCATAATTTTGTTGGGAAAAGAAGGAACATATTATTCAAACTCTAGCAATGCTCACTTACAGGGTCACGGAATTTTAGAGACAGAAAAGAGCTGAGAAATTGTCTAACTCAATCTTGTCACTTTCCCAAGCCCCAGAAAGACTGGTTTCATGAAAACACCCATTGGTAGGTAGCTCAAGAACTAGAACTCAGATCTTGCATACTTTTGTGCTCTTTCAACCATCCCATATGATTTCTATATGTTAGCTGTAGTTCAATATTTTTTGTCACAGTAATAAAAGTCCATGATTCTAAGTCATGTACTTTGCCTCCTACTAAATAACTACAGTCAAAGCCACAAGCACTAAAGGAAGTCAGATTACATTCATGTTGTCTTTATATGTCACAAACCACTGAAATTGGCTCTATCTGCATTGGAATAACCTTATTTCTATCTCCCAGATTCCTTGCATTTAAAATTCTGTGCTGTTCCAAATGAGGTACTTCAAATTTCTTTCCTTCTTCAGAACACACCCTCATATTATGAGTAATTAGGATAATTTGTTTTTCATAAACACCCTTTGACTTCATTAGGTGGATAGAAAATATTACACATCTCAAAGCATGTTATCTTAATTTTGCCACTATTTCTATATTTGGATCAGGAGAGATGGGATTTGCTATTTGAGCAGAGAGAATTAAAAATATGTATCTGTTATCTTTCAATAATAATTTCACCAGATGAGTGTCAATCATTTTATAAATATTTATGTTATACCTGATATTACCACTCGTAAGGGATTACATATATGCTTTTCTGACCTTAGTTTCTCCCAGTGCAGTAAATAACAGTCTGCAACAGATGTGTAAATAACTATTTATCCAAAGTAATTAACAAACTGTGCCAGGCACACAGATTTTTTTTAAATCTAATTTTACTCATTCACTACCTATGTACTCCTCAAAAAAGGGCAAATTGTTTTAGAAAAAAAAAGTCTGGGCTATTAAAATCCTGTACAAGTTCACAAGGGAAGAAGCCACTTCTTAATCATCAAAGGACCTGGCTTATTATTTCATTCCTCTGGCCAATATCACCATAAAGTCACAAATGCTGGTACGGTTTCTGTCTCCATAGTATAACTAAGGAAACCAAAAGGATCATGCTATAATGAAAAGGATATCAATTTTGGCACCGGAAAGACTTGGGTCTTAATTTCAACTCCATCATTTACTGGCCTACCTGTAAAATAAGCAAAATAACATCTATCTTGACAAGTTGTTGAGAGGATAAATTAAGAGTATCTGTGGGAAATGCCTCACCAAAACACTAACAGACTCAATAAACGGTAACTATTTTGTCCCCCACAATGATAGGAAAAGTCAGTGGAAGAGTCATACCTCAAACCAACTCCACGGCCCTCCCAGTGGCCAAACCACTGTTGGAGCCCCATGTACTTCAACAGCAAGTCAATCTGTATATATTCCCTTCTTTGTGTCCTGCACTGTCACAAGGGTAGAAAGACCACTAAAGTAAGAGAGAACACAGGCGTGGCCTCAAGGAACTTAAAATCTGGCTCCAGGTACAGTACTCTTATGAAATAACAGTAGCTACAATTCAGAATATGTTTATGTGGCTCGCAAGGTCAGAAACGACTTTTTGAAAGGTTTTGAGGAAGACTGATAGAATGACAGTTGCACTGGAGAAAGGCTAGGTGGGCCACGGTATGAATGAGATGCTGGAGGCCAATTAGAATATGGTGGTAAATGTCCGGGTGCCAGAGGAAAAGGCCTTGACACAAGTAACAGGGTGAGCTGGAGAGGAAGTACAAAGAGGACTTCACTCCCTCCTAAAAGGACACCTCCTGGTGTCCTGAGTGCTCAGGCTCTGACTAGACCCCACACTGGTCCCGTCCCAGGTAAGCTAGGAGGTGGAGTGATGTGTCTACACACTGGACTCCAGACAGCTTTCCAAGGGACCCTTCCCCACAGGGCCTTGCTTTCAGCTAGGCATCAAGAATGAAGAGAGGTCCTAGGGGGCTCTTAGAGACAGAGCTAGGAATTAAAGTGTGTTATATATTTGAAACAAACCTTTTAATAAGAATTTTAAAACCAATAGTCAAAGGCAATCCAAAGCGATACATTTCTAACGGTGAACTGAAAGCACTCTTGTACACTAAGGAAGAATACATTTTAGGAGAGTGGCTTTTTCAGGGTATCCCTTGCACTCACCTACTGCTCCTGGACTGAATCTCATCATAGACTCCGGTCTCTGGTAACTGTGGTGACAGCGTGTAGCTGGTGGCCACAAAGATTCATTCATGTCAGTCAACACTGCAATCCATTTTTAACTACTTCAGACTCCCTGAATATTTATTGGAAAGTATCTTTGCTTGAACTGAGCAGAGGGAAAAAAGAGGGTGAAGCTGTAGAAGAAATGTACTATCATGAATCCACCACTGTTAAAAACTCCTATCATCTAATTGTAGTGCCCAGTCCCAAACCAGAGCACAGAGTTTTCTGTCACAAAATTGCCTGGTGAGAGAATTTTAGAGAATGAAAATAATCTCGGGGCGCCTGGGTGGCTCAGTTGGTTAAGCGACTGCCTTCGGCTCAGGTCATGATCCTGGAGTCCCGGGATCGAGTCCCGCATCAGGCTCCCTGCTCGGCAGGGAGTCTGCTTCTCCCTCTGACCCTCCTCCCTCTCATGCTCTCTGTCTCTCATTCTCTCTGTCTCAAATAAATAAATAAAATCTTTAAAAAAAAAAA
>NC_138380.1:69201749-69214332 GCF_054177405.1 Leptonychotes weddellii | reverse complement strand
AAAGGAAATAATCTCCCCGTGTGAGCCTAGATTGCTTTATTGGTGGGATTGCTCCAGGAGATGTTTTCTCTCCAGCTTCCTCTTCTTTCATTATCTCCTCACTAACAGAAAAGAACTCTCCGGAAGTCAGCAGAGATGCCCCCTGCTGGGCTAGCTCATACAATAGCTCTTGTTTGCAGAGAGTGAAAACTGCCTGAAAGGGGAAATTCTTAATGATTTGCTGAGTTAAGCTGTATCACCATGGATGAAGACCTTAATAATTATTTTCCCAACGTTCTTATTAAGCAGTGCAAACTAGTCTGTGGTTGTCCTTTTTATAAAACAACAGTATTGATTTCTTAACTGGATAACCAATGAAAGCTAGCATCAAAAATCCTTCTTTATTAGCAAACATACACAGGGTCTATTCGCCCCCTCTGGTGAATCAGTTTCTTTTCAAAGCACTTTTAAGATGACTCTGCTCTTCTCTATAAGCCTGCAATCCACCCACTTTGAGGGAAAACAGTATTTATTCAAGAAGAGGATCAGGTTGGTTGCCTTTAGCTGGGCGATTGTCTACATGGTACTTATTTTGAAGCATTGTTTATGCTTGCACCTTTTTAAACAAACTGTAGTTAGAGCTCAATTGTCCACTCAAAAATGTCCATTGAATCCTTCCAAAAAAATGTTCCTCACTCCTTTTCAGAGGCTGTATCATTTTTCCAGTCTTTCTTGCCAACCTGGAGCACATTTTAACTGAAATGACAGGTATAAGTTGACCCAGTTGTGTCCCTGAGTGTTAAAGTGACCTCACAACAAATGAGGACACGGGTTAGATGGCGTCTACAAGGTGAACTCATAGAAAGGGCAGAAGAGACCCTTGAGCCTTGAGAGGATCTCACTACCTCTTTCTCATGCCTGGGACAGTCAGATGCTTTAACAGAATTTTCAGCAATATCCACATCCTGGGACCTCTCTTACCCTGGGAGAGGGTCATTATAACATTCTTGTTTATCATGACATGGATTTGGACATGCCACGCATTACTCACATCATCTCCCTGACGAGAATAACTCCCTTGACTAAATCCCTTGCAGTGAGTTTCACAGATTTTATCTAAACAGGGCAAGGGGAACAAACAGCACATCAAGACACCATTCTATGATTCCTCCACCCAAGTGCACAGTGCAAACGTGGTCCACCTCGGGTCAATCTGTATGAAGCATTGCCCTCCTCAATGCTTCCCTCCTTTTCTTTTAAATGCTTTGGGAAGTGTCACACATGAATTGCTGGTCTCATTGTAACAGCATTAGAAAAGTAGTCAAAGGACTTGGAGGGACAAGAGCCTTCGTGCAGTTAGCTGTGTCCAAGTATCAGACAGACTGCTGGATGGAAAAATTTATAATTTTTCTGTGGATAAATAAGGTGCATCTAGAGCAGCGTTTCTCGGCGTTAGCACTATTGGGCGGGGGCTGCCCCTGTGCTTTGTAGGAGGATTAGCAGCATCACTGGCCCCCACCCACTGGACTGGATGCCAGCAACACGTCAAGTTGTAAAGTTGTGACATCCAAAAATGTGTCCATGCCTTGCCAAATCACAGAATTATGGCCCTTCCCCACTGGCAGTCACTGACCTAGAACAAGGCACACTTAGGGCCAACGTAAGGGACATGTCCTAGAAATGAAAGAGCAGGGGGTATGAGGAAGTCAGTCCTCTGTCACTGGAGTTATTCAAGCAAAACTGGCCCAGTTTTGAGGAGAATGAAGCAACATATGGCATTTAAGGACATTTCTTAATTTTATAATTATATGTTGCACAAGCAAAATACTCTACTATTGGGATATAAAGGATTACAAAGGAAGTAGTATCTAAAACATGAAGCAAAATAAATAACATCTCTTTTCTGTCAGGCTCACTTTGAAGAAGCCCAGCCAGTTGTTATTTCACTTGATTATGGTAGTATTTTTAGGAATTTGGTGAATCGAGCATCTCAATTACCTACATATTACAACTAGGACTCTCATAAAATCATTTTTCAACAGAAAATAAGCATCTATTAAGCATTTATATTTCAGGAACATCAAGAACACAGTTGTGTAGAGTCTGGGTAATGTGGAGCAGAGAGAATATAAAATAAAATTTAAAAATAGACACTCATGAGCCCCTGAGGCTTGGATGAGCAAATTAGGAAATATCAAATCCATACATAAAACAGAGACAAGAAAAGAACCAGAGTATCACTTGACATCATAAGCCCTAGGAGACTAGAGAGAATAACAGAATGAGCAGGAAGGAATGGACGTGAACAGGAAAAAGACATTCACATCAGTGTAAACAGAAAGCCTGCCTCTGAAGTCTCCCTGGAAAGTCACTTTCTCATAGTCTCCCAGTTACCATCTGCACATTCTTTCATGAAAGAGAGAGCACAGTGTTTCTTCCACCTGGAATGTAATGTTCTTTAGCTGTCTGCAGACCTTGCCAAACCCTACCTACCTTCAGTTCCCAGTTCCAACCCTACCCTCCTTGAGTAACCTTTCCCAAGTTCCCACTACATAAACACATACCCCTGCTACTATCTTATTAAGTATAATTATTTATTTGCATATCTTTTCTTCCACCAAACTATAAGCCACCTGAGTTTAGGAAACATATCCTTTTGCCTTTGTACCAAGGGCACTTAATATAATGCCTCTACCAGGCTAAGAATAAACTTTTTTTTTTTAATGAATTGAAAGAATTAATAGGATGATAACCTACTACATATCCAGAAGATTAAAAATCCCTAAACAAATCTTGGATTGGGTCACAGCTATGACCCACCTATTCTAGATCAGTCTAGATGTTTGTAAGTTCAAAATAAGTATTTTCCAGTAGTGGAAAACCTGGGTTTGATGCAAAAGAAAGATGAAGCAGCGAAGTGAGCATGTGGGACAAAGGTCTCCCCCCACTCTCCCCTCCTCCACTGCCCATACCTGTGCCACGAAGGATGCCTTGATTTGAGAGCAGCTCTGGGGGTTCTACTTCATTTGCCTTTAGAAGCTGGGCACTCAGGGCCATTCCAGATACGGTCAGGACCACGTCCCTAGTCCAATCTAGCTCTACACAGTCTCTCCACACAGAGTCATCAGAGTACGAAGCATGTCACATACTGTGTGCATAGCTTATGCAAAAGAGAAGGAAATATCATCCTGTCCTCAAAAAAAAGCAGAGTGACAGCTTTAGAGATCCATTTGTGAATCCATTTTTAGTGTGTCTTTCATCACAAAAGTAAAGATGAGAGTTGCATGTAGTAAGCTTAATATTGCAGCTACAGTGATCATAGCACAGATAGGCTACAACTATACATTTTTAGCATGCCTTTCTTGAAAAATTTCAGCTCACTGATTTAAAACGCTGCACGTGGGGTGCCTAGGTGGCTCAGCTGGTTAAGCGACTGCCTTCGGCTCAGGTCATGATCCTGGAGTCCCGGGATTGAGTCCCACATCGGGCTCCCTGCTTGGCGAGGAGCCTGCTTCTCCCTCTGACCGTCCCCCCTCTCATGCTCTCTCTCTCTAATAAATACATTTTAAAAATCTTTAAAAACAAAAACAAAACAAAACAAAAAAAACTCTGCACGTGGACTGATGAGGATTTATTTAAGCCTTCATTGCCTCTTTCCTCATGTCTAAGATGGAGATACTAGTAATACTCTCTTACCGGCTTAGTATAGGAATTAAATGAATGAGAAAATACATAAAACCCACAAAAAATAGTGTTTCACACATAATGAGCATTTAAAATTTTAGATTTTAGTACATATTATTGTTGATATTATAATTATGTTAGCTTTTTTTTTTTTTAACTTATAATATCTCCAGTCCAAGAGAAACAATTCTTGGGGGGGGAACCGAGGGTCATAAAGGTCTGGTACCAAGTTTAAGTCTCTACCACTTTGCAAGTAGCAGAATCAACATTAGGATCACCACAGCCTGCCTCCCACACTGCTATCCTGATCATCCTCACACATAGCCTAAGTTTCAGAAAACTCCAACTCAAATGTCATCTCAGATAGAATCTTTTTACTTATTTCCTTTCCAGACCTTTTATTCTAAAGCAATCTCACAGAGCTGATTGTTTTGAAACTTCCCTCATTGCTCCTGCTTCCCCTCCTCCAAGAAAAGGACAATGCTGTTCAAGGACTTTATCATAGGGAAGGAGGCAACAGCAGTTTTAAAATGCTTTTGTTAACATTGTGACATCATAGAAATTTCTCACCAGAGGTAATTATCTAAGATGCACTGGTTTGTTTTTCTGTTTGCTTTAGGGTTAATTTACTCACTAATTAATTCCCCTTCTGTCATGTGTTTATTTGGAAACTACTCTTGTGAGAAACAAGCCCCATCAGGACCACCGTCCACTGGGCAATAGAATGGCCCATGGCTGAGAACCAGCTTCTATTGCGGCCACGTGTCTATGATGGAGGTCATAGGATGACAAGCAAGGAATGCAGACATTCCTGACGTATCAGCAAGTGTTTTATACTATGAGATAGATGAGTAGCTAAGCTAATTGAAATAGGACTCCTTTAGCTAAGCCCGAGATATGATTTTGCTTTAACAACACAAAGTTCTCTTTTCAAATACCATTAAACATGTACCTTTTAAATGGGTCAATATATACATAAGGCTCAGTATTTCGATATGGAAGGAGCCAACACTTAGCAGTTTATAATAATGAAATTTCATTGATTTAATGTAGTAGAAGTGCTTTTACTGGTCTATGAAAAATGCAGCTGAAAACTTACGGAGCATGTTTCTAATCAATGGACGGTGGCAATCTAAGAACAGTGTTCCAGAAACACTTGCAGCTAAACTCTAAGCAAACACTGATACTCCAGGCAGTGTATCAGTGGGGCTTGGGACACTAAAACTGTGGTGTTGCTATTTTTGTCATCACCACCTGGTACATTATGGAAATCCCTCTGTTACTAGTGACAAAGTCTTGATTCTTGCCAGCTCTGATTTTACCTTCCAACAGAGGGAACTGGCAACACAGGGGAGAATACAATAGAAGCCACACTTTCAAAAATTATATTCCAAATATAGACCAGATTTCCTTGCCAAGTGGTCAGAATGGCAAAGCGTCTTGAAACATTTGCCATCACTTAATAGGGTTGAATGTGCAGGGCATGCATCCCAGGGACGAGTTGCTTTCTCCTAGGCATCGTGCCTCCAGCTTGGGTAGTTGCCATCAGGTTCACAGTGAGGCCTCACAGAACACAAACCAAGCAATTAAGCTTTCCCAGTGTGGAAGGCAGATGTGATTGAACACATCATCTACAGTGTGTTCCGAATTTTTCTACAGCAAAGTAACTTTCCACAGAAGTGAAAACTGTATGTTTGTATTAAGCACAGATTACCTATGCTTACACAGTAGTTGTGAGGAATATCACTGAGAACCAGATTTAAAGAAATGCAACAATAAACACAGGTTGATGCCAACCAGCAAATGCCAACTGCTACTGATGGCTGTTTAACTGACTCTCGGTTTTTATTTCCACATTCAAGAAAGTCTTTATGTTCACTTTTCTGAGATGCTTCTAGGGATTTAAATGTTCTTCGGCCTTTCTATACTGTCCAACAACCAATATTATTTATGACCTGCTTCCTTCCAGGAAGGATTCAAGTGACCCGTAACAACATGAACAGGATAACAAAGGGGACATAAGTATTTGAGTAATTACTACCAACCAAATAAAACAGTTTTAAGTGAACTCAAACATTTCTTTACACCTCCACTCTTGATATTTCTAGTACGAATTTGTTCATCATTACTGGGATTACATGAACTCACAGCCAAGGTTGGAATGAGTGTTTTGTCCATTTTATCTTCCTTCCCTGCTTCTTTCTTTTCAAGTTGGATATCATCCACTATGGCCTTTTTAAAACACAACTTTGATCATGCCATTCCCTTAATTAAAAATTGTAATAGCTTTTTCTCTTTTAAAGAATAAAGTCCAAAATCATTAGCAAGGCATATAAAACATTTAGCAGTCTAGCCACAGTCCCTCTATTCTTCTTTACCTTCTACTAAATCTTGCAAAGCACTGGTTGCCCCAACAATTCTAAACTGTATTATTACACTATTAAAACAAATACCCTTCTCTGTCTTCATATTCTTCCATCTGCCTCAAAACTTTCTTTTCTCTTTCTCTGCCTGGCGAAGTTGCACTGATCCTTCAAGATCAAGACTAAACGTTTTCTCTCCATGGGAGCCCGCCATGACTCACCTGAGTGTCATGAATTGCTCTTTCACCTGTGTTTTGTATAAGTTTGTATACATGTACCTCAAAACTTTAATCCTTGGTTATGTTTCTTTGTCTTATACCAGACTATAATTTCGTGGAAGATAGTAGGATACATTACTCATCACAGAAAGACCTAAATTTTAGAATACTGCCTGGTACCATTGGCATTGATCAAAGTTTGCTGGATGAATGACTGTGGGGTGAGACATTATCAGCATCTCTATCACCTTTCCTAAGTGCCAGCCAGTGAGTTAAGTACTTCACAGGTGTTATCACTACATCCTCACATAACTTTTCAAGTGAGGGACTACTATTATTTCCTTTCTACAGATGAGGAAACTGAGGCTCAATAGTTAAAATAACTTGCCTAAGGTCATGCAACTAGTGAGGGAAGGAGCTGGGTTCCAAATATTGGCCTGTTTGATTCCAACCCTGTGCACTATTTGCTTTCATCCCTGACAGCTCTGTTGAAGGAATGAACAGTTAATAGGGGAACCATGGATAACACAGTCCTATTTGCTACACATAACATGGTATAGAACCTTCTGCCCTAAATTTTTGCCCCAGGACCTCAGAACTAAATATTAACCTATAAGCTATAGCCCTCAGCTCCCCCCAAGCATACCAACAACTTTTGGCCTTTGGTTAACAGCCAACAAGGGTAGAAATGCCTTTCTTGTTGGTAAGGCTATATTTGTCATATCATTGTTATACAAGTGACTTCAGGGTCACAGAAAATACGCTTTAGTACAACTTGTGGCTCTGTTAGATCCTCAACAGACATTGTCAAAAATCAATACCCAAGGTACTAAAGGACATGCTTCTAGCAGGTCTGTTGGTGTCAGGTCTTGCTGGGAACCATGCCTTTGCAGGTGTGGCTGGCCAACATTAATATACCCTGGGCCAGATCTGACATAGACCTTTTGATCCCACTGTCAATGACTGGAACCCAAATGAATTTGGTTCCATGATTTCTCTTGAACATAAACTCATGGAGGAAAAAGGGAGCAAAAATCAGATGCAGACTGATTCCATGGGCAAATACCTTCTGGTTCTTCTCCTAAGTACTTGCCAAGTCAGAGTGGAAACAAAGTTATTCCCGAGATAGTGCCTTGTTAGTAAGGGAGCAAGACAGACACTTGCCCAATGCAGAGTGGCACTGTCATGATGAGAAACCTGACATGTCTTATAATGCTGGTCTCCTGAAGCAAATGTGATTCAAGGGATCCTATGAGGTCTGCATATCATTTCAGCTATGAGAATGCCAAAATGGATAACTTTTCTATTCATAAATCCCTTTGTCACAAATGAAGAACAGGAAAGTGTATTACCGTCTGGGTTGCAAACCACAGGTGTTGAGTGCAACGATTTCCGGAGAGGTTGGGATAGAAATCAGGTTAACTTCAAGCCATTTTTGTAAGTTTTCGCCATGAATAAGGAATCCTTTGTCTGGACTGTCTATACAGAATCATGGGGACTGAGTCATGCTGTTGAATGGGAAAGGCAATATGAATCTTTGACTAGTGTGTTTTGGGGCCACAGCATGTAAGAGTTAGTGACTTTTACAGATTATACTGAGTAAACTGGCTTTTGGTACACTCTATTATGTGATTTCCTAAATCCAGATTAATCTCTGGCCTTCATACATGGGCTGCAGTCAACTGTTTTCACGCAAAATATTCCCAGATGTGCTGCAGGTAGTGTGGTCCAAAAAAAAAAAAAATGACTAATCCTTTCCACAATAACAATATGATTGGCATCCTTTATGGGCAGATAACTCGTGTGATGTGAACAGCTTGAATTCCTCAGGCAGTTTCTCAGCTCTATACCACCTCCAGTTGCAGTTTAAAATACAAGCCAATCCGGGATTTTGTACAGCTAACTGTGCAACTTTATCATTTGGAATAGAAGGGTCACTGAGGTCTCTTACCATCACAACTTTTAGAACCTGCTTTATGTAATAACATGTGTTATGAGGCAGCAGATGGTTCAAAGTGCAGCACTCACTGTTTCTCTTCCAGGCTTATATATAATCATGTAATTAAAAGAATGAAACAAAGCTTTTGGCCATTGCATGTGTGATAAAACAATTAAAGTTATAGACTTATTCTTAGAAAACAACCCCAAAGGGGCGCCTGGGTGGCTCAGTTGGTTAAGCGACTGCCTTCGTTCGGCTCAGGTCATGATCCTGGAGTCCCTGGATCGAGTCCCGCATCGGGCTCCCTGCTCGGCAGGGAGTCTGCTTCTCCCTCTGACCCTCCCCCCTCTCATGCTCTCTCTATCTCATTCTCTCTCAAATGAATAAATAAAATCTTTAAAAAAATAATAATAAATAAATAAAGTTTCATTGGGCGCCTGGGTGGCTCAGTCGGTTGGGCGACTGCCTTCGGCTCAGGTCATGATCCTGGAGTCCCGGGATCGAGTCCCGCATCGGGCTCCCTGCTCGGCGGGGAGCCTGCTTCTCCCTCTGACCCTCCCCCCTCTCATGTGCTCTCTCTCTCGTTCTCTCTGTCTCAAATAAATAAATGAATAAAATCTTTAAAAAAAGAAAGAAAGAAAACAACCCCAAAGAGATAGGTGAACAGCAAAGAAGGCAAAGGCAAACCCATGGAGTCTATTATCAAGTCTCCTAACTCCCAGGACAGCCACAGGAGTTATTTTTCAAATGTATATATTTCAGTGCTGTAGATAGTACTTCTCTGGGAAAGTAAGCATTTGATGCCTCTTACCATCTGGAACTCTTGTAGGTAAATACAAGTCCACATAAAAATCAGTCATTGTCGTTCCCTTTAACTTATTAGCACAGCCTCAGAAGCTGATGACAATGAAAGTGCTGAAAAGCATCCTTGTGAATGGACAATCACTTGAGTGGGGAATCTATTTCTACTAGACTCTAAATTTGTACACCCCTTTTTGTCTTCTGTTGAAAAAAAGTATTTGGCATTGTGCCACCACAGAAGGCGCAAAGCTTGTGTTTGGAATGGGTACATCGTGGATATCCTGGGAAGGGTGACCACAGGACGGATGTGCAGGCTCACGGGGGCCTGAAATTTCCAATTCATATTCCCTTTTCACAACAGCAAAGAACAAACTACCTGAGCTCTTTCCCATAGTTCATACTCTTCCACTCTCATGATCAGAACATCATTGAAATGAAGCATGACACCTGGAATCCTACAAAGAAGAGTCCCCCTGACTTGCTAAAAAGAAAAAAAGAAAGAAGAAATGCCGGGAGAAGTAAAACTTCCAAATAAATTGGTCTTTACCTCAAAATTCCCAGCAGTGCATAAGGATGGTTTTGATGCCTACAGTAACATCCATCTACAATCAGCTACTGTCTATTGGAAAGGTAAAGTTGTAGACATTCCCAAGAAAGGGTAAGTGAGCCAATAATGGCTGCTTATGTATCTTGCACAGGATGCATTTGTCTCCAGAAAAACCTTACCTTACCATCAGACCTTACTACTTTTATGACTCCTACTTTAGGCGTATGTTGTGCGAGAACTAAGGTTTCATGGATAAGGCCCTTAGTTTGTTTTCCTTAGAATGAAAAGATAGTTTTCTAGCCCAAAAGGAATTGGTTCAGTGGCCAGATCCAGCTGATATCATATCGACTTCCTTTTGTATACTCCTAGTTAGTGACACAGATAATTTGAAGAAATCAGTTTTAACAATTCAAAATCCTTTGCTTCAGATTCTTAAATGTCTAAGCCAATTCCATGTCTTATGGTGTCATCTCATTTTAGTGGAAAATTGAATATAATTAATGAAAGATCCACATTGCACAGCAAATTGTTTATCAATAGTGTTTGAGAGTATCTTTACATTGTCTGCTGGTGGCCATTTTTTTCCCCATAGAAATCTATCCTTGTAATAGAAAAGATTACATGGGAGAACAGCAAACTACCCACTCATTCATCAATTCATTCATTTAACAAACATTATGGGGCATCTCTATCCTCTGCAAGGCACTGAGGAATCAGAAATTAACAACACACATCCCCTGTCCTTAAGAGTTCTCATTCCAGTAGAGGAATTAGTGAATAAAAATCGCTACTATACTTTGATTAGTACCATGAGGAAAATACATAAAGGAGCACAGATAATGGGCACAACTCAGCTTGATGCAAGGCATCAAGAAAGGTTTCCCAGAGAAGGGGCCCTTGAGTGGATTCGCTGAGCAGACAAGTGGTAATGGTCATTTTAAGCAGAAGGAACAATGTGTGCAAAGGCATGTAGATTTGAGAACATCGTATGCAGTAAACTTTATGCATACACCCAGAACATAACGCACTGGGGAAACTACATGGAACTGAGCTCCTCTGGAGGGGACAAGAACCAGAAAATGGTGGCAGATGTTCAACAACATGTAACATTGGTTTGTTGGACAACTATTGCAGATAATGCCCATCCTAAATAACTCCAGCTTGCAACTACGAAAATGAGAATAATACAAGAAATCTTAATTTTAGACCATGTCATCTGCTAAAGTGCATAATAGTACCTGGCCAAGCCCAGCATCCTAAATGTTTCTCCTCAAGCCAACAGGGTCAATAATATATTTATGACTTGACAGGTTACAATGAAAACCTGGTAATGGCTAGTCCTGCATAAACTCAAACCACCCAGAAAATGGTGTGTGAACACTGAATATCAAACTATAATACATACTACATGGGGGAAAGGGTTCCGTTAAATCTGTGTGCAGCCTCCCCAGCCCTAGGAAATAACAGGCTCTGCCATAAGGTCATTATGTTTCTCACATAAATCATGAGGCTGAACATGATCATGATATTTATAGCTTGAAGCTTTCAACTCACAGTTCAAATTTCCCAGTGGATTCTCAGACAACTGCTGTTATCTCTGAAGATGGTCAATCAGAAAACAAATGCTCATGGAGCCACTGCAAAATACAGACTAAAAAATGAAAAAAAAAAATATATATATATACTTTTGATAACAAGGAGTGATTGCTCATGGCCCTCAAACCAAGGAGTTTATGCTGTCAGAAATTTAAAAAAAGACAAACATGTTATAACTTGAAATATATCATTGCCATAGTGTAGTGAGAAGAATCACATATGGCAGAGGTTCAGAGCTTGGATTGCAGAATGGATTGAGTCTGGGAAGGTGAGCACAGTGCCAAATCCTATCACTTTTGGGCTCTTTAGCAAGATCTGGAGGCACTCTGTGCCTCAGTTTCTCAATCTATACAACAGGCTAAAGGTAATGTCTACTGCATAGATTGTTACGAGAATTAAGGCAGATAATACATCTACAACAGCTAGAACCCTAGCTGGCACAAAAATATTAGGACTATTAAAAATACGAGGGATCTTTAAAAGGCTTCCCAAAGAGGGTAGTCTGCAAACAGTAACTCAGAGAATAGGGACTGTGGGATAATTCATCCCTGTTCACTCTTGAGGAATTGTGGGCTGGTCTCTAAAGGGAGTAAACCCCTCAATAATCCATCTTTGATTTTAGCTCCCCTTGGATTTCTGGCGCTGAATTGCAACACTCAATTTTGCATTTGTAACGTCATTTTCCCCCTAGTTTTCTTCTTCTTTGTTCACTTTTGTCATTTTAACTTGAATCCAGAAATTTACATCTCTCCCTATGTTCCTATCACCTTATTGCCAGAGAGAAAGTCTAGTCCTTTGGGGGAAATCAAGAAATTGGGCTCTCATCTTAGCTTTTTCTGTTTATCGGTTGTATAAATTCTGGAAAGACACTTCACCCTTTGAGCTTCAGCTTCCTCACCTATAAAACAAAACGCTTAGATCATCTTCATGGTTCCTTCCAGTTCTAAAATGTAAAGATCTTATAGCTCATTTACATTTTTTTTCCAAAGTCACTGATAAAAATTTAACCTTACTTGACCACCTCATACAGACTTTGTTTCAAACTGTTCTCTTAGAATATATTCAACTTTCTCATCCAATTCCTACCACTTCCCTTTTCCACAAGAGTCCAAGTAATGTCACTGATGCCTTGTGGAAGTCATGGTCCTCCAGGGCTACAATTCTTCCCTAAATTGTTCAACTAATGCTGACATGTTCTCTAGTGAAATTCATTGTTAGTGAATCGGCACTGTGACTTTCTAAGCACTTGCATGCTCTCTAATAAAAAACTCTATTCTAGAAGAGTTACCGAAATACATCCTTCTTACTGATTTATTCACTCTTAATTTATATTTCCTGAATTTGCCCTTCTTCCTTCCTTTTCAACCCTCTGACAGTCCTCCCATTATTGATTTCTCAAAGATTACTGATGGTGATTCCATAGATTCATCTGCTATTTCCTCCAGAATTCAGAACT
>NC_138380.1:69179684-69201249 GCF_054177405.1 Leptonychotes weddellii | reverse complement strand
GAGATCTTGTCTTTTCTGTTTTGTTGAAAAGATTTTATATGGTCAGAGTTTTTTAAGTCTTTCTATTTCTCTTAACCTATGTACCCTTTTAGAGTCTCTTTCCATGAGAAGTGTACCTCTATTTTTAAGCCATTTTTTGCTAAAGCATATATAACTTGATCCTGGTTTTCCTTCCTCCACTCCTGCTAACAATATAATTGGAGAACTTTCTCCCAAAATTTCACATTACTTCCCCATCCTACAATGGTTCTTCTTTTACTTTTAAAATGATGTCCAGTGTAGGAGTTCCCCTTATTCCTTCATGCTTTCTCAGAGAAACCATATGGCCTGTAAAGCAAGTCAGGAATGCCTCAGATGCCCAGTTTTGAGACAAACGAGATAGGAAACATCCAGCTGACAACTATCTGGATATCCCCCAACCCTAGTCTCAAGTTTTATGTTAGTAAGAAAGCTCCTACTAACAACAGCTAGACAATCCATGGTGGATGCCGCAGCATCGCTTCTGTTCTTCTCCCCTATTCTTCCTACCCAGATGTCTTTCTGTGCTTCACCCTTCAGATTCATAGTCACACACTATGAATAATTATAATAATTGTGATAATCGCAGTTTTATTCTAGCCCACCACCCTGCCCAAGTGCTACAGCTCATCATGGCCCTTCCCAGTGCAGGGGATTTTTCCACATCCATTATTCTATGCATAGTTCCTTCTATTGTACAACCTGCCTTGTCTGAAAAATTGATTTCAGACATCCTGGAGAGGTAGACACGCAGCCACAGGATCCTATCAGTCAACAGACAAGAACTCTTTTCTTAAGCAGCTTCTCATTACTTGTACCCCTCTGAGAGAAGAAAGTTTTGGCAGCTTAGAATCCTTTCACTTGGCTCCTCGCTGCCAGAAAATAATATCTCTGGGCATTTTTCAGGTCCTTTCATTCCCTGCCTCCCTGAGGGGTTAAGGTCTTGAGGAATGTAACTTGAAGATGAGAATAAACTGTAGCATCAAGAAGAGACAGTTTTCCAGTGCTACCCAGAAACATCAATACCAAGCCAAGCCTATGCATGGACAGGGCTCTCTCTTATTGCCAGTCTGCCACCATGGTACACAAATCCAAGGGCAGCCAGATAATCAGTCTAGAAGTAATGACAGTACTTGCTTATTCCCACATCTATCAGGCTGAGTAAACAAGCGATACTCCCATGTTCAAATGAATCAGTGTAGGCCATTGTGTTCAGGGTCTCCTGGTCTTGAAAGAAGAAATAAATGGCATACTAGCTTTCAGCCACCCAGCCACTTACCTCTGTTTCCCGCAATTCCTCCATATCCTAGGATATTTAAAAAAAAAAAAGTTTTTACCAAGTGCAAGAAAGATTTAAAAGTTTTTACCAAGTGCAAGAAAGATTTGGGTCTTAAATTTGCTTGTTTTGCATGGCAAGTGTCTAATTTTCTAGCTGTTCCATTTGTAGTTATGGGAGAGGTACCAGGATTTGAAAAGATATAGAAAACATTTTTGATAGCTCTGGGCTATATCAAGTGTTGGTTTTAATAGCAGGCCAGATCTCCAAGAACATGCTGTGTGGCTGTGTATGAACTTGGCTGTTGGTTTCCTTTGCCAGATGAAATGATGATTAATCGGGACTCAGATGTCAGTTGTTTTATGTTACTCGTGCTCTTTGCTAACAGCTGCCTATTTCAAGCTGTGCTTCCTACATGTCAAATGTAAACCTGAAACCACAAGTTCCAGAAGGAAAATTTCAAAGTACTCATAGAGTATATCAGAATATTCAGTGTTGTTTCTGATTAAAGTACAATTAGTATATTATGTGACTTAGCTGAAGTCAGTATAGAGATAGAAGGGTTCAGAATACATGAAGTATTCCGGAAAAATTAAAACAAACTTATTATTAGGTATACATACCATGTGTGTAGATGTTTTAAGATATATATTTATGCAAATACTCAATGCATAAAACGCTCCTTGATATGCTAGTGTCACTTTCCTTTTTTATTCTGCAATAAATAAAAACAGTGAAATATTACCAGTAGGTGAATTATAACAAATTTAAATTCTTTATTCAAGCTTTAAAATTTTGAAGTAGATGGTTTTTTCTTGATAAGGTCTTTAATACTTCCTTATTTGCTCTTTAATCAAAAATGCCCTAAGAATCGCATTTGTATGCTTTCTTTTCACACAGCCCAAACAGAAACAACATTTTAAAAGGAAAAAGAAAGCAAAGAAAATATTGGTCAAGCTTTTCAGAAGTTTAGAAAAGCATATGCCTAAAATTTGGTGTGGACCAAAAAGAATTGATTTTTTTTTCTTAACCTAGATAATAAATGTCTAATTTGGACTGTCCATGTGGCATAAGGTTCCCAAATTAAACTCTTTCAGAGATTGCCATTTTTAGCAAAAGAGGGGGAAGTGAGAATCAGACAACACCCAGGCTCTCTCTATACACTGTAGCCAAGTTGTCTAAAAACCAGTTTGGCCAATTCCCTGTAGTTCATTGCCTGACTGAGCTATATCAAGACTCCAGAAACTTAAAACAACCACAGGTAAGACACCTGAACAGGACTGATCATAGCCCAGGGACTAGCATAAAGTCTGGGAGACAGAGAGGACTGCCCTCTCATTTTTCTACTAATGCCCTTTGCCAAAGCATAAACCACCTGCTCGAAACCTGCTCCGTCATATCCAAAATACAGTGTCCAGGGAAGGGTCTGGTGACATCCAGAGGTGGAAAGGGAGCTGGGTAAACAGTCTGGTATTATTCATTTTTCATGTCCATTTACCTCCAGGTTTCTAAAACAAGTTCTTCTCCCTTCCTCCTCCCCGCTAGGTGGCAAACCTGCTAAGGCTCTTCCAGATCCCTCAGATAAGCTACGCGTCCACCAGCGCCAAACTCAGCGACAAGTCGCGCTATGATTACTTTGCCAGGACCGTGCCCCCTGACTTCTACCAGGCCAAAGCCATGGCCGAGATCTTGCGGTTCTTCAACTGGACCTACGTGTCCACCGTGGCCTCGGAGGGTGACTACGGGGAGACGGGGATCGAGGCCTTCGAGCAGGAAGCCCGCCAGCGCAACATCTGCATCGCCACCGCGGAGAAGGTGGGTCGCTCCAACATCCGCAAGTCCTACGACAGCGTGATCCGCGAGCTGCTGCAGAAGCCCAACGCGCGCGTCGTCGTGCTCTTCATGCGCAGCGACGACTCACGCGAGCTCATCGCCGCCGCCAGCCGCGCCAACGCCTCGTTCACCTGGGTGGCCAGCGACGGCTGGGGCGCACAGGAGAGCATCGTCAAGGGCAGTGAGCATGTGGCCTATGGCGCCATCACACTGGAGCTGGCCTCGCACCCCGTCCGCCAGTTCGACCGCTACTTCCAGAGCCTCAACCCCTACAACAACCACCGGAACCCCTGGTTCCGGGACTTCTGGGAACAGAAGTTCCAGTGCAGCCTCCAGAACAAGCGGAACCACCGGCGCACGTGCGACAAGCACCTGGCCATCGACAGCAGCAACTACGAGCAAGAATCCAAGATCATGTTTGTGGTGAACGCCGTGTATGCCATGGCTCACGCCCTGCACAAAATGCAGCGCACCCTCTGTCCCAACACCACCAAGCTTTGCGATGCTATGAAGATCCTGGACGGGAAGAAGTTGTACAAGGACTATTTGCTGAAAATCAACTTCACAGGTAAGCGAGGAGCCTTTACTCATCTTCTGCGGGGTAAACAGGTAGAATCAAACAGGATTCAGATACCTCTGTCCCTGACCTAGAAATCTTCATTTCAGAGCCATAAAAAGGGTTCAGACTGTTAAACAAATATTCCGAGATGCAAGATGATGGCCGTGGTGTTCTAACTTATTTTTGAGTGGATAACTTGGTTGATGCACTACATGAAATTGAAAGGCTCCCTAGGCTAGGCTGATCTGTGGTAGCTGTCTACATGTGGGCTACGCTACATTTGCTCTCTTTTTTGTTAGCTGTGGGGTATGACACGTCTGATATGGGCATTTAATCTTCTTTAGCAGAATTGGAAACTCTCTAAGGAACATGAACTTCCAAGCCTTCCTTTGGGGTGATTTGAGCAAAAGAATCTCATAACTTTCACAGTGGGTGAGAGAAAAAAGTCGCTGTTTTCCCAGAGCTTAATTAGGGGCAAAAGGGAAAAATATTCAGACCATGGTGATTTCCAGGCATTTGAGTTGATTTCTTCTGCTATACAGAAACATTTCCATGTCAGCATTAAGAGTCGTAGATTTTCTCAAAGGATGTTATGAAATGAAACTTTTTCTGGGAGCCTGAGTATAAACAAATTGAAGGCTTATGGAAGTCATTACAGTATAGTAGTGAATAGGCAAAGGTGTGTTTGAAATGGCTTCTGTTTCCTCTTCATTTGATTCTAAATATGGTAAAGTATTTCTAAAGATAGCATTGCATTTCAATGCATTACTAGCATAAAAGGCACAAAATTTTTAAGTTTGCAATCTCTACGATGGTACATGTGATAAACCAGTGCATTAAGGTATTGGTTCTGAGGACTTTAGCTTTACCCAAATCATAAACAGTAAGTAATATTATATGGCACAAAAAAACTTGATGCCAGAAATATTACAATGATAAAGTGCTTCCATTTGCCTAAATCGCTAATAATCATCTCCCATGCCATTAGGGCATCATTCTAATCTACACAGTCTGTATCAATGGGTTTCTCCCCAAAGACATGAAAGTTCGTATGCTCAAATCATATTGTTATTAGAATAAGTGGCAGTTCTCGCATCTCCTCTATAGATGATCATTTGGAAGTCAAAATGACCTGAAAAATCACTGGTAGGACTTACGACCATTGGTTCCTGTTCCAAAATTCTAATTCCCAAATCAGTCTTGAAAATAAGCACAAAAATTACCAGCCTGCATTTTGCACATCTTTTCCTCATTCTACCCAGAGGGAGCCGAAAGTAGTAGAAATCAGTTATGTCAGTATTTTCTCCTATTCATCTACTAGATACCTCTTCCCATTGGAATGACTGTTTATAAGTGGTAAAGATTAAACTCTTTCTGTGCCCTGTATTCCCACGTGCATTCCATATAGAAATAACAAATATATATTTTATATATAATATCAAATCACCATTTATCTCAAAATCCCAGATCGATTTCCACTGACATCTCCAGAAAATAAGAATGGACCACAGAAATCAGTAAAAAAGAATAGCTTTGCTCTAAATAAAATGAATTTCACAGGTATCTGTAAATAGCATCTACAATGCACTTAAAGATAAATAAGATAAGCACCATCCCTACCCCCTTCTCATTACCCTTGGGGTTATTATTTATCTTTATTCGCTACATGTATTCATTAATCTTATTAATCTAGTCCATTCCTCATTCTTCAGTATACAAATACACAAACCTATCTGCTCATCAGCAGCTACTATAAAGGGAGCTCTTAGATTTCAGTGAGCCCTTGCAAGGTGTTTTAGGTAACCAAAATATTTTTCTTCATTTCCCAGACTGAGTCTTAAATGGTGAAGAAAAGGGAAGAAATAAGGCCATTATTTGGTAAATAAAACAAAAGTATCTTCTTTTTGTCTGTCTTGTTCAATTACTGGCTTTGATTCTACAATTTGGTTCAGCTTTGTAAACTTGACCGCAAAGTGCTATTTTAGCCTTCTCAACTTGTTCGACATTACCAATCCTTCCCCACCTCTGAAGAGAGTAGAAGGGTGAAAAACAGGTGGAAACTACAGAGAAGACAGGGAACTTAGACCAGTCACCAGTGCCACAATGCTTAGTAATGTGGGAATTGGAGCAGAAAGTGCCATACTATGGGAGGACACTGAGATGCTAAAGGAGCTAAATATGTACATTTTAAAAATAAGGCTAACCTGGTTACCTATTGAAAAGCAGATTTTGATTTACATTTTTCTCTGAAATAGTATCTTTGTTTTTATAACTTGAATAATGACCCAAGGGACTAAGCACAAAAGTAAACAGCAAACCATCTTTGCTCAAGTGGGTTGAAAAAGTCCTCTTCCAGCCATCTGCTTGTACTCAGTGCATTTACTCCAAGATTTTTCTGACAAGGGATAGATAGTTGCAGCCAGCCTCCTAAGGGCTCTAGTCATTACAGGATGGAAAAGCTAAGCCTCCTGAGAATTTTAACTACATAAGTTAAAATACTCTTTGGTTCCTCAGTATATTCCTACTAGCTAGTTCCAGCATCGGCCAACATAAGTATCCTTGGAGTTAACCCAGTTTGATATTCCTTTTACAAAAGAGATTTTACAGAACTACAGTTTGTTCAAGATTCATCAGAAGAGTGAGCTCTCCTGGCATAGTATCTAACCACTATCTACCTCTTGCTATGCACCCCACATTGACCCTTCCTTCCATAAAGACTACTTGCAGTTCCCTAAGCACATCATACCTTTACTTTTGTCTTTGTATCCTGTGTACATGAGATGTACATGTAATGTGCATGTCTGTTTCCTCCACCTAGGACCTCTCACCCAACCTCCATCTACCCTATCTAGTACCTTCACTTACTCGGTCTCCACTGCTACCACCCTGGTCCAAGCCACCAACATCTCTGGGCTACATTTCTACAACAGCCTCCTAACTGATTCACTCTTGCCCTCCTCCATCCCATCCTCCACAACCCATTCTCTCCACGGCAGCCAGGATGCCCTTTTAAAACTTAAATCAGAGCAAGTCACTCCTCTACTCACAACCTCTTAGGGAGTTCCCCCATTTCACCCAACAGTAAAAGTCAAAAAATCCTTGCAATGCCCTATAGATGTCTTCCCCAATCCACCCCCTCACTGTCCTTCTTGCTCTCCTGTCATTACTTTCACTCCCCCTCTTTCTCCCTTCACTCCAGCCACCCTCATTACCAAATTTAGGGCTTTTTCTGCTGGCAGTTCTCTCTGTCTCTAATGCCCTATCCCCATATATTCCTGGGGCTAGTCAATTCCCTTACTTCCTTCAAGCCTTTACTTCAATGTTAGCTTTCCTGAGGCCCACCAGGCAATCCTTCTGGAAGTTGTAATTCACTGCCCCCACCCCACAACAGGCATCCTCATGTCTCTCTAAGCTGCTCTATTTCTTTTATACACAGTGATTTTTTCCCTTTTCTTTCATACCACCTATTTTCAAGTTTATTCTCCATTGTTTGATCTTCACACTTGAATATAAACACCATGAAAACAGAAATCGTTATCAATTTTTTCACTGACACAGCTCAAGCATAATGGCCACTCAATAAATATTTGTTGGTTATGAATATCACTTGACACCCAAACTCATATTTCCTTCTCTGTCTCCATTACTACATTGTGAGCTTTTTCAAGGCAGAGAATATATGTTTCATCTCTGATCTCAAATACCCAACACAGTTTCTAGTACAGAGTGGGCATTACATGAATATTTACTGAAGGAATAAGGAATGAGGAAAAGAATCAATAGATTTATAATATTCTTTTTATGAAAATTTAATATATATACTGTGTTCACTAACAAATGAGTTTCAACAAAGAAAAGTATATGACTTCTAGAATGGCTTGCTTTTACCTAAGCACTGTCCTTTAGTTATGTTCTATCATTGTATTTGAGATACATTTAAAACCTAACAGCATTAGCTCTGGATCTCTTATCCATCCCTGTTTTATAGATGAAGCCCCAAAACTCACAGCGATTTGTCCAAGGTCATCATCTGGTTAGTGGCAGGAGCAGAGACTGAAATCCAGTCACCAGGTCTGGGGCTGCTTTTGGGTGTCACCAAGAACCTTGGGACGTTGAGGTCTTTGATCCCAAATACCTAACATCATTCTGACATATATTAGATTTCAATGGGATGTTGATTGAAGGAATGAAAGACAATCAGTCAGTAAGTTTGAAATATGTTTCTTTCTGGGCTCCTTCTTATGATTCTTTTAATGCTCCTGGGCCACTTTCCCAATTAGTTGGAGCTGAGGTGTTTCATAAAACACCCACACTTTGGAAGCTGAGTCTTAGAATCTAAACCTTAGGATATTAAAAAAATTTTTTTTCAAAGCTTTTTTTGTTGTTAGTAAAATGATTTCCATCTGAAAGAGCCATGTCATCCAGAATTCTGAAAGAAATATTTAAATGCGAATTATGTTTATTGTCATTTGACTTTTCAAAATGACTTTGAGTGAAATTCCTTGTGCTTATCATGTAAAAGGAAAGCTTGAACTACCAAGTGAGTTAGAAAGAGAAGAAATAGAGAGGGCCATTAAACATCCACAGAAATGCAATATCACTGTCTGCTGTGTGTTCACAGTAGAGTGCAGTCTCTCTCACTTTTTATTCTGAGACCAATTCCAGAAAGTGGAGGAGAATAAAATCATAGAGTGACAAAAGGCCTTCCTCAAAGATGAACTTGCCCCTACTCCTCACTTGACAGGGGTGGAAATTCAGGATGTCAGCATTATTATCTTCACTTACTGAAGCACATAAAAGTGAACTCAACTGTCAGAGTGATGTGGTAACCGGAGTACACCCAATTCAAAAGAGAAAAGGAAGAGCTCCCACTTACTGAACATACTGCCAGGGGTGCTCCAAGACACATCCACAATTGGGGAGGCATTCTCTTGGAAATAACACTCACAGCATTGCTCTGTGTGATTTGCAGGGGCCGGTGGGCTAGAATGTTTGAGAAGGGAGAAATTGAGAACTTGACACAATAGGAAATGTATCCAAGATCACATAATGAAATAGGTGACACCAAGGTCCTGATGTAGTCATTCATTCCACAGATGTGATTAGACTTCATGCTGGGGCCTGGGGACACAACAGTGAACAGGAGCAATGCAGTCCCTGCTTTCTGGAGCCACTCAAGTACAGAAGCAGGATGATGGGGGCCTGCAGTATTAGGGTCTTGCCCTAGTCTTTGCGTTCTGTTTTGATTTTGGTTTTTGTTTTGAGTTGGAAACTTCTTATGTATCTTAAGTGAGGCCCAGAAGAAATCTCCAACTCACTGAACAAATCTCACTCCCAGGGTTTGACTTGCAAGTGAAGAGGACAACTGTTATGCTGGACTTGTGGTCCTAATAGGACTGGATAATAGGACACACAACGATGACAGTTTTTGTTGTTGTTGCTCATTTGGTTGGTTGCTTGTTTTTTCCTTTTTTCTTTTTTTGGCAGGTGGGGGGTGGGGAGGTGAGGCACACTCATCTCTTGGTCTCAGCAAGGAGACAGACTGCTGAGATCAGAGACTTGCAGCCTTGTTCTTATGTCTACGATTCTCCATACCTGGAAGAGAAGCAGAGGTAGAAAATGAGGAGTCCAGCCTCACTGTCCCACTCACCTCTGCATCTGACTCATCCACTAGGTCCAAGGATTACTCCTGGTTGAGACTGTAATCACAGAGCACAGGCCAGGAAGGGCAGATTTTCTGGAACACTGCACTCCAAGGAATATGTTTGAGCTGGCCCCAACCCAGCAAGGCTCTCCTCTTGAAAAGTACAGGGCCATCCAAGGCACAGCGAGGAAGCCAAAATGGTAATGGCCACATCTTTAGATGAATGGGCTTTGAAGTCCCTGAAAGAGCAAACTGCTCTTGATCTTGCTTCCTCCCCTGGAACATTTGTAGTTCCCACAAAAGCACAGAAACTTGTTCCAGCTCTGCTGATCAAAAGCATTTCCAAAATGTAAAGATAAATATCCTGTATTTCTTTCTTCCCTTTTCTCTCTGGTCAGCTTCCTGGGGTCACAGGAATAAGATTTAAACCCCCAAAGGACACCACTAATGTGGTTACTTATTTGTTTATGCACCATGCATTGTGCTTTGGTGTCTTAGAAGCTTGTGAAATGATTCCCATTTTAAGGTCACACAGTGGAGAACAGGAGTCTCTAGAAAACCTCATTTTCCACTTTGGCCTGAGGTTTCTGCTGCTGCTGCTGCTGCTGCTTATTATTCTCATCATATAGTTGTTATTATTTCATAATCCATATGATTCATTTAAAGAGCCATCCTGTCTATGAAGCAGAAAACAGTAATCATCCCTCATGAAGTAGGAAAGAAACGAATTCTACCACTTTGCTAATCAGAAAAAAAGTACAATAAATATGCTATCCTCTAGATGTTTCCAGGCTTTTTGGACACTGTGGTATATTTATAGGAATATCACGTACAAAGGTGTCTGGAGATTGAGGAAAATATTCTGAGCATTTTCTAACACTATAGCTAACGTGTCATTTAAAAAGAAGTTTAGCCTATGTTCCTGACCTTCGGGACACCTGGTGTTATCCCACAATAACCTGGTCTTTCAAGGTTTCTAATTTCAGTTGAATTGGAAACACGTGTTTTTCTACTTCATCTACCTTTGTGGTACTACTCATCTTCGACAGCATACTGGAGAGCCAAAATACATAAAGGAAGTGCTTCCAATGGATTCAGAAAAAAATTTCTGTCCATGGTGGCAGTCAAATACTGAAATAGAGGACTTTTCTCTGCAGATTTTAAAAGATTAAATTGTCATCTAATGAAGCAGGAGATTATGGGCGATCCCTCCCAGAGTTGTGTTCGGTAAACCTTCCTAGGAACCTAGCGGAATTGTCCTAATACCTGAGCAGTGAGCACAGTTTCTCAAGATTAAGGATGTGAGGTCACATCCTGAGGAGCAGGCACTGAGGAAGAAAGCTAAACACTCAGTGCCTGGTCAATATTCTCACCTCCCTCTTACTTTAAACGTTCAACAGGTGTCCACAGTATTGTTTGTCACTCTATGTGAGATCTCCAGGAAAGATTACATAGTCATCCTTCACATTTTTTCTCCCGACCCCTAGCATTATACCTGGGGTAGTATAAGCCCTCATTTGTATCTAGTTCATTCCAAAACTATGACAGTTAAAGGATACATCCCACTGTCTGGGATAATTTAGAATTTGATAAGGTGGCTGAGTCCCCAGAAGTTACAGTACTAAGTAACATTTCAGAATATTCAGAAACTTAATTCCATAAAAAAATTATAAACAATTTCCCTAGCACAGAGTTGACCATATATTACATTTCCAAAATAATATCTCCAATACAAAATTATGTTCATACACACACTAAGCTGCTGAACCAAATATGATTAGATGTTCTATGACTGACCATTAATATATTATTCTTTAATTTTTAAAAAATTTTCTTCCAGCTTTATTGAGATAAAATCAACATATAACATGTTGTAAGTATAAGGTGTACAACATGTTGATTTGATATTTATTCATTGAAGAATGATAACCACCACAGCATTAGCTAACACCTCCATCCCATCACATAATTACCATTACTTTTTTGTGGTGAGAACATTTAAAAACTACTCTCTTAGTGACTTTCAAGCATATAATACAATATTTATTAACTATAATTACCATGCTGCACATTAGTCCCCAGAACTTATTCATCTGACAACTAACTACAAGTTTGTATTCTTTGATCAACATCTCCCCCAATCCCCTAGCCCCTGGTAAACAACCATTCTAACCTGTTTCTATGAGTTCAGCTTTTTTAGAGTTCACATATAAGTGATATCATACAGTATTTGTCTTTCTCTGTCTGACTTCATTTAGCATAATGTCTCCAAGGTCACTCATATTGTCACAAATGGCAGGTTTTCCTTCTTTCTCATGGCTGAATAATATAGACTACATCTTATTTATCCCTTCATCTGTTGATAATTTGGTTGTTTACATATCTTGGCTATTGTAAATAATGCTGTAATGAACATGGGTGTGTAGATATCTTCTCAATATCCTGTTTTCATTTCCCTTGGAAATATACCCAGAAGTGGGATGGCTGGATAATATGGTAGTATTTTTTT
Organism: Leptonychotes weddellii; assembly: GCF_054177405.1. NCBI lineage: Eukaryota > Metazoa > Chordata > Mammalia > Carnivora > Phocidae > Leptonychotes > Leptonychotes weddellii. Next base: position 69,189,410 of record NC_138380.1, on the reverse strand, counting down.
TTTAATTTTGTGAGAAACCTCCATATTGTTTGTCGTAGTAGCTGTACCAGTTTACATTCCTAGCAAAAGCATACAAGAGTTACCTTTTCTCCATATCCTTGCTGACACTTGTTACCTCTTGTCTGTTTGAAGACAATCATTCTAGCAGGTGTATGGTTGTATCTCCTTGTGGTTTTGATTTGCTTCTCCCTCATGATTAGTGATGCTGAGCATCTTTTCATGTACCGGTTGGCTATCTTAATATCTTCTTTGGAAAAATATTTATTCAGTTACTTTGCCCATTTTTAATTGGATTATCTGTTTGTTGCCATTGAGTTGTGTGAGCTCTTAATGTATTTTAGATATTAGCCCTTTATCACATAGATAGTTGGCAAATATTTTCTCCCATTCCATGGGTTGCCTTTTCATTTTGTTGATGGTTTTCTTTGCTGCGCAAAAACTTTTTCACTTGATGTAGTTTCACTTGTTTATTTTTGCTTTTGGTTGCTTTTGCTTTTGGTGTCAAATTCAAAAAAATCATTACCATGACTGAGACCAAGAACCTTACTCCCTATGTTTTGTTCTAGGAGTTTTATGGTATCAGGTCTTATATTCAAGTCTTTCATTTATTTCAATTTTATTTTTATGTATGGTGTAAAATAAGGATCCAGGTTCATTCTTTTGCATGAGGCTGTCCAGTTTTCCAAACTCCGTTCATTGAAGAGATTATCCTTTCCCCATTGTATATTCTTGTTTCCTTTGCCATAAATTAATTAACCATATATGCATGGGTTATTTCTGGGCTCTCTATTCTGTTCCACTGATCATGTGTCTGATTTTGTGCCAGTGCCATACTGTTCTAATTACTGTAGCTTTGTAATATAATTTGAAATTAGAGTGTGATACCTCCAGCTTGGTTCCTCTTTCTCAACATTGCTTTGGCTACTTGGAGTCTTGTGTGATTCTGTAGAAATTTAATTCTTTTTTCTATTTCTGTGAAAAATGCCATTGGACTTTTAAAAGGGATTGCACTAGGGGTGCCTGGGTGGCTCAGTTGGTTAAGCGACTGCCTTCGGCTCAGGTCATGATCCTGGAGTCCCAGGATCGAGTCCCGCATCGGGCTCCCTGCTCGGCAGGGAGTCTGCTTCTCCCTCTGACCCTCCCCCCTCTCATGTGCTCTCTCTCATTCTCTCTCTCATTCTCTCTCTCTCAAATAAATAAATAAATCTTTAAAAAAAATAAAAATAAAAATAAAGGGATTGCACTATATCTATAGATCACTTCAGGTAGTATGGACATTTTAACAATATTAATTATTTTAGTCCATGGGCACAGAATATCTTTCCATTTACTTGTGTCTTCTTTGGTTTCCTTCATGAATATCTTATAACTTTTAGTGTACGGATTCTTTACCTCCTTGGTTAAATTTATTTCTATGCATCTATTCTTTTTGATGCTGTTGTAAATGAGACTGTTTTCTTAACTTCTCTAATAGATCATTGTTAGTGCATAGAAACACAGCTGATTTTGTATATTGATTTTGTATCCTGTAACTTTACTGAATTTTTCTATTAGTTTTAAGTTCTTGGGGGGAGCTTTTAGAATTTTCTATATATATAATATGTCACCTGCATATCGAGACAGTTTTACATCTTCCTTTCCAATTTAGATCCCTTTTATTTCCTTTTCTTTCCTAATTACTCTGACTAGGACTTCTAGTACTATGTTGAATAGAAGTAGAAAGAGTAGCCATCATTCTCTTGTTCCTAATTTCAAAGGAAAAACTTTTAGCTTTTCACCATTGAGTATAATGTTAGCTATGGACTTCTTACATATGGCCTTTATTATGTTGAGGCATTTGCCTCTATACCCAGTTTATTGAGAGTTTTTATTATGAAACGATGTTGAATTTTGTCAAATGCTTTTTTTTCTGCATCTATTAAGATGATCCTATGATTTTTACCCTTTATTGTGTTAATGTGGTATATCACATTGATTGATTTGCAGATGTTGAAGCATCCTTGCATGCCTGGAATAAATCCCTCTTGATTGTGATGTATGATCCTTTTAATGTACTATTGAGTTTGGTTTGCTAATATCTTGTTGAAGATTTTTGCATCTGTGCTCATCAGGGATATTGGTCTGCAATTTTCTTTTCTTGTGTGTTCTTGCCTGATTTTGATATCAAGGTAATTCTGGCTTCATAAAATGAGTTTGGAAGTGTTCCCTCTTCTATTTTGGAAGAATTTAAGAATAATGGTATTAACTCTTTTTTAATGTTTGGTAAAATTCACCAGTGAAGCTGTTTGGTCATGGACTTTTATTTGTTGGGAGGTTTCTGATTACTGACTCAATCTCCTTACTAATAATGGGTCTATTCAAATTTTCTATTTCTTCATGATTCCGTCTGGGTAAGTTGTATGTTTCTAGGAATTTATTTAATTCTTCTAGGTTGTTCAGTTTGTTGGCATGGGACTGTTCACAGTAGTCTCTGTGTCCTCTGTGTTTATGTGGTATCAGTTTTTTCCTCTTTTATTTCTGATTTTATTTATTTATTGTATGCAGTTAGTCCCCTTCCAGGGAGTAAGTGGGTGATGGATGTTTTCAGTCTGCTCCCGCTGCCCCAAACCCTGGAGTAATAGCTACAGTGAGTGCTGTCCATTAATAACTGCTGTTGGTTTTCAGAGGTAGGTGTTTGGGGGGCCCTTCCCTCAGGTGGGAGTCTTAAAAGTTGGGATGCTATATGTTGGGTCCAAACCCTATACTCCTCTGGGAGAAGCTGGGAGTTGGGCGTTCCCTCCTGACTGTGGGGTGCTGTGCTAGGGGTGGGGTTTATGGCAAGAGTATGTCTCAGCCTTTCCAATCCATTTCAATGTGGGTATTTTTTTATTTGGCCCATGTATAGATGTTGCTCAGCTGATTTCTGGATTTCTTTAGAGGGAAATGCTCCATGTGTAGCTGTAAATTTAGTGCATCCATGGGAGGAGGGGAGTTCAGGAGCTTCCTGTGTCACTTTCTTTAAAAACTGCCCTCTGGTTTCATTCTTACAACAGAGAATCCTGATGAATATAGTGTAATTCCTTTATGAATGTTTGTCTCCTACTGGCCATTAATATTAACTGACTACTTGTCCATTCATTCATTCCTCCTAGCAGATATGCAGCGAATTAACAAAAGTTTTTAAAATATCGTGGAAAAAATTAAGGCAATTGAATGTGACTTTAAGTAGTCAACCAATTCAGAAAAGATCATTATTTCTGTTTTAGTTGTAGAATGAATTTATCATGTATAGAACCCAAGTCAAGAAGATTAGTTTGAGAGCCATTAGTCTAGGTTACATAGATTCATTTTTGAGACAAGACTGTACATTCTATCCATACAGTAACACAGTTGGCTACTTACAAGTTTCATACTTGACCATTGCAAACTTCTTACATAATTCGTTCTTCATGGTAAAGCACAAACAAAACTGGGAATTCCTAGTGCTGCTGGTTTTTTTAAATATGGAGAGGATTTGTGCACTTTTCAAAGAATTTTTAGTATTCAGTGTGAGTTAATGTCAGATCCTACAAAGGATGAGAAAAAAATGAGTAAATAAGTTCTTTCTGCCCTCAAGTAGCTGCAGAGTAGTACAAGCAATGCAAGAAGATAGCTTACTCCAGCAGTTCATCTTGGGCATCTTGAAAGGATCTAGTAGTATGTACATACAGAAGAGGGATCAGCATTGAGCAGAGAGTCAGGAAAGACTTCCAAAATGATGTAACAGAGGATATAAGTAAGATTTGTCAAGAAGGAGGAAGGGAGAAAAAGATTTTCCAAGTGAAGAGATCATGCCACACAGGCATGTTCATAAATTTTCAAATGTTGTATTTCTGTTTAACCTGTATTAATGTTCAGAGCTCTTTGGAAACTAAAATTGAATTGAAACAGTAAAGTGTTGATCTAATTTTTTAGATTAAATCTAAAAATGTACATTTCCAGTCCTCTTGTATAAAATGTATAAATTTTTCCATAATCATATTGTTTATGGTCACTAGCCTATCATCTTTACCCTGAACTTCAGCTAAAACCAATGAAGAAAGTTCTAAGGTGAGGAAGGGGAAAAAAGAAAAAGAAAGTAGCATTTATTGATTACTACATGACTGACAATAACCATTTTATATACTTCATTCATTAATTCTTACAAAAGTCCTGTCAGGTAAGTAGATATTATTACCTCTATTTTATAGATTTAATTGAGGCTCAAAGGACTTTAATGACTTTCTCAAGTTTGCAAAGCTAAGTAGCCTCCAAAGACAACTGAAAGCTCTCTGTTTCCTAATCATGCATTGTTTTCCACTGTTGCTTCCTAAGGAGAAAAAATAAGTTTGTAGCTAGAACAAGAGTATAGCCCCATCATCATTTGGCTCAACTTACTATGTGCAGTTACAATAGTAATAAACAGTTGCCCCAAAATGTTCATTATTCAAAAAGGAATTTGTTAACTCTTTCATTAACTGCCATAATGGTATCTTCAATAAAGAATGACTCATAGCAAAGGCCTCCAATTATATCATTCACTCCTTCCTTTGAGAACATCAAATTGTAGTAGATCAATATTTGCAGTATCATACTGTTATTTCCAAGAACAAAATTGAAAATAAAAGAAAAGTTATCAGGCTACAGGTCACTGTGTCTTAAATGTTAAGACTACATTTTTTCCATCATCTTATTCTCTCATTCTAATTACACACCTCCACACTTAATTAAAAATAAAATAATAAAAGAAAGGGGAAAAATAGTGGGTCTGAAACTCTTCCAGAATTTCCATCCAAGACCCTAATAATTTTGATGGTTTGTTTGGTGTGTTGGTAAGTTTTTCTCATTGTGTTCATGTTGTTGGGTCGTGCTCGTAATTTGTTTTATACTGCCCATCACAAATCAAGTTTTCTTTGAAAAAAAAATTAAAAATACCATTGATACTTTAATAAATTAGCACTTCTTAAGAATTTTTTACCACAAAGTTTTGTTTGTAGGCTATCCGGTCACCAATAATCACATGGTAGCACTGTACCAGCTTCTTGGGGTACTTAAAAAATTTTTCTCTGTCCTTAAAAGGCTCCTGGTCTAATAAAACCCTAAACCCTGATTATCTCAATTTTTTTTAAGATTTTATTTATTTATTTGACAGAGAGAGACACAGTGAGAGAGAGGGAACACAAGCAGGGAGAGTGGGAGAGGGAGAAGCAGGCTCCCCGCTGAGCGGGGAGCCAGATGCGGGGCTCGATCTCAGGACCCTGTGATCATGACCTGAGCCGAAGGCAGATGATTAACAACTGAGCCACCCAGGTGCCCCTGATTATCTCAATTTTAATAAAAGTAGAAAACAAAGAAAATTTAACATTTCTTAATAATCAAAAGCAAATCTTTGGATAATGCAGTTATTTATATCCCCTTCATTTTTATTTATCAAGAACTCTGTGTCAGCTCCAGAAATATTTTAAACAGAAAAAATATAAATAAAATGTTTCTAAAAGAAAAGCCAGAGTGCCAATTTCCAGAGATGGGTTGTTTCACTGCTTTTGCCTACCTAAATTCTCCCTACGAATTTATCCTGCGGATGACTCCCCCTCCACCTAATTCCTCCCTTTTCAGTATGGAAATTTATTAAGTTCTTTTTCTGTCTTTTGCCTGGCAAGGGTCTTTTGCTGCTGAATTAATGCACTAGCTAAACAATGCAAAAAAAGATATACTTTGTTTTATTTTTCTTCAGAACATTATATCACAGTTTCCTTTAAAATATTATGGCAGACACCTTGAGAAGTGAAGTAAGATCAATTAATTGGCAACAGAAGTAAGAAAGCAAGAGCTTTCCATTCCACTTTGCTGACATCTACAGTTTAAATTTAGCCATCTAGGGACGCCTGGACGGCTCAGTCATTAAGCATCTGCCTTCGGCTCAGGTCATGATCCCAGGGTCCTGGGATCGAGCCCCACATGGGGCTCCCTGCTCTCCGGGAAGCCTGCTTCTCCCTCTCCCACTCCCCCTGCTTGTGTTCCCTCTCTCACTGTGTCTCTCTCTGTCAAATAAACAAATAAAATCTTTTTAAAAATAAATTAAAAATTAAAAAATAAATTTAGCCATCTAAACTACTAGACCAGGGATTGAAGTAATTAATATAATTCCCTGAGTGTGCAAGCTCATCCCTTTTTACCATATCTCAAGCCACAATGTGGCAGGGAGTTTATTTTCTTGTCCCTCAGGTTTGATGGGCTATCCCAAGAGCTCACACAGTCAAGAAGCTAAAATGAAGACGCTGCCCCAAAATCAGAATTTTAGAATTTTAATAACAATTGTGAAGATGTAGATCAACTAGCCTTTATCATTTTAAAAACACTTTTAAATGCACTATGACTAGACCCTTGCCACAACCCTCTGTACTCAATTGAGTAGATGTTACTGTTTATTACTTTATTGATGAGAAAATGGATGATAGGACAGGTGTTCACTTGCCCAAGGTCAAAGGAAAAGAACCCCTCCTGAATTAGAATTCATGTCCTTTGATCATTATCCAGTGATATGACCCTTCAACTTCCAGGGTAATAGGCAGGTAATGATACCTGTCTCATAAAGCAGAAAACTGTTACTGGAGGCAAAACCGGTCTGATTATATTTGTTGTTGGAGCCTTGACAGAATATTGACACCAAGCAGAGCAAGAGACACTGAGTCAGCAAAATTCATCTTCATTCTAGATTTGCCATTGCATGGCTCTGTTGCTTGGGGGCAAATCACATAGCCCCTCCAAGACTCGTCTGTTAATATTTTAGAAACATGACAGGTCTGTTGCCTGCCAAATAGAACTAGCAGACATGGTATTTTTGCCCTTATCTTTCATATGACTAAAGTATTCTTACTTCTGGGAAGATTAAAATTTCTGGGTATAGTTAAAGAGGATGGTAATCCACATTCCACTTATGCTGGGAAGACTTCCTAAAAGAAATAGGATTAGAAGTGGACTTTGAAGAACCAGGTAAATTTCCTGTAGTCATTCAGTGTTTATTGCTGACCTTATCTACATCAGTCCCAGCCCAGACCCTAGGAGTTAAGCAGTGAAACTTAACAAAGTCCCTTACCCTCTCAGAGCTTCTGTTCCATAAATAAGCTAGTAAATCCATAGCATGTCACAGGGAAATATAAAACAAGGCAAGTAAACTAGGGAGTCCCGTGTAGGTGTGTTGGAGGAATAGGGGGCAGGTAGGGTGTTACCATCTTATATAAGGTGGTTAGGAAAACTTCACTGACAATTTGATGTATGACCAGAGACCTAAAAGAAGTAAGAGTACAGGCCATGGGGAAATATGAGAAAGAACAGCCCCAGGAAGGAAATAAGGAGGCCTGAGGCGAGAGCCTACTTGATGTGTTTGAGGGGAAGCAAAAAGGGTGGCCAGAAGGACTTAGCATCTATGAGGTGGAGGAAGTGAGGTCAGGGAGGTGGTAGAGTCCAGAGCCTGGAGGACCTTGTAAGGACTTCAGCTTTTACCTGGATTAGGTTAGAAGCCATAGGAAGCCCCACAAAAGAAATGACAGGAGTAATAGCAAAGATTTAGAATAGGGCACCTTTTAAAATTATGGTTACATACTGAAAAAGCTAATCAAGAAAGCCTGTCAATGTTGACATCCTAATACATATCTTCCATAAATACTGAGGAATCTAAGACATTTTAATTTCTGAAGAGTAAGCCTTTTGTTAAAATTTCCAAGGTATTCAACCGAACCCAAATCAGTTCTGTCTATTGTACGTTAGCAGCTAGGCACCGATGAATTTACTTTTCATATCCAGTTGTAATTTTTATATTCTGCCTCAAGACCGGACAAAAGAACTTACCAAAATCACCGTGTGATTCTGTAGAAATTTGTACACTCTCCATCCAGGCTTCCTACCATACCATTGTTGATCCTACATACACAAAGGAAAAGAAAAAAAAATCACTGAGTGATGTTTGCTTTGCCCCGAATGTCGGGTGATAATAGGATATTCTTCTCTCTGTACATCTGTCTTCCCCACGGCACAGAACCCCTAATCTAATCGTGCAACGTCAAGCAATCCACAAGTTGTTTGGGCCTCTTGCATTTCCTGTGCATATTAGTGATGCAAAGTGGCCTACTTCTATCCCCATAATATTTATTATTAATGATAGGGCCATCATGTATGGACTTCATTGATCGAAGTATTAGGTCATTTCTGCAACAATTATTGAAGCATCTTTCTTATGTTAGAGACTGGAAAGAAGACAAAGAAAAAGATGTGCTCACTACCCTCACTGCTAATCTTCTGAGAGAGACAAGCAAAAATCTTGAAAGAATAACATGAGGCAGGATGCCCAAAGAGCTGTAATAGAAGTATTAGGGCAATAAAATCACTTGTTTGGCACTTCACATTTAAAAATATACACGTACAGGGCGCCTGGGTGGCTCAGTTGGTTAAGCGACTGCCTTCAGCTCAGGTCATGATCCTGGAGTCCCGGGATCGAGTCCTGCATCGGGCTCCCTGCTCAGCAGGGGGTCTGCTTCTCCCTCTGACCCTCCCCCCTCTCATACTCTCTGTCTCTCATTCTCTCTCTCTCAAATAAATAAATAAAATCTTTAAAATAAATAAATAAATAAATAAAAATAAATAAATAAATAAATAAAATAAAAATATACACGTACATACAGCATCTCATTTGATTTTTAGATCATTTGCAAACAAACTGTGCTTATTAATCATTGTTGAAAGTAATGCAGTTTCCACCTAGGGAGTGAGAGGAGGGAAGGAGTAGCTCAAGAAAGGCCTCTTGAGAGGACCTTAAAAAATAAATCATTTTAAAATCAGGTGAATATTTGTGGAAGTTTAATATGCAAGGCATGTTAAAGATACCAAAACTAGAGCCAGTGCTTTCTCATCAGACAGTGGGAGCTCCTGTTCTTTGGTTTGTGATGACCTTGGATTTTCTGTTTTAGGGAAAATTGCATAGATTCTGGCCTGTAGTGGCTTACTCAGTCTCATCGCTTGTCAAAAGGTCAAGAGGCGAGAAACTTCTGCTCAATAGTGCTTAAGAAAGAAAGCATTGAGACCCATCATCATTAACTGTTTGATAACCCAGCAAGCACAAATTTTGTTCTCGAGAATAACATGGTATAAAGTGAAATGAGAAAAAAAATGACATTCTGCTAGAAATTCATGAATAGTTACTGGTTTTATTATGAAGAAAAACAATGTTGATGTATTCTGTTTCCTCAGCAGTTTCATATTCTGGTTCTACTTCACCAAGAATGACAAGGTGATCTTACCTGGTTCCTGCAAATTGGAAACCATTCATATAATGTATGGTCTGAAAATATTCCCTCTATAAATTTGGAAATGTCTTCTTTCCTGAAGCCAATCTTAGCTTAATGACTTTGTCATAGAAAGTAACTCTAGGAAGGGGCGGGGGGAAAGATGGCGGAGGAGTAGGGGACCCTATTTCAACTGGTCCCCGGAATTGAGCTGGATATCTGCCAGACCACTCTGAGCACCCACGAAACCAGCCTGAGATGTAAGAAGATCTGGATCTCTACAAACAGAATATCGCAGGCCGTTGGTTTTGAGGTACAAAGCAGGGAGCCATGATTCTGCGGGCAGATATCGGAGGATAAATGGCAGCGGGAGGGAGCCTGGCCGTTGGGATCCTACACCACCGGTGAGCGACAGCCTCACGCGCTGGGGACGGGGCACAGACTCGCAGAC